>NC_137978.1:32155467-32370774 GCF_963924665.1 Micromys minutus | reverse complement strand
ACAAAATTCTTGAGGATGACAGTCATGGAAAGAGGGGTTAAAAAGCTTGAAGATAATTATCTTCATGTCTGTGCCTCTTTTGTGCATCATCTCCGTGACTATGTGTGCACACATCTAGGTTTATAGCCCTCTCCATGTGTGCATTCCCCCTCATTATTTAGTATGTATGCTATACCTTTTAAAACCCATATTCTCTTTAATTCCATATGAACATTTCATCCTTCTAGTACAGACATATCACATTTAATTATATGTATTTCTGCCATTAACTACAAAATTATGAGGTCAAGAAAGTTTTGTTAAGCAAATACTATTGAAGCGTTGGCAGGATTGCAAATTAGTGCAATCACTCTTAAAATCATTTTGGAGATTTCTTAAAGAGTTAGGAGTAGATCTATCATATTATCATGTACCACTCCTTGGCATATGTCCAAAGGACTCCATTCTACTCCACGGGTACCTGCTCAGCCATGTCCACTGTCGCTCTGCTTATAAGAGCTAGGAAATAGAAACATCTTAACCTTCCTTCAACTGATAAGTGGGTAATAAAAAAGCGGTACATATACACAATGGAATACCATTCAACTGTAAAGAAAATAAAATTTATACATAAATTTATAGGTAGATCGGGCAGACTAGAAAATATTATATTGAGTAAAGTAACCTAGACCCAGAGACCCAAACACCCCATGTTTTTATTTGTGCATTTAGCCCTGCATCTTTAGACATGAGTATATAGTATAAAGTAACTGACTAAGGAAATTGCAAAGAGGTCGTGGGAAAGGATAGAGCAATAAAGTGGAGGATAGTAGGGCACCTGCTATGAAGAGTGGACTAAAGACTGTGTAGTTTACTAGAAAAGGGGAGGGAGGGGAGGAAGGAGGGATAAATAACACTAAGGATGTTTGAAAGGGCCACAAAGAAACATCATTGTATGCTTACATAAAATAAATATATCACATATGTGTTATAATTTATGCCAGTCAGAGTGAAAATGCTCCCTTCAAGACCCAGGGCCTATCCAACAAACACTTTAGGGCCAGATATGGGAAATGTCTTTTTAGATTGCTAGTCAGAGGAGAAGCTTCCAGAATAATACAGGCTATCATTGTTGCCCTGGGCTGACTCCCAAAATTCTAAGGCAATACCTCATTATTGAAGACACCACACAAGTTTTAGGAGACATCAAGCTAGAAATGACTTGGAAGCCTCTTCCCCGAGGACCAGCTTTCATAGTACAAGAACATACCAGCAATAGTCCTAACCACCTGAAAAACCCATAAACTACATCCCTGATTAAGATAGCCCCATGTGTGCAATGGTGGTACCTACATCTTGAAGATAATCAACAGAGATCTAATTGGATTTGAGACCTAAACAATAGGGGGGAGTTCATGCTTGGTACTCTAACCTTACCCAACTGTGTTGGTGACATCACAGACTCTAAAGAATAACTTATTACTGCCACTTTTCCAAATCAATTTAATTCTCATCTGCAATCTAAATACTTGACCTTGTATTCACAGGTAGATGTAGCTCTCATTCCTCATCAAAGAAGATTATTTATGCAGCAGATGGAGACCATTACAGAAAGCCACCATTAGTCAAAGTGTACACAAACTGATCACAGTGTACCCACACCCTGTGCATACACTTACAGCACAACGTTCATACCTAAGGCTCAGGAAACACCATGGAAGAGAGGATGGAAAATTGTAAGAGTGAGAAATCCATGACATCTGTTATGAGACATAAAACAAGGGAGCTTCAAACACTTTCGGCCCAAGGCCAGACAGGGCCCAGTTTCAACAGGACTGCCGGCCTGCTGGCAGGTTGCTGGACACCTGGAAGAGCCGAGGAACGTTCTCACTCCCTCTCCACTATCACAGGAGAGGCTGCTGAAAACTCTCAGAGCCCAGGTAGCTTGGTGCTGCCTGGGAAGAAACACTTCTGGCCCAAGGACAGACCAGACCCAACTGCATCAGGATTGAGCATTGCCATCAGAAGTCATAGCCTATCCAGAGATCTGAACACTCAGGAGCAATCACCCTCTGGAGACCACGGGCACACAGACTCACAGCAGAGACTAGCTCCAGTAAGAGACAGCAAGATCACCTAGCATCACCAATAACAAGAGGCAAGCACAAGTATCTAAGAAACGGAAACCAAAACAACCTGGCAACATCAGAACCCAGTTCTCCCACCACTGCAAATAGTGGATCTCCTAACTCACCAGAAAAACAAGATTTAGACTTAATATCATACTTCATGATGATAATGGAGACCCTCTAGAAGCACAAATAACACACATAAAGAAGTACGGGAAAGCCAAGAGAACACACACAAACAAGCTGAAGTCCCTAAAAAGGAAACACACACAGACACACACAGACACACAGACACACACACACACACACACACACACACACACACACACACACACACAAATAACCACTTAAAGAGCTAAAGGAAAGCAAAAACAGGTGAAGAAACTGAAAACAAAAATAGAAACAATAAAGAAATCACAAAAGGAGACAACCCTGAAGTTGCAAAACCTAAAAAAGACATCAGGAGACATAGAAACAAGCATCACCAACAGAATACAAGAGATGGAAGATAGAATCTCAGGAGCATAAGATATCATAAAAATCATTGACACAACAGTTAGAGTAAATGCAAATATCAAAAAGCTTCTAACCCAAAGTATGCAGGAAATCCAGGACACAATTACAAGACCAAACCTAAGGATAATAGGTGTAGAAGAGAGTAAAGACTCCCAACCAAAAGGCCCACGAGATATCTTCAACAACATCATAGAAGAAAATGTCCATAACCTAAAGAAAGAGATAACCATGTACAAACTAGAAGCCTACTTAACCCTAAATAGATTGGACCAGAAAAGAAATTCCTCCCGACACATAATAGTGAAAACATCAAGTGTTCAAAACAAAGAAAGAATACTAAAAGCAGTAAGGGAAAAAGGACATGTAACATAAAAAGATGGACCAATCAGAATTACAGCAGACTTATCAACAGAAACTATGAAACCTAGAATATCCTGGACTGACTTCATATAGAACCTAAGAGAACACAAATGCCAGCCCAGGTTACTATATCCAGCAAAACTCTCAATTGCCATAGATGGAGAAATCAAGATATTTCAGGACAAAAAGCAAATTTACAAAACATCTGTCTACAAATCCAACCCTACAACAGATAATAGATGGGAAAGTTTGCTTAGGAAAGTCAAGAAATTAATCTTTTTGCAACAAAACCCAAAGAAGATAGGCACACAAACATAATTCTACCTCTAACAACAAAATTAGCAGGAAACAACAATCACTATTCTTTAATATCTCTTAACATCAATGAACTCAATTCCCCAATAAAATGACATAGACTATCAGACTGGATACATAAACAGGATCCAGCATTTTACTAATACAGGAAACTCATCTCAGCAAAAAGACAGGCACTACCTATTAAAAAAAGGTTGGGAAAAAACTTTTCAAGCAAATGGTCCCAAGAAACAAGCTGGAATAGCCATTCTAAAATAGACTTTTCAATCAAAAGTCATTAAAAAAAAAAGAAAGAATACTTTTTACTCATCAAAGGAAAAATCTATCAAGATGAACTCTCAATCCTGAACATCTATGCTCCAAATACAAGGGCACTCACATTCATAAAAGAAACTCTACTAAAGCTCAAAGCATATATTGGACTACACACTATAATAGTGGGAGACTTCAACACACCACTCTCATCAATGGACAGATCATGGAAGCAAAAGCTGAACAGAGACACAGTAAAACTAATATAAATTATAAAGCAAATGGATTTAACATACATCTATAGAATATTTCATCCTAAAACAAAAGAATATACCTTCTTCTTAGTACCTCGTGACACCTTCTACAAAACTGACCATATAGTTGGTCACAAAACAAGCCTCAACAGATACAAGGAGATTGAAATATTCCCATGCATTCTATCACATTACCATGGGCTAAGGCTGGTCTTCAATAACAATAAAATCAACAAAAAGCCCACATACACATGGAAGTAAACAATGTTCTACTCAACAATAGCTTGGTCAAGGAAGAAATAAAGAAATCAAAAACTTTTTAGAATTTAGTGAAAATGAAGGCACAACATACCCAAACTTATGGGATACAATGAAAGCAGTGCTAAGAGGAAAACTCATAGCTCTGAGTGCCTCCACAAAGAAACTGGAGAGAGCATACACTAATGGCTTGACAGCACAGCTGAAAGCTCTAGAAGAAAAAGAAGCAGACACCCAAGAGAAGTAGATGGCAGGAAACAATCAAACTAAGAGCTGGAATCAACCAAAGAAAAAGAAAAAGAACTATACAAAGAATCAACAAAACCAAGAGCTGGTTCTTTGGGAAAATAAACAAGATCGATAAACCCTTAGCCAGACTAACTAGAGGGTGCAAAGTGAGTATCCAAATTAACAAAACCAGAAATGAAACACGAGACCAAACAACAGAAAGTGAGGAAATTCAAGAAATCATTAGATCCTACTACAAAAGTCTATACTCAACAAAACTAGAAATCTAGAGGAAATGGACAATTTTCTAGATAGATACCAAGTACCAAAGTGAAATCAGGATCAGATAAACCATCTAAACAGCCCCATAACTGCTAAAGAAATAGAAGAAGTCATCAAAAGTCTCCCAACCCCCCCCCAAAAAAAAATAGCCCAGGACCTGATGGGTTCAGGGTAGAATCCTATTAGACCATCATAGAAGACTGAATACAAACTATTCCACAAAATAGAAACAGAAGGAACACTACCAAACTCATTATTTGAAGCCACAATTATGCTCATTCCTAAATTATACAAAGATCCTACAAAAATAGAGAACTTTAGACCAATTTTTTTCATGGACATTGATGCAAAAATACCTAATAAAATTCTTTCAAACAAAATCCAAGAACACATCAAAATAATCATTTACCATGATCAAGTAGGCTTTATCCAAGGAATGCAAGGATGGTTCAATATACAGAAATCCATCAATGTAATCCACTATATAAACAAACTAGAAGGAAAAAAAACCACATGATCATCTCTCTAGATGCTGAGAAAGCATTTGACAAATTTCAATATCCCTTCATATTAAAAGTCTTGGAAAGATCAGAAACTCAAGGCTCATACTTAAACATAGTAAAAGCAATATACAGCAAACAAGTAGCCAACAACAAACTAAACAATGAGAAACTTGAAGCAATCTCACTAAAATCATGGACTAGATAAGGCTGCCCACTCTCTCCCTGCCAATTCAATATAGTACTGGAAGTACTAGCCAGAACAATCAACAGCAAAAAGAGGTCAAAGGGATACAAAATGGAAAAGAAGAAGTCAAAATATCACTGATTACAGATGATACAATAGTATATTTAAGTAACCCCAAAAATTCAACCAGAGAACTTTTACAGTTGATAAACAACTTCCACAAAGTAGCTGGATATAAAATTAACTAAAACAAACCAGTAGCTTTCTTCTACTCAAAGGATAAACAGGCTGACAAAGAAATTAGAGAATTGACACTCTTCACAATAGTCATAAAGAATATAAAATACCTTGGGGTGACTCTAACCAAGCAAGTGAAGAATCTGTATGACAGGAATTTCAAGTCTCTGAAGAAGGATGTTGAAGAATACTTCAAAAGGTGGAAAGATCTCCCATGCTCATGGATTGGAAGGATCAACATAGAAAAATGACCATCTTGCCTAAGGCAATCTACAGATTCAGTGCAATCCCCATCAAAATTCCAACTCAATTCTTCATAGAGTTAGAAAGAGCAATTTTTAAATTCATTTAGAATAATAAAAACCCAGGAAAGCAAAAATTATTCTCAACAATTAAAAAAAAAGTCCAGGGAAATCACCATCCCTAACCTCAGCTGTATTATAAATCAATTATGATTAAAAAAAAACAGATGGTATTGATCCAGAGACAGGCAGGTAGACCAATAGAATAGAATCAAAGACCCAGAAATGAACCCACATACCTATGGTCACTTGACCTCTGACAAAAGAGCTAAAAACACTCAGTGGAAAAAAGGACAGCCTCTTTAACAAATTCTGCTGGTTCAACTGGCAGTCAGCATGCAAAAGAAGCAAATTTATCCATTCTTATCTTCTTGTACAAAGCTCAAGTTCAACTGGATCAAAGGCTTCCACATAAAAATAGGTACACTGAAACTAATAGAAGAGAAAGAGGGGAAGAGCTTAGAACACACAGGCACAGGGGGAAACTTCCTGAACAGAACAGTCATGGCTTATGCTCTGAGATCAAGAATTGACAAATGGGACCTCATGAAATTGCAAAGCTTCTGTAAGGCAAAGGGCACTGTTAAGAAGACAAAATGGCAGTCAACAGATTGGGAAAGGATCTTTACCAATTCTACATCTGATAGACGGCTAGTATTCAATATATACAAAGAACCCAACAAGTTGGACTCTAGAGAAACAAATAATCCTATTTTTAAAATGGGATACAAAGCTAAACAAAGAATTTTCAACTGAGTAATATCAAATAACTGAGAAGCACCTAAAGAAATGCTCAACATCCCTAGTCATCAGGGAAATGCAAATTAAAACAACCCTAAGATTCCACCTCACACCAGTCAGAATGACTAAGACCAAAAGCTCAGGTGACAGCAGATGCTGATGAGGATGTGGAAAAAAAGGAACACTCCTCCACTGTTGGTGAAATTCTAAACTGGTAAAACCACTCTGGAAATCAGTTTGGCAGTTCTTCAAAAAACCTGAAGACCCAGCTATATCACCCCTGGGTACATACCCAAAAGACACACCAACATATAACAGGAACACATGCTCCACCATGTTCATAGCAGCCTTATTTATAATAACCAGAAGATGGAAATAATCCAGATATCCTTCAATAGAAGAATGGATACACAAATTGTGGTACATATACACAATGCAGTATTGCTCATCTATTAGAAACAATGACTTCATGAAATTTCTAGGCAAGTGGATAGAACTTGAAGATATCATCCTGAGTGAGGTAACCCAGTCACAAAAGAATACTCATGGTATGTACTCACTTATAAGTGGATAATAACCCCAAAAGCTCAGAATACCCAAGAAAACATTCACAGAACTTAGGATGCTCAAAGAGAAGGAAGGCTAGAAGGTGTATGTCTCAGTCCTTCTTAGAAGGAAGAACAAAAATTTCATGGGAGGAAATAAAGAAGCAAATAGAGGAGCAGGGATTGCAGAAATGATCATCCAGAGACTGCCTCACCTGGGGATACACTCCATATACAGCCACTAAACCCAAGCACTATTGCTGATGCCAAGAAGTGCTTACTGGCAAGAACCTGGTATGGATGCCTCCTCAGAGGCTTTGTCAGAGCCATACTGATACAGAAGAGGATGCTTGCAGTTAACCATCAGGCTGAACATGAGGACCCCAATGAAAAAGCCAGAGAAAGGACTAAAGGAGCTGAAAGGGTCTGCAAACCCATGGGAAGAACAAAATGATCAAGTAATCAAACCCACAACAGTTCCCAGGTACCAAAACACTAACCAATATATTCACATGGAGAGACCCATGGCTCCAGGTGCATATGCAGCAGAGGATATATTCTCTGACATCAGTTGGAGGAGAGGCCTTTGGTCCAGTGAAGGCTCATTTTCCCAGTGTAGGGGAAAACCAAGGTGCTATGGTGGGAGAGGGTGGTTGGGAGAGAGAGCACACTCATGGAGGCAATGGGAGGGGAACTGGGGATAGAATTAGGGGAAAGGGATAACATCTGAAATGTAAATGCAGAAAATATCCAATAAAAAATTAACCAAATAAAATAAAATACCACTAAAAAAAACAAAGACAAGGAAGCTGCACCCATGTTATTGCCACAATATGATCACCTAAACAAATTACACAATGACACCAACTGACATGGCAATGTGAACAGAAACAACGTCACAGAACTTCACCCTTTGATGAAGAGCTACATGTAAACAATGATGCCTATGAGAGGGAGAATGAGCTTTCTCCAAAGACAAGCCACTTATACATTATCAGATCTCAAGTAGTTAGCCCAAAACATATACATATGAGCAACACTAAATGGGCTCATCTGGGGTGTGTGTGTGTGTGTGTGTGTGTGTGTGTGTGTGTGTGTGTGTGTGTGTGCATGTGTAAAATTAATAAGTAAAGAACAGGTAAAATAATCATTTCAAAGGGGCCATGAATGTGAGAGGAAGTAGTGTGGACATCGGAGGAATTAGAAGGGAGAGGAGGAAGGGCAGATGATGTAAATATACTATTCATGTATGAAATTCTTTTAAGTTTTTTAATTAAAAAGTTTTAGCTGTGTGTGTGTTACATACCTTTCATCACTCAGGAGGCAGAGGTAGGAGGATCTCACTGAGTTCAAGGCCAGCCTGGTCTACATCGTGAGGTCCAAGACAGCCAGGGCTATGTCAAGAGAACCTATCTCAGAAACACTAAAAGATGTGGGAGATTGTGTCAACATTGATGAATGATTGAAAGAATGAATTCTCCTCTAGAGATATTTTTTGAAGGAGAATGTGCTAGGTAGTTCTATGTCAGCTTACAACAAGATGAAGTCACTTGGGAAGAGGAAACCTCAGTTGAGAAGATACCCACAAAGAACCTGTCCTATGTGAAAGCCTGTGGTACATTCTCTTAATTAGTGATTGATGTAAAAGGGTGCAAATCATTGTGGGTGGAGCTGCCACTAGGCATGTGGTCCTGATGCTATAAGAATACAGGTTGAGCAGGCTATAAAAGAACAAGGCAGTAAAAATCATTCCTCCTGACTTCTGCATCATTTCCTCCCCCAGGTTCCCTCCTTGTTGGAGTTCCTGTCCTGAATTCCCTAGGTAATGCACTACAAGCTGTAAGATGGAATGAATCCTTTCTTTACCATGCCACCTTTGGTCGTATTGTGTTATCACAATAAAAACCCTAAGACCAAAATTAATATTATAGAGTTGGTACTGTTCCACACCTGACCATCATTTGGGGGAAGGAACGGTGGCATCTGAATTTGGGTAGGAAAAGCTATTGAGTTCTCAGAGCTCAGGGACCTGTTGTGGAACTTAAAAGATAATGCTAAATGCGGTGCAGACCATGGAGGACTGACTTGTGAAGTTTCAGAGGGAAGTTGAGAGTCTTTTAAAGACACTGTCAGGGCTGTTTGTGGAGTGTTTTGAATGAACAGCCGCTAAAGTGAAACCTTTGCTTTGCAGGGATAATCAACACTGGTCAGCTGGGAGAGTGTCTTAGTCGGGTTTTAAGGCTGTGAACAGACACCATGACCAAGGCAAGTCTTAGAAGGCAACATTGAATTGGGGCTGGCTCACAGGTTCAGAAGTTCAGTCCATTATCATCATGGCAGCAAGCAAACCAGCATCCAGGTTGGAATGACACAGGAGGAGCTGAGAGTTCTACATCTTCATCCAAAGGAAGCCAGGAGCTGACTGTTCTCAGGCAGCTAGGAGGAGGGTCTCATAGCTGAAGCCTACAATGACATACTTCTTCCAACAAAGACAGACATCCTCTAACAAAGCCACAGCTCCTGATAGTGCCACTCCCTTGGCCAAACATGTTCAAACCACCACAATGAAGCAGAAAGATTGTAAAATTGAAAGAGATGAATGTTTGTTGTGAGATTATGTCTCCCAGTATCTTCAGAAACTGTTCATCAACATGACACATAAATATGAACTGAACAAGGATGACACCAAAGAACATGCCAAAGTAAGAAGTATAAGCAACTAAGGAAAGTTGGGAGCAGGAAGGGTCGCCTTCCCCAGGAAAGAGTACATCAATTAGATGTCCCTTGCCAATGTTTTAGCACTGAAAACACATGCAGAGAACATTTTTCAGGCTAAAATGATTACATTTAGGTGTGTGTGTGTGTGTGTGTGTGTGTGTGTGTGTGTGTGTGTGTGTGTTTATATAATAGTGATTAATGAAAAAGGAGGTAATAAATTTAAAGAGGAGTAGGGAGAGGTATATAGAAAGGTTTGAAAAGAGGAATGCGAGGGGAGAAATGCTGTAATTATAGTATAATCTTAAAAAAAAAAAAAAAAAAAAAAAAAAAGTGAAGTGTTCCTTTAGGGTTAGCACACAGAAGCTGTAGTTCAAAGGTGTCCAAGTTTGTACTTTATGCAGCCAGCTGAACTTGGTATTGTGTAATTGTCTCCTAAGTAGTACTGATTTTGAAGGCATGAAGGGACCATGAAGGGGGCCTGAGGCTTGGCACCAGGAGAGGTTGGGAGAGGACATTGTTAAGGTACTTCTAAATTGCACTTGAAACTCCAGGATGAAAGGGGTCATGGAGTGAAGTTGAGGTTTGGCTCCATGTGGTAGGGCCAACATCACTAAAGAGATGCCAGGATACACTATTGGTAATGGTTCAGCAGAGCTTCAAAAAAGACTCCAGCATCTTGGAGATGCCAGTACTGTGGGACAACCTAAAGGACCAGAGAAGCTGTGCAGTGGTGTGCAGCGGAACAGGCTTTAGTCTAAAAGACAAGTTGGGTACCATGACTAGCAGAGCCATAGAAAATGCAGCTTTCCAAGCCCTTTGGAGCCCAAGGGGTCATAAATAAACCCCTTACATTTAAACACTGGACACTGAGTTACTTACCTGTTGGAGTTTGGTTTTGCTTTGATTTTATTGTGACTTTGCCCTGGTTATTCTTTCTTGGAGGAAAAGAAAAAGTAACTTACTTAGATTTAACAGGAGCCCATTGGCTCTCCATTTTCCATCTGGGCTTTTGGCCACTGGCCACAGAGGACAGAGTGAGCAGAAGTGGGGTGGCGTGGGGAGGGAGGATCAGACAGCTTGAGTACAGGCAAACAGATTGACTTCTGGGACCAGCTTCACTGAAACGGCTAAACTTTATTCTGGGTGAACGAGGGTTGTATCGATTGGAGCAATCCGTAGGGAATTCCAAGTTAGAAATATTATTGGCTAGGGTGGAAACCTGGGAATGCTTCCTTTACATAAAAAGAAATTCCAAGAACGTGGTAGACAGTTTTTTAATGGGGGTGGGTGGTAGGAGTGGAGAGGTGTGGCAGGGGACACTCATGGTGACGGGGAGTTGAACCTGGAATCTGGCCATACACTACTTGACTATACTCAGAGGTGGGGGAAATAGAGGCAGCACACCAGAGTGCACAGGGTGAGTGCAGGAAGAGAGCAGTCCTAACTCCTGCCAGTCTCTGGATGAGATTTTCTGGGGTTTGGGCAAGTCTCAGTCTTGCTCTTGTTCCAGGACAACTCCCAGGTTCAATGTCCCCTCAGGAGCCCAGTTAAGAGATTTTGGATAATTCAGAGATTTGGTTATATTAGAGAGGCTCAAATTTTGAAAAAGGCTTTTGATGTTTTAAAGAGAATGAACTTTAAGTGTTTTTGAACTTCTAAAGACTGTGGGACTTTGAAACTTTGCAGTGTTTGATGTTGGGATATCAATTTTAACATTAGATTTTTGGGATGACATGTTGAAGACAGGTACACTAGGAAACTCGGGAGCCCCACAAAGCTTTTTTCCTTCCTTCCTTCCTTCCTTTCTTTCTTTCTTTCTTTCTTTCTTTCTTTCTTTCTTTCTTTCTTTCTTTCTTTATTCTTTAATCTTTTGTTACAGTCAAGTCTTTATCCCTGTTCCGGTCCACTCTCTGACTGTTTCATATCCCATACCTCCTACCCTCCTCTCCAAGAGGATGTCCCCACTCCCACACTCCCAACCCACCCAACCTCCCCACTCCCTGGAGCCCTAAGTTCTTGAGGGTTAGGTGCATCTTCTCTCACTGAGTCAAGACCCAGTGGTGCTCTGCTGTAGATGTGTTGGAGGCCTCATATCAGATGACTGGTTTGTGGCTCAGTGTCAGAGCAATTTAGAAGGTCCAGGTTAACTGAGAGTGGTGGTCTTATAGGGCTGCCCTCCTCCTCAGCTTCTTCCAGCTTTTCCTTAATTCAACCACAGGGGTTACGAGCCTCTGTCCATTGGTTGGCTGTAAATATCTGCATCTGACTCTTTCAGCTACTTGTTGGGTCTTTCAGAGGGCAGTCATGAAAGGTTCCTCCTGTCTGTAAGCACACCATAGCATCAGTGTCAGGCCTTGGGGCCTCCCCTTGACCTGGATCCCAATTTGGACCTGTCACTTGACCTCCTTTTTCTCAGGCTCTTCTTCATTTTTGTCCCTGCAGTTCTTTTAGACAGGAACAATTCTGGGTCAGAGTTTTTGTCTGTGGGATGGCAGCACCATCCCTTCACTTGATGCCCTGTCTTTCTACTGAAGGCAGACTACAGGTTCCCTCTCCCCACTGTTGGGCATTTCATCTAAGGTCTCTCCCTTTGAGTCCTGAGAGTCTCTCACCTCCCAGGTTTCTGGTATATTCTAGAGCCCACACACACACACTTCCTACCTCCCGAGGTACCCTGTTTTCATTCTTTCTATTTGCCTTCAGGGCTTCAGTCCTGTTCCCTGCCAATACCTGACCATGTTCCCCTCTTCCACTCCCTTTCCCACCCAGATCCCTCCCACCCACCCCCATGATTGCTTTTGTCTTTCTCCCAAGTAGAATTGAGGCATTTTCACTGGGGCCCTTCAGCATCCAACAATGATTTCTTATGTTATCTTGAACTATTTACTCATTTACTGAGAAAAAAAAAATACTTCTCTGGCAAAAAGTTTTTACTAATGAGAATATTTTAATACTATAACCAGCTATATATTCTAAACTTATGATAAACTAGACTATTTGTTACATAAATCCAAGATCTATGACTATTTTTTGTCCCTCTGACCTTGTGACCATCATTTTCAAAACATAGAAGGTGCTCATTAAATTTCTGGGGAAAAGGGGAGAAGGAAAATGACAGCATTTGGACCATTGCTATTTTCTCCTTAGTTGACAGTTAATCTACTCTGGACTCTGATTCAGGCTCTGTTCTCAGTCTTGCCCCTCCCAGAGGTAGGTGGAACATCTTCCAGATATGTCTGTAGAATAAATAGAAGGACTTAGTGTCATTGAAGGACAGTCTAAGACCCAGAAGCCACTGTAGCATGAGTATGTCTACACCGAGCCCCACCAGATTTCTGGAATTCGTCTCTGGTTCCTCCAAGTGGCCTCCCTGATCGGCCTGCTTCTGCTGCTCTTCAAGACAACACAATACAACCTGCACAGACAGTGGATGCTCACAACCTTCCGTGAGTTCCCATCTGCACCCTCCCACTGGCTCTTTGGGCATTGCTTTCAGGTAAGAAAAGTGGAACTGGGAAGGGGCTGAGCTGGGGCTGATACATTCTAGCTTTAGGATATGAACTGGGAAGGGGCTGAGCTGGGGCTGATACATTCTAGCTTTAAGATATGAACTGGGAAGGGGCTGAGCTGGGGCTGTTACAGTCTAGCTTTAGGATATGAACTGGGAAGGGGCTGAGCTGGGGCTGATACATTCTAGCTTTAGGATATGAACTGGAAGCCCCACACACCCACAGCTTGGGCTGATACATTCTAGCTTTAGGATATGATCATGAACAACTGAGGATACAGAAGCTGGAGATGAAAATGTCCTCCACAGTACACAGCATCAATCCCTTTTGTGTGTTTTTAAGGGCACAGATTCCAAGCTGAGTTTACAGCCTCTTTTCTTCTTTCACTTACCTGCTTTAGACCAAGAGTCTATCTCTCTTGCCTCAAGAAGACTGAAAATTCACTCATTAACTCACTGGCTCCTCCCCTCACGTGCTTGTGTTTATACAAATAAAGGGTGTGGGGTGCTGTGGGAAATGCTGCATGCTTGGCCAAGGACCTGAAAATGACAGATTTCAGAGCCACATTCACCACCACAGAAGGAATGATGCTCAGGAGCTGTGGGAACAGGAGACCAACTCTGGAATTCCAGGTCTGGGTCTAATAAAATCACAGGGACATAACATTCAGCATTGGTATCCTCAGTCTTCAGCAAAACAAGTGAAACTGACAGTCCTTCTAACATGGCACAGGATGGGAACTCATAGGATTGTACCGGTTGCAATACAGAAGAGCTACCAGCTGGGCAGATAAGACAAGAGAACTGTCTCTCGGTGTGGAGACTAGAAGCTCCTGGTCATGGAGATGATGGGGATGTTTCTTCCTCTAGGCTCTAAAGAGATTTTTATTGCAGGCCTGTCTCCTTGGATGGTAAATGGTAATCAACTTACTAGGCCACCATATCCCTATCTCTGTGTTTATTGTTCTGTCCAAAATTCCTCTTTTCCTAAGTAGGTTAAGTGCATTACCAATGCCTCATTTTACTTTGGTTCCCTCTGTGAAGACCCTATGTCCTGGTAGTGTTACATTTTGAGGTGCTAAGGTTTAGCATTTCAGAGTATGATTTTGAGCAGATCATGGTTAAAACGTGAATCTAACAAGAGTAAGTTGATATTAACTTTTGCCCCATGGAAGCCAGCACTGGAAACTAATCAAACAAGGCTGTAAGGGAAAATCAGAGTGAAAGCCCTTACATGGCCCAACATGGAGTCACATTCTTACATTTATGCCATGTCTGGACAGTCACAGTAAGAGTAGACCAAGCCACCATTCCTTACAATCAGTCAGATACTTAGCATGCTGTGGATAGATCCAGCACCACATCTCTATGCCTGCCAACTTATCATTCCTACTTCAAATCTGTTGTTCAAGATGGTATTGTTTGCTTGTTTCTCCCGATGACAGTTCAAAGAGGACCAGGAGCTGAGATGGATGCTAAGATGTGTAGAGAAATTCCCAGGTGCCTGTCTCCACTGGTTATGGGGAAGTAAAGTCCTCCTCCAGGTCTATGACTCTGACTACATGAAAGTGCTTCTGAGGAGGGCAGGTGAGAGTGGATCCCACCCCAGCAGAAGAAACTCTCCTCTCAAGCACCTGTTTACAATCTGATAAATGACAGAAGATTGGCAGCTAACAGATGGGAAGTTTCTATCCCATTATGTCCCACTACTCCAGCTTTAAATCATTACTGTGAAAATAATTTCTTCAAAAGCAATTGAGACAGAAGTGTTTCTGGTGTCAGGGTGTGTACATAGTTTGCTCATATCCAAGGAGAAACATCATGCAGGATAGAAACCTACCCCTACTTCCAAGCTGTGGCACAGTGAACCAGAACAGTCAGTTCCCCTAGATATCGGGATGGCCTTCCCTTGCTGGTTCGTCAGTCGTGTCTTCAGTGGCAGGATAGACATCCAAGGATGACACTTAATCCCTCTCAATCTTGGGATCTGCTACTGCTGTATGGAACAGTGACTAGACTATGAACTATAATCCAGAACTTCATTCTCATGGGATTATCTACTATATTCTCAACTGTATATCCACTGTTATTTCCAACCGCTCCAAAGCTGCCCCCAGTGCTTTGTCCTCATCTGACTTTGATAAAAGAAGAGGGAGTGACATCAAGATGGCCCCATTGGGAATGCATTGGCTGTCCCATTGCCTTTTAGTTCCCAAACATGTTTTGTGTTCATGTTTGAGGAATGGTCTAATTTTCAAGTCTAATTTGTCCTTATAAGCACTGAGGTGGCTGAGACTTTATAAAAACTCAAAGGTTCTAACTCATTCCAAAACTTGAAATACTATCATGTGATATCGAGAGAACTATCCAGTCCAGTAATAGAGTTTCTGAGGAACAGGCAGTATAAACATATGTTCACATTCTGACTATGATAGGAGGTGTACTTGAAGGTGTGTGGAGCTGAGTGTCTGGAGACTGAGACCAGGAACTTGTGTAACTGCCACAGCACCTCTGGGGGGTGAGAAAACTATGTCTCACTCCCATCACAGGACATATGGGAGAAGATTGCTTGCCAAGACACCACTCTAGAGATCTTTCACCCTGTCTCCTTGATGATTTTGGACACCATCATGAAGTGTGCCTTCAGTTACCAGGGCAGTGTCCAACAGGACAGGTCAGTGACTACTCTGCATGTGCAGGAAACTTATTCTTACCAACTGATGAGCCTCACCAGGGAGACATGTGGGGCTTATAGGATGTTCATCTCTACAAAAAGCAAGATTCTGACCTCGGGATCAGGCAGGCAAGTTCTAACTAAAACGCAGATCCAACACTGATGTAGTCATATACCCCATTTACAGGGCCATAACACAGAATGGATGTGTATCTTGCTGCTACTTATTGAACCTTTTTATGAGGAATCCTCCCCAAAACTCAACTCTGTTTCCAGACCAGATGTTCCTATTACCAGCCTATTTCACATCCTCTCCCTCAGGAATTCTCAGTCCTACCTCCATGCTGTCTGTGACCTGAGCAACCTAGCGACTTCCCAGATAAAGAATGACATAATCTATAATCTGACTTCCCAAGGCTGGAGGACCAACTCCGCCTGTCAGATTGCCCTTGTTTTCTTCTTTGTCTCAGTTCCTTTAACAAGTTCAGCCTAAACTAACTGGCCATGACTTCTCAGGTAGACCCAATGATACATTCACCTTGGCTATTTCCCTAGCACCAGTGTTGGTAATAGAGATTGTAGAGTGTCTGAAAGCCTGGGAGTGATTACCTCTGCAACTATTTTAGTGATGTTATTTGATGCCTAGTAAAGCAACTCAAGCAGACACCGCGTGAGCTGTGGTCGGGAGGGGAAGACTAATTATCCTCCAGATGGTGTTAGACTCAACAGCAACCTGCCTGTACAAGCTTTCCTGAACTCTGTAGAGCACCCACACTGGAACTGGGGAAGTCACAGACCTGCTGAGGGTTGTTGTAGTTCTTATCCCTGTCTCTTACCTATTTTCAAGGGACAGACCAAGTTGTCAAGCTGAAGAAGGCTCAGCTACAGAATGAGGAATCAAAGGAGACGCTCACAGAAAAGAGATGTTTGGATTTTCTAGACATCCTTCTAGTCTCCAGAGTGAGTAGGTAGAGCCGAGTCCTGAGACTCTGCCCAGGATTAAACTAAGTGACAAAGGCTGATCTCTCGCCATGGACTCTGCAGATGGAGGATGGAAGCAGCTTGTCTGACAAAGAATTGCGTGCTGAGGTAGACTCATTTATGTTTGGGGGCCATGACACACCAGCCAGTGGTATCTCCTGGGTCTTCTAGGCTTTGGCCACACATCCGGACCACCAGCAGACATGCAGAGAGGAGATCCAGAGCCTTCTTGGGGATGGCTCTCTCATCGCATGGTGAGTGGGAACTCAGGAAAAAAGAAAACACTGCCTTCTGGTACAGGGAGTCTCTGGTATATTGAGCTCTCTCAGCTCAACTTGCTTTTCAGGATGGGCTTCATTTCAGGGACCACCTGCAACAGATGTCCTACACCACCATGTGCATCAAGGAGGCCATGAGGATCTACCCACCTGTACCATCTGTTGGCAGAAAGCTACGCACCTGTCACCTTCCCCGATGGACGCTCCTTACCTAAAGGTATGAGCTTTTACCTTCAGTGTCTTGAGTATTTGAGGGACAAGAGTGGATCAGAAGTGTATGGGTGCTTCTGGAGTTCTGAATTCATTAAGGCTTCTCCTTCTAAGTAATTCTGTGCAGATATCATGGCAAAAATGACACACATTTTTGTATTTAATTAGAATGGCATTATTAATTTCCAATAACCATGCTTTCATGGTTTGAAATCCATACCTTTATGACAACAGGTTCCTTTATTTTGATTCCTTTATTTTTTTTCCTCTGAATACAATGACATTCCCTTATTCATTTTTCTTAATGTGGAAATTTTGCCTTAGGATTCATGGAACTAGGTTTTTCATGACTACAAAGACCAGACATTCATTCTATGTATTTTCTCTCTCCCCATCTGTCCCACAGGAATCACAGTTCTGCTCCACTTTTATGCCCTTCACCACAACCCAAAAGTGTGACCAAATCCAGAGGTAGACATTGCTGGAGTAAAGGGGGAAACATACCTCAATTCCAGTGCCTTTCCTGATAATTCTATCTCTCACAGGTTAAGAACAAGGGTGTGGCCATTGCCTGTTTTATCCTTGGTATTCTCTCTGCGGATGTTTTATCCTTTCCAGTTTGCAACGGATTCTTCCCAACACAGCTGTGCTTTCCGGCCCCTTTCAGGAGGATTAAGGTAAGGCATTCTGTGTAGGTAATAGGGTAGAAGTAAATCATACCTGATGTATGCCATCTATGCTCAAATGTGCCAGTCAGGCATGCTGGTGTTTGCTGGTGTTTAGAAAAGAAGCTTGTTGTAAAGGTGACATTTCAGAACACTCAGTGGAAATGTTATTAATCAAGTGACCTTCTTGGCAGTCAGCCGTTTTCAGTGTCAGTAGATTTTCCTACCTCAATATATTCTGCTATGTCCTTCCCCATTACACACAGAGTAATGTGAGTTTAATTCAGGTGCTGTTGCCAGGATTTTTCTCTCCACACCTTCGATAACCAGTCCAGCACCCTTTCTGAGTAGATCTCTAGTGCTGGAATGCTTCAGCAAAGGGTTAATTTGCCAAGGTTTGCTTTCCAGATGTTTGCCACATGCAACTGTTAAGTATAATGAGTGAACAGCCACCCTGTACTTCTAGGAAAGTTTCACCCATGTGCATCATACCCATGTCAGCACCCTCTTGAGCATAAACTTCAACTATGTGTTAGTACTCATGTCCTTTTACAAGGTTCCTGGTTATCAAACTTTGACAGAGAAAGTGAGATCTCATATCTTGAAATTTAGAAATGATATACTCTAAATACACAGGCACACTCCTCTCCTTTCTTTTTCTACCCTTTCAACCCCTGAATACTAGATAAAAGGGGAAAGGGGGATACAGAGGAAGGGAAAGAGACCCCTGAATGAGGTCAGGAGTCAGAAAGGGGTGACCTTATCCTTAGACTACTTCCTGCTGATTAGGAAGTTCCTAAGAGTTGTCCTAAAGTGGAACCCAGAGAAATGGGTCCTACCCTGACTCAACAAGACCACACTTATGTTACACAGAATCCGACACCAACACTTGAAGCACACACAAAATTCCCCCAGTCTTCCACACTTTGTAACTCATTGAACAGTTGGGGAAACATACTCATTCTTAACCCTGTCCTACACCCTCACTCACGTGCCTTTGAATAAAGGACTTACGGTCTGTCGGACGTCTGAGTTGGGAGAGAGAGACAGCTGGCAGATCATGAAGGCCACTGGCTAAGCCTAGAGAAAATGCAGGCATAAGTTGAGAAAGGCTGTTTTCAGCAAACACAATCACACGATCTAACACAGAAAGTAGAGCTGATAAGAGGTAGGAAGAGGTACCCAGAGAGCACAATGCCACACTCCTGACTTCTTCAACACTGTTCCACCAGAAGGAAGGCATGAGACATCATCCAGAGGGGAGATTTATGGATATCAGAGAAGTTTGGGAGAAAATGATTATGTTTGCAAGAAGAGACATTAGAAATGACAGGGATTGTTGGGCTAGGAGAAAAGTTGAGTCTGAGCACTGAGTGGAGACAACTGGGGAGGCAGCTCGAAGATCTCCGGACAGGTGTCTTCTCTGCCAACATCTGGTTCCGCTCTGATGGCTGTCGATCCTTTGCCTTCATACCACATTACCCCTTAGACGTATGCTCTGCCTCTTTCTTGGTAGCTCTGACCACTGGTGTTACTAGACAACCTGAAACTCTCAGGGGAAGAAGTGAACTTACACGACCATTGAGTATGTGATGCTCAGTGTTAGACTGTCCCCTAGAGTGTTTGCCGTGTCCTAACCAATGTCATGCACTAGGTCATACTTAAGACACGGAAGGGGAAAGGCCTCAGAACGGAAACACGAAAACAGAGATGATGTGTAGATGAGGGAAAGGCGGTCTTGGTGAGGGAAGAATGCCCACCAGCTCTGCACAGAACAGGAGACCATTTTGTTGTTGCTGTTGCTTTGTTTTGTGGGGTTTTGTTGTTTTGTTTTTATTGGCTTTTCCTTACACAGGAACTGCATTGGGAAGCAACTTGCCATGAATGAGCTGAAGGTGGCCGTGGCCCTGACTCTGCTCCGATTTGAGCTGCTGCCAGATCCCACCAGGGTCACCATCCCTACTCAACAGCTCATATTAAAGTCCAAGAATGGGATCCACCTGTATCTCAGGAAGCTCCAGTAGTGCCACTGGAGACAATGACAGGGTCCGAGTGCCTGCCATCCTGTCTTTCTGTTACTGCTCTTGTGTCCTATCTGGCTTTGTGCTTACTGCTTCTATGAGCCTGCCTGCCTCTCTCCCTGCCTGTCTGCTGTGGAGTCACCAGGCCTCCCATCTCTCTGTCCTTTTTTATGCCACATCCCTATTGCTCCCCAACAGTTGGTCTGTCTGTATGTCCTGATGATAGCCCACCTGACCCTCTACCTAACTTTCCCCTTTTTCTCACTTGTCTCTGTCTTGTTTCAACTTTCTACTTTGCTCTTTTGAACTAACACACTTCTATGGCTTAAACAACACAGATTTATAGTTACACTTCTGCAGGGCAACTATGACAGATTCTCTCCCTGAGTTTGTGTCAACTTGACACAAACTGGAGTTATCACAGAGAAAGGAGCCTCAGTTGAGGAAATGCCTCCATGAGATCCAGCTGTAAGGCATTTTCTCAACTAGTGATCAAGGGGGGAGGGCCCAGCCCATTATGGGTGGTGCCATCCCTGGGCTAGCAGACCTGGGTTCTATAAGAAAGCAGGCTGAGCAAACCAGGGAAGCAAGCCAGTAATTGACATCCCTCCATGGCCTCTGCATCAGCTCCTGCTTCCTGACCTGCTTGAGTTCCAGTTCTAACTTTCTTTGGTGATAAACAGCAATGTGGAAGTGTAAGCTGAATAAACCCTTTCCTCCCCAACTTGCTTCTTGGTCATGATGTTTTGTGCAGGAATAGAAACCTTGGCTAAGACAGAAGGACTATTTAAATGAATGACCAATTAGCTCAGCCAGACACTCTGAGCTTCAAAGGAAAAATAATGCCCTATGCTTCTCTTGTTGGCAAGTATCACCATCCCCTTGAACCTACTTAAATAATAATTAAGTAAAAATTAAAGTACTTTTAATTACAAGTTTTATTTTAAAGATAAAAAATAAAAATAAAACCTAATGCAAATAATTTTTTTCTGTGTGTCCAAGTCACCCAAAGATGACATTTAACCTTTGGAAGGGTAAGAAAGACATGCTTCTTCTAACTATACTGTGTAATATTGAAAATATATGGCCAAATCTTACCCCAGAGAAGATGTAAATATGATAGAATCACTCTTCTTCATGCTCTGTGACTTTTACACAATAATATAATCAAAGTGAATTGAATAGTCTAAAGGGGTTCCAGATATAAAGCTGGGCCTCTGCCATCAGGACTCGCAGGCGGCCTGAAGATTGCTGAGCACGCAGAGGAGCCTCAGGAGGCTCTCCCACCTGAACCCATGGGTGAGTTCCTAATTTCTCCCAACTGACTATCTGGAGGGAGACAACGAGGAACTATGGGGGTGCAAGAAGCACAGTGCTGACTGGGAATGGACTGTTCTGGCACTCATCTCTGCTTAGAGCCAGAGTTAGTCCACACCACTGGAACTCACAGCCTACCCACAGAGAGCTGAACACCCAGGAGCAATCTCCCTCCTGAGCCTACAGGCCCACAGGACAGACATGCTCCAGTCAGAGAAAACAAGATCACCTAGCATAACAGATTAAAAAAATAGCAAGAGGCAATTGCAAGAACCTAAGCAACAGAAACCAAGACAACCTGGCAACATCAGAACCCAGTTCTCCCACCACAGCAAATAGTGAATATCCCAACACACCAGAAAAACAAGATTTGGACTTAAAATCATACTTCATGATGATGGGGGTCCTTGAGAAGCACATGAATAACTACCTTAAAGAATTACAAGAAAACCAGGAGAACACACATAAACAAGTAGACGTTCTTAAAGAGGAAATACAAAAATCACTTAAAGAGCTACAGAGAAACACAACCAAACGGATGAAGGAATTGAAAACAGTAATAGAAACAATAAAGAAATCAGGAAAGGAGACAACCCTGGAGATAGAAAACCTAGGAAGGAGAGCAGGAGTCATAGATGCAAGCATCACATACAGAATATAAAAGATGGAAGAGAGACCCTCAGGAGCATAAGATACCATAGAAATCATCGACACAACAGTCAGAGAAAATGCAAAAATCAAAAAGCTCCTAACCCAAAACATCCAGGAAATCTGGGTCACAATGAGAAGACCAAAGCTAAGGATAATACATGTAGAACAGAGTGAAGACTCCCAACTAAAAAGCCCACTGAGTATCTTCAACAAAACCATAGAAGAAATCGTCCCTAACCTAAATAAAAAGATGACCATGAACATACAAGAAGCCTACAGAACTCCAAATAGATTGGACCAGAAAAGAAATTCTTCCTGACACATAATAGTGAAAACACAAAATGTTCAAAACAACAACAAAAAATGAATACTAAAAGCAGTAAGAGAAAAAGGACAAGTAACATATAAAGGCAGACCAATCAGAATTACACCAGACTTCTCAACAGAGACTATGAAATCTAGACGATCCTGGACAGATGTCATACAGACACTAAGAGAATACAAATGCCAGCCCAGGTTACTATATCAAGCAAAACTCTCAATTACCATAGATGGAGAAAGCAAGATATTCCAGGACAAACCAAATTTACACAA
Organism: Micromys minutus; assembly: GCF_963924665.1. NCBI lineage: Eukaryota > Metazoa > Chordata > Mammalia > Rodentia > Muridae > Micromys > Micromys minutus. The sequence continues at coordinate 32,348,072 of NC_137978.1, read as the reverse complement.
TATCTGTCCACAAACCCAGCCCTTAAATTGATAATAGATGGAAAACGCCAACACAAGGAGAGAAACTATACACTAAGAAAAGCAAAAAAAAAATAATCTTCTTGCAACAAAATTAAAAGAAGAAAAGCACACAAACATAATTCTACCTCCAACAAAATAACAGGAAACAACAATCCATGGCACGTGCTGACCTGAGACTGCAGGTGTCCATGGTCCATGCTAGCAGCAGAAACCATGTGCAAGTCCATGATCCATGCCACTGCTGTCTATAAAGGGCAAGGAAGCTGCTTGTGGAGTGGAATCAATGACTTCAGATTCACAGGTGAGAAAAGGGGACATAAGAAGCTTCAGTGACAACACTTACTCTCACCATACCCCACCCCTTCCCATAAAAAGTAACAGCCAAGACAGGAAATCTCAAAAAGAGTTCTTCAGAATTGTGTTAAGGATGCTGAAATGTAGCTCCGTGGTTGATGGCTTCTGGCAGGGTGTACGTGGGGAAAGACTCAGTCTCCTTAAGCAGCTGGACACTGGAAGTTTGACCTTGCTCCAGTGAGTAGATAGGCAACAAAACTCGGACCAACATTGGGTGGAGGAGGTCACAGATGGGAGAGCAAACCTGAGAGGACTTGAAAGTGAATGTGATTGGAGTACATGATGTGAAATCCCAATATAATCAATAAAATATTTTATTTATTTATTTACTTTTACAATTCAATTTTTATTCCTCTTCCGGTCCACCCTCTGACTGTTCCACATCCTATACCTCCTCCCCACCCCACCCCGGTCTCCACTAGGCTATTCCCACCCTACCCACCCCACCAGACCTCTAAATTCCCTGGGGCCTCCAGTCTCTTGAGGGTTAGGTGCATCTTCTCTGACTGAACCCAGACCTCTGCTGTGTATGTGTTTGGGGCCTCATACCAGCTGGTATATGCTGCCTGGTTGGTGACCCAGAGTCTGAGAGATCTATATTATTTTTACAAAAGAATAATTTAGTGCCAGCAAGATGCCTTGTCAGGTAAAAGAGCTTGCTACCCAAACCCAATGACTGGTGTGCCAATCTTTAGCCACAAACATCTGTAACCTCAGCACTTTTGTGGCAGATTGGTGGTAGGACGAGCACAAGAGAATCACCCTGAGGCAGAACAAGGAATGTGACAAGGGACATTGATGGATGGAGAGAGCCAGTCCCTGGGAAGCCATCCTCTGTGCACACAAACACACATGAACAATAATAAACATTTTTAAACTTCTTAAAATAATGTAAAGATTATTCGCACAGAACATCTGTTTATTCTTGCAAAACATGAAAAGCCTCAGGTTTAGACAAGGTTAGCAAAATACACTTTCCCAATAGAATGCAAACATTTGCAAATACGGAACATTTCTGTATTTACTTTGCATGTTGAAAATTTCATTTCCTGATCAGCTTCGAAATCATTGTAAAAAAAAAAAATGTGTAGTCTGGATCGATCGAAATGGGAAAACATACAAGATCAATAAAGTCTGAGGCACTCATTGCCAATTTAAAATTTTAAGAAGAAGAGAGAAGTGATTCTCCCCTGAGCATTCCTGTCCTGGCTTCTGCTTAGTAATCACAGCAGCATCCCAAACCCTCGCCCTGTTATCATCTGTCAGCCCAGGACCAGAGACCAGAGCAGGGAAGACATGAGGCTGAGAGCAGTCAGGACACAGAGGACAGAGCAAGGCGCGTCACACTCCTTTACCGCGTGTTCCCTGAGACACAACATACATCTGTCAGGACTGGGGCAGGGAGTCCCGCACAGGAAGAACCTGAAAAGAGAAGGTGCTAAAAGTTACCAGCAGAAACTGTTCAACAGAAGGTTCTGAGACAGCCAGGGATGGAGACAGGCAGAGGCAAGAGGACGCCCCTGAAACTCTTACTAACAGGGCACAACAGAAAGTGTAAAATATCGATGCATGGTCCAGAGGAAGCCGCTTGCCCCTGGAGTCTGTGGTGAGTGCCTCCCTACCAAATAAAGTCTGTCTTCAGAGGCCAGGATGGGGGTTGGGGAGTCAAGAATGGGGATGCTGACAAGGGGGAAATTGGGATTTTGTAACTGAGATTGAGTCTATTGCCCAGAGCTGTAACTCCAACACTACTGTACATCTATCTGCCTTAGCATAAATAAATGAGTTGATTATAACTAAATTATAGAAGTACTCTGTGGTGGTGCACCACTGTGTCTCTTCCCATCTCAGGGTTTGGTGCTCTCACGTGGCTTGAAGGGGACTGTGGTAGATCCCGGTGCAAGATAGATATCGGGATGAGGAACAAGGGAAAAACATTCACAAGCACAGTTTGGGAGGCCACACTGCACATGTATAATGGCCTCGGCTCCCACGTAGTTCCTGTGGTTGCTTATAAATTTCCAGAGTGGGAAAGCAGGTCGTTTCGCATAGCATTCCGCCCCCCAACCCTCCGTGACAAGGAAGAGAAATAATTGCCTCAGCCTGAGTATTCTTTCAATGTCTAAATTCAGATCTTCCGCGATCGGAAACTGTCAGACTTCCGGGAAGGTACAAGAAGTCGGTCGGAATTTAAGTATGCACCAGTGAATGGATAAAGCGGGCTGGAAATCCCGAAGGACCGGCGTCTTCTTCCCAGGCAGGAGCTACCCTTCCTCCCCCTCAGCTACACCAGGGCTCACTGGGGAGGGGGCTGGGCGATTTACGCCAACTCCAGGCTAGAGAAAGCTACGGACTTCACACCACCAGTCACCATATCCTCCACCCACGCGCTCAATAGCGAGCTCAGAGTGATGGAGGCCTCCTGGCTGGAGACTCGCTGGGCGCGGCCCTTGCACCTAGCTTTGGTGTTCTGCCTGGCGCTGGTGCTGATGCAAGCCATGAAGCTCTATCTACGGAGACAGAGGCTGCTGCGCGACCTGCGCCCCTTCCCGGGGCCTCCAGCCCACTGGCTCCTTGGACACCAGAAGGTAGATGGAGGGAGGGGAGTCGCCTCTCAGGTCTTTCTGAGCTATTCTAGGATTCCCAGCCCGGGGCTGGGGGGAGGGGAGGGTGGCTCTCAGCACCTCTGCAATACCAGGGATTCTCACATCCCCTCAGAGAAGGGTTGCTAGAGAGGGTGGTTATTGGGTAGCCTGACTATTGTAGAATGCTAGGTTGTCAGCTCAGTCTCCAGTCACCTTAGTATGTCTTTTACGTGTATTGTTTAAAACTCAGTTTGTTGCTCTAACTCATCCATATTCGTTGTAGAAAATGTACAGAATCGAACGCAATAGTTGGCCCCCTTGATTCATTCAGACCAGGAAAAAAAATGTCTTTTTAAAGCTTCCTCTTAAGGCGGGAGTGGCCGCACCCCATTGCTCTGTGGATACTGATTGAGAAACGTTTGCTGAGTGCAAGGAGACCAATCACTTGTTCCATATGTCCTGTTTTCCAATCCACTCCCTACCTAGACTGATAAATTCTATCAACCTATTGGGAGTAGCAGCTGTATGTGTTAAGTTCTAGGTCTACAAAAAGAAAGTGAGTTGTCCCCCCCCCAGGGGCCCAAGTAAGGTACAGACTTGAGCACTAAGAGAAAATGAAAATCCTGGGTTGGAGGGATGTGCCTCCTCCTAGGATCTGCGGGGATGCCGATGATGGGAGAAAGAACCACTAGCTATGAAGGGCTTGCACAAACTTTCCAGGAATGCATGGGCTGGAAATCTTACATTGGGGGTTATTGCTCCTTGGCTTCCTAGACTATATTTTTCCATGTACATCTCATGTGCAATATGCTGACTCGGGTCCCTTCGAGTACACTCAGATGCACATTAACCACTTTCTTGTCTTTTCTTTCTTTTCTCTCTTTTCTTTGTTAGCATAGCTTGATTGTTTGGGAGTTTGGATTTCAGGTTTGATGTGGACAGTCAAACACTATAGCCCAGGCTGTCCTGGAACTCACTATGTAGCCCAGGCTGTCTTCAAACTTGCAATGTTCCTTCTACCTCTGCCTCCTGAGTGCTGGGATCACAGGCATGAGCCACCACACTTAGTGACGGCATTTTCTCCCTCGATTCATCAGGCAGTGTACACGTAGGCTGACGTCTAAGTCAGCCATTACAAAGTAGAAATATATAATGTAGTGAAAATAGAAGTCAGACGTCTTGATGAAATAATTATTTATTTGGAGCCTATACCCAGAAGATGGATCATTGATTTCTTTTTAGATTTATTTACTTTATCGTATGTGTGTGAGTGTTTTGCCTGAATGTGTGTATATATACCATGTGTGTGCCTGGCACCCACAGGGATCAAAAGAGGATATCAGAGCTTTTGGAGCTAGTTATGGATGGCCGTGAACTGCCACGTGGGTTCTGGGAATCAAATCCAGGTCCTCTTCATTAATAGCAAATGCTCTTAACTACTGAGTCATCTGAAAAATATGTTTTTAATCTGGCTGTCACAATTGTAGTTTCCATAAGTTCTGTCTTATTCTCCATTTGTCCTTCCACCAGTTACCTTATATTACAGAAACACACCACACTTCGACAACAGCCATTTCCTCCCCCTTCCCCACCACACACACACACACACACACACACACACACACACACACACAAACCAAGGTTTCTCTGTATAGTCCTGGCTACCCTGAAGCTCAATTTGTAAACCAGGCTGACCTTGAATCAGAAATCTACCTGCCTCTGCTCCCAAGTGCTGGGGTTAAAGGCGTACACCACTACCACCCAGCAGCAATAACCATTTCTTTTTATTGTTATTAATATATTTTTGTTTGCTTTTTATTTACTTTACATCCACTCACTGCCTCTCTCCTGGTCACCCCCTCTGACAATCCTTTCCCTGTCCCCTTTGCCCTTCTCCTCTGCATGGATGGGGTCCCACTAGGTATGCCCCACACACACCCTGGCTCTGCAAGTCTCTGAGAGGCTAGGTGCTTCCTCTCCCGCCGTGGCCAGACAAGGCAGCCCAACTAGAAGAACATATCCGACACACAGTCAAAAGCTTTTGGGGTAGCCCCCACTCCAGGACCCACATGAAAACCAGGCTGCACATCTGATACATATGTTCAGGGAGGCCTAGGTCCAGCCTGGGTATGTTCTTTGGTTGGTGGTTCAGACTCTAAGATCCGGGTTAGTTGATTCTGTTGGTCTTCCTATGGAGTTCCTATCTCCTTGGGGCTGTAATACTTCCTCCTCTTTTTCAATTAGAGTCTCCAAGCTCTATCCACTGTTTGGCTGTGGGTGTCTGTATCTGTGTGAGTCAGCTGGTGGGTGGAACCTCTCAGAGGACAGCCATGTTAAACTCCTGTCTGCAAGCCTAACAGAGTATCATTAATAGTGTTAGGGACCGGTGCTTACCCATGGGATGGTCTCCAGTTGGTCTGGTTATTGGTTGGTCATTCTCTCAGACTCTGCTCCATCCCCAATCTCTGCATTTCTTCTAGACAGGATAAGTTTGGGGTCAAAAGTTTTGTGGGTGAGTTGGTATCCCTATTGCCACCTGGGTTCCTGCCTGGCCATGGGAGATGGCCTCCCCAGTAGCCGTTCCTTAAGCAATTTGGGTTGGCGACTCGAGCTGACTGGGGTCAGAAATCTTCTAGGTGGCTTTGGTCAGGCTAACTAATGTGCCAGTTCACAGCAGGTTAGATAAAGGTTGGGTGTTATTCTAATGCCTTGGTCTCTTCTGCCTGTAGTATCTCTCCGGTGGAGAGCTGGATAGCTTGACCCTTCTTACCTAGTGTCATGGTCCAAGGACAGCAAGTAAGCAAGTCTGACCTTGCAAGCAGTTTGTAAACCTCTCGGCCATATTTGTTGAGCTCACATTGATTGACCGTAGCCATTCATGAAGTCAAGTCCCAGAGTCAGTGTGGAAGAGTGGAGAGCACGTTCATATCCTACGTCATATCTCCCCTGATGTGTTATAGTTTCCTATACATTTTTTTCTAACCCCTGCGTACTTATTTTGTATATTGCTATCTTTTGCTGCCTAACAAATTTCTCTCAAATTTAACAACTTAAAACAACAGGTTTTTTTCATGCAGTTTATATAGGGGTTGGGGATTCAGTAATGGCTTCCAATTGCTGGGTGATGCTCTAGGTCTCTAAGAAGGTTGTATGGAGGTGGCAAGGGCTTCAACCATCTAAAGGACTGCATGCACAGAATCCACCTCCAAGTTCACTCAGTGGTTCTTGAAGGCCTTGGCAGCTTTGCTTCCTGTACTTGCTCTTTTTGTAAGGTTACTTACAGCTAAAGTGCCCATTCATCCCAGGATACCTGATTGTTTCTGGGTTTTAGCATCAAAAACCCCACATCCTTGAACACTTCTATCCCAAACAATGGAAAAGTTAACCCTCCTACTGTCAATGAGGCAACTTCCCTAGCCCAAGGCAAAAGAAGAGAGAGCAAGATGGAAAAGTCCAGAATGAGGCAGCAATGTTTTTAAATCTAATTGGAACTTATCTGCCACCACTTCTGCTGTAAGTAATTGGTCACATTCAGTAAATCCTGGTGCATTGTGGGAGAGGACAGCACAGAGGTGGGATCTTAGGGGCTATCTTGTTGGTGACTACCACAGTGCATTTAGCTTTGTGTTTTCCATGATAGGGGCTGTCCTCAGATGTCATGTAGTTTGAGGCTGAATTTTCTTATCCTATGAGACACTACAGAGGTTTGGAAGTCCGCACTCAGAGAGAATTTTCCTAGAGAGAAAGGTGTAAAATACACTGTGGGGGGGCAGAACTGTGTCTTTTTAGTTATGTAGAGAAAACATGTCCTTTCTTCTCTGTAGGAGGATGCCTGCCTGCTGACTTGGCATTCTGGGAGTAAGGAGGTGTAGAGCTAGGACATCCAATTTGTTAGACAGCCTTTCCCTAGGTCCCTAATGTAGTTCAGTGTCTCACTCTTAACTCTCACAGTGTCTAGTTTCTTCGAACCTTCAAGTTTCTCTGCCTTGGTTTGTGTAGAGAGCAAACTCTTCTCACTAAGTCCATTTGGACAACTCAAGTTGATTCGGATTGAAGAGAGACCTGAGATTCTACCAGCCCTTCCCTCAACCCTTAACCAGTCTCTTCTTTACACCTAACTCACTGCTCACTGCCTTCTCAGTCCTCCACATCTGTATCCTGTTAGAGTTCATTTTTAACCCCACGCTCTCCAGAATTTAATTAGGAAGTTCTCCATCAAAAGCTGGGGGAAAAAAATCTGAACATTATCCCACAGATCTGTTCTACCAGCTACTGAGAACGAAGTGTCAAAGAGGCGATTCTCACCAAAAGGTGAGGAAATGATGTGTCTCCCTTCTGCCTTTATTCTCACTAAAATCTGCAAGACTTGAATTTTCCTGCAGTGTTGGATTGCGATAAATGCTCTAAGTATTCTTGGTGTCCGTGGCCGTCTCATCGCAGCCTGGCCTGTAGTCTTGCCTGGTGCTATGGTCAGATTTGCAGCTTCGATTGTGACTGTCTTTGGGTTTTCTGCTGTCATCTGGTTTTGCTCAATCACTCCTCAGGATACTATCTAGTGTGCACACAAAACTATTCTGTCTTCCTAGTAGACTGATCTTGTTATCGTGAAATATCCCTTTTATTCCTGAGAATCTGCTTTACCTCACTTTAGCAAAGCTACGCTAGCTTTCTTTGGTAATGTGAACATGTTAGATTTTCCCAGGCACATGAGGCCTTTTAGAAATTGTCTTCTGCCAATACATATATAGTTTTTTGAGCATTCTAGTAATGTTTGTCTTTTGGTTGGAAACCTCCATTTATTTACATGCAATGTGACATATTATTGACTTGTTTGAAGGATAGACTTGTTTAATGTGTGAAAAAACTGAAAACATACCTGCCAAAGAGCAGCTTTGACATCCACAGTAAACTGAGGTGGGGCATAAAGTTGTTGATTGGGGCAAGGATGCTCCCTAGGGGGCCAATAAAGAATTCCTTTGGAGGCAGCAAGAGGCTAGTGAAAAAACTCCTTGGGGACCAGAAAAGGCCTGTAAAAAAAGCAGAAAAGAGAAGAGGGGGCAGACTGGAGAGAGATGGCTCAGCGGTTAAGAGCACTGACTGCTCTTCCAGAGGTCCTGAGTTCAAATCCCAGCAACCACATGGTGGCTCACAACCATCTGTAATGGGATCCAATGTCACCATCTGGTGTGTCTGAAGACAGCTACAGTGTACTCGTACATATAAAATAAATAAATCTAAAAAAAGAAAAAAGAAAAGAGGGGAAAGAATCTTACACACACACACAAACACACACTGGACGGATGAAGCAAACTTCAACAACTTTTTTATTTTCCCATAGCTTATATATTCCAGCAAAATGAAGTTACAATGTGACTACATTCTGTTTTTTTTAAGTGAATGATTAGAAAAAATTGTTTCTCCAATACCTTTACATGAAAAACATTATGTAGTACAGGTTTAAAAAAAAAAAACTATTCTAAAGAATCCACATACATTCCCAACTAAACAACCTGTTCTAGATTAACAAAGTGTAAGCAAGCAAGATATTTTTCTCAGACAGTTTTTCTTACTGGCAGGCTGCAATTTGTGGTTACAATATATATATATATATATATATATATATATATATATATATATATATATATCGATTACTTTATTGCTTATTTTTTTAAAAATCATTCATAAATCTAAACTTTTATGTAAAGAAAAAACAATCAGTCATTTCTACTTTAAATCCTCAGAGTGCACAACTCATTGACAATTGTTTTATTAAATAATGTCAGTAAACGGAGGACAAAACTGTGGACAAGAAATCAATCACCACTCCGACCAACAGCCCAGCTTTAGCAGAAGAGGCACAGCTGCCATTATTCTTGCTCCTGACCTTAAAAAAAAATTCCTGGCTTAACTAAATATTAAGAGTGTGTCTTTCTAAACTTCGAATTGCTCCCTAAGTGCTAGGGACAGCATACCATGACAGGGACTGTCTGCAGTAGGCTGGGACAGAGACATCTCAGTAGCCCATGGCATCTGGGACCCTGAGAAGCAGGAGACACACCCCTCCAGGGGACCTGCCATCTGAAATAAGAGACTGGATGAGTCTGAATAGGCCTGGATGAAGGCATCTCAGTAGCCCAAGGCAGCTCTTTGTGAAAAACAGTTGTTCCCATTTCCCCTAACCCTAGTGCTGGACAATAGCTGTATAGATTTAATTTGTGTGACTTCTTTTCAGTTGGCCTTGGTGTGCATAATTATTCTACTATATCTGACTTTCCTACTTCTTTCTCCTTCTGCTCTAGTGGATTCTATGATTCTTAAACAATGGGAGATTGAGGCCCAGGGGCACAGCACAGTCCTAATGGCCCAGGTGCATGCTGTGTGTTCTCATGTTGGAAACAATGTAATAATTGCACAGTGGTATTTCCAGATTAATGCTTGACTTGCCAAGAAAGTTTGAAGAAGTTATTAAAAAATGAATTAGAGCCAACATTGGGACCCCAAGAAAGCAAAAAGTTATTGAAGTTATGAAATAAGTTTTGCATAATATTTGAGAGTGGTTCCTGGATAAGAAAATATAGAATGCATAGAATTATATACTAGTAAAACTAAGTCAAAACACTGGGAGTTAGGAGAGTCATTGTGTGCAATGTGCAGAAGCAAAAGGCAGCGGAACTGCTGAGTTAAGGGTTAACCTGACTCTTTCTGGCCACTGCCTGGCAGCTTTGCCCATGTCATTTGTCATTAGAGCTTCACAGAAAAATGCAAGTACCTGACCTCAGAGCTCTGAAGTATAATAAGTTAAAAGTTAATGTTTAAATAATGACAAGTTTGCAATTATTATTACTTTGGCCACAGGCCTGGGAATAGGGGAAGCATGAAACTTTGGAGAACAATTGCAATTCTTGATTCTTTGTGGGATGTGGTTATTCTTTTGAATTTGATTTGGCAATGATTATGCAATGTCTTTTTTTCTACCTGCTTTTGGAGTGTGAATAAAAGACTGGGGCAAGGGAAAAGAGAGCAAGTGAGTGTGAGAGCAAGTATGAGCATGTGTGTGTATGTGTGTGTGTGTGTATGAGAGAGAGAGAGAGACTTGAGAGAGAGAGAGAGCTAGAGAGAGAGAGACTGTGTGAGACTGTGTGTATGTGTGAGAGAGAGGCTCTGTGTGTGTGTGTGTGTGAGAGAGAGAGAGAGAGAGAGAGACTGTGTGAGAGAGAGATTGTGAGACTGTGTGTATGTGTAAGAGAGAGACTGTGTGTGTGTGTGAGAGAGAGAGAGAGAGAGAGAGAGAGAGAGAGAGAGAGAGAGGAGAGGAGAGGAGAGGAGAGGAGAGGAGAGGAGAGGAGAGGAGAGGAGAGGAGAGGAGAGGAGAGGAGAGGAGAGGAGAAGAGAGAGAAAGGAGAGAGCGTAACTTTAAGCCTTGAAAAATTGCCTGTCAGTTTATACACAAAAAGTAGTCTGTATTTATTTATTATGCATCTTCCAGATATCCCTGCTTCCAGTTGAGAACTCTGATCCTGTGTTGAGGCCAGACCCCGATATCTAAGATTTTCTACATCAGAGCCACTAACAAAAACACCTCAACTTAACTTTACTAACCATTTATTTTTCCAATTTTTTTTCTAACAATCTATATCACTAAGCTCTTTCCTATAATGGTGATTGAATTATTAAATTTCTCCAGCAGCAAGGCCTAAGAAGGATCAAGCACTACTAATGTGGTCACCAATGATACTGCCCAGTGGGAGGTTAGAAACCCCCTTAGAATCTTCACACAACACATAGATTATGAAGGATGTCGAGCCTGTGAGTACAACAAGCAGAGCCATGATCCACAACAGCATGAAGTCCTCAGGACGTGTAGCCCTCGGGGCTCTGCCTCTCTGAGGCACATCCATCATGACTGCGCTAACCAGTGGGCTGCGTCCCATGAGTTCTAATGCCATTTGTTGTTCCTCTCACACTGGACTTGACATGTGCCAGACACTTGGTGAATTCAGGTGTTAAGTTCCATCAGGACCACTCCAGCATCAACAAGAACCTGTCTGAGCTTCACATTGTGGTCTAGATCTGAAATGTCTCCACATGCTCATTTGTCTAAGCACCTAATACCCAGCCAGTGGCAGTTTGGAGAGGTTGGCTGGCAGACATAAGACACTGGAGGACAACCCTTGAGGCTTATAGCCCAAGCCTGCTCCCGGTCCTATTGTTTCTGTCCCCTAGATGTCCACAATTTGAACAATCCATCAGCTCCTGCTGTCAAACAGTGAGGCATAATGCCATGCCTCCCTTGCTGTGATGAGCTGTATACCCCCTGGAACCGTGAGCCAAAATTAATTACTCCCTTAAATTACTTATGAATATTCATTGTCAGGTACATTATAGGCCATTCATAAATGCTCTCCGTGAGTTAATAAATATTTACACTGTTAGAAAATGTCATGATGGCTTGATGGTGTGAACATCAGCCTCATTTCAGGACCTAGGTCTTAGGATCTTGACCTTTTAGTAGACCGAGGTTTAGGTACAGAGACCAAGTCAGGGATGAGAGTGGTTGACTGATAACACAGATTTGGAAGGCTATTTTCTACCTCTTCTGAGGATAAAAATAATAGCACAGCAAGTGGTGTGAAGTCACACAAGGAAGGATTTCAACAACTTTAAATTTCCTGCAAGGTGGAGATACCCATGGCTGTGCTCAGATGTATATAGGAATCCCAACCCTACATGCATATACCATAAGTAGATGCAAGGAAATCTTATTTTCAGCAATTTACAGGAAATACTTAAGCCACTAGCAATATGGGTGAGAGAGATGGCTCAGTGGGTAAAGTACTTGCCTTAAAGGTAAGAGGACCAAAATTCAGATGCCCAAAACGTATATAAATGCCAGTTAGGTTTTGTTTAGACCTCTCGGTTTGGTTTAGAGAGTCTCTCTCCAAGAATAAGAATGAAGGGGGTGGAGAGATGACTCCACAGTTTAGAGCACTTGTTGCTCTTACAGAGAACTCAGGTTCAATTCCCAGCACCTATGGTGGCTCACAATAATCTGTAGTTCAAGTTTCAGGGGATCTGACACCCTCTTCTGGATTCTGCAGGCACCAGGCATGCATGTGGTACACATACATACATGAAGACAAAACTAATATCCATACACATAAATCTTTTTTTATAAAACTAAATTTTAAAAGGAATGATTGCATCTCAACATCAACCTCAGGCCTCTTCATGCATATGCAAACATATGTACAGGCACACAGGTGTGCCCATACATGTTCAAGCATGCATATACTCATACACATATCACACATGTCTGTGAGATATTTATATAAGAAGGAAAAGAGAGCGAAGCAAAGGTCCCTCTCTGGCAGTGTTATTTGTACTTTGCATTATAATTGCATGATAGCTCGCTTCTATAACCATGCACTCAGGAGCCTGAGGCAGGATTTGGTTTCATTTCTAGGCTAGCCTGGGCTACATTATGAGATCCTATCTCCACAAAAGGAAGTAAAATAAATTCTGGAAGCTGAGAGATTTGTCTATCTGCTTGTTTCAAACTCCGGGAACCTGTAGAAATGAGTGTTTGCTATTGTGGGAAAGAATTAGATGTTTTTGTAGAAGGGGCTGGCAGGTTCGTAGAGAGAAGTATCTGTTGTTAATATCTTGAGAAAGAATCACACTAATCAGCAATTAGAGGACAGAAAGGGGAGAAGGAACGGTGAGCTAGACTGTGGTCACGTTCAGTTTACCAACAGAAATCTTCTAGCATAAAAAAGACAAACTGCAGCCAGGCAGCTCCACTTCTCCCCTAGGCCTGTGATGTCCTCGGTGGAGGAGGGAGAAGTGAGAATTTCATTACCTCACCCTCTGCTGGGAGAAGCTCACAGGATGAGTCACTAGGTAAGGATTTGGTCCGATGGTGAAACATGTATTTATATTAAAAACAAAAACAAAAAAACAAATACACTAGCCCTGTTCAGGACATTACCCTCAGTCTTAGAGAACTTAGAGAAAGACTTTCCCCTCCCTGCATAAAGGAGTCCTATCTCTGCTGTGCAGCCCAGTGTGGGCCCTGAACTCACCTTGTGTCTGTAAGACAAGCTGAGACCGTGCCAGCCCCACTGACTCTCTAACCTCCTGTCCTTTTTCACTCTAGCTTCTGCAGGAGAATAGTATGGAGACGCTTGATGAGATTGTCAGAAAGTACCCTTGTGCCTTCCCCTGCTGGGTGGGACCCTTCCAGACATTTTTCTACATCTATGACCCAGACTATGCAAAGATATTCCTGAGCAGAACAGGTAAGGAATGAGAGGAAAATCTGAGTCCTAATCCTGCTAGGAGTTGCACATGACCCATGGGCCCAATCTGAAGCAAAGATTAGCCCTGGGCCTGGAAGACAGTCTGATCAAGTATGGCTGAGGGACAGATCTGTCCTGGCAAGGGCAATTCCCATGTACTTCCCAGTTCCTTGTCTAGTTTCAGCCCCATAAATCCCAGCTGCCCCAGCAGCATGACCGGAGGCTTCCTTTGTCTCCTTGCTTCTGGAACTTTAGTAAACAACACTCCTTCGCATAGCCCTGTGAGTTTAAGTCTCCAGAGGAAATTAGAAACCTACCTCTGTGGGTCAGAACAGAAGCTAGGGTGATGGAGCGTTCACCTACCACCCCAGGCTCTTGGTGATGGTCCAGATTGTTCTCTTCCTTTGCAAAGAAGTCACTCCTTCCATCCGCTGACTGGATCCATTTACAGAATTCCTATTATGGATTATTCCATAGTACTAAACTAAAATCAATATTTTGAGCCCTGCTATTTATTTACATTAGTCACAAGAACGTCGGGCCTTTATGTCTCACTGTCTGATGCTTTCCAACAAGCACGTATATCCCAGCACCCATTCTGGAAACTTGCCCGTCCCCTAGTGAGCCAGCCCTGTTGAAGGGAATAGCAACCAGGAAGAAGAATGAGAGCTGTCCTGGGATTTGTTCTTCTCTGGAAGTGAATCAAGATTTGGGTTTCCCCAGTCTCTAAGGTTATAGAAAGTGAGCAGCCTACTGTCTGCACTAAGTGCAGGCAAATGAAGAAACCCTTCTCCAGCTTGAATTAGTCATGAGTGTTATCCCAAATGCTGCCTTTGGTTTCCTCTGCTTGATTCTTCAGACCCAAAGACCCAGTATCTGCACCAGATCATGACTCCCTGCATTGGTATGTATGTGATGTCCATTCTCATCCAAGTCAGTCTTCTGTAACAGAGCATCCCAAAGAGACTCAGATCTGAGCTCAAAAGCATCAAGAAAGGGACATCAAATACATGTGACTTGAATCTGAGTGGGGGATCATGTGGGAGAAGGAAGAGAACAATCCAGAGGGAGGCAGGGGACACAAGGAAAGTGGGGGCAGAGGCAGAGGGTTCAAGGAGTCAAGTGAGCAGACATGCATGTATAAAAATTTCATGATGCAAACCAGTGCTTTGTATTCCCACCTAAAAACTGAAGTTTAAAAATGGAATCTAGAGACACAAATTCAATCCCCACTGCCCACAGAAAGCACCAGCTGGGAGAGGGAAAATCAGCATTCCCCAACCAAGTGTCACTGTGTGAGTTAACTATTTCAGTGAGGGCTCCATTCCCCGGAGTAATTGGCCAACACAAAACAGACTCCATGGTTTATTTTACATTTTGTTTTGGTTTGGCTTCATCTGATTTATTTTCTCTTGTTTGTGTGTCCATTTCTATTTTCATTTTTTGCTTTTTTTTTTTTTCTTTTTTGAAAGAAAGGGGGGAAATGTGAAGTTGAGTGGGTAGAGAGATAGGATCTGGGAAAAGTTTGGGGAAGCCAAAAATATGATCAAAATCCATTATATGAAAAAATGTTAATAAAAAAAGTTAAAGGATGTTATTCAAACTTAAAGTCTTAATTTAAGGTTCAGTGCCTTGTGTGTGCCTTCACCGAATACACATCACAGAATACCATACTCCATCTGTGAAACTAAGGCTCATCAGACCTCGAGGCCTTTCAGGCTTTGGAACACTTTCTCTCGGCGTTAGATGCATTAACGCTGGTGTGAGCATCCGAGCCGACTGTCCCCATCTGTCAGCTTCTCAGTGTTACCTCGTGTCGGTGACATCAGGCCATCTGTGTTCCTCATCTCTCCTCACATAATAAAATGCATGAGGTTATGTGCTATTTCTTCCTCAAGGAAGGGGACTCCTGAATTTAGATGGGCCCAGGTGGTTCCAACACCGCTGCCTCCTAACCCCTGCATTCCACCAGGACATTCTAAAACCATGTGTGAACATGATGGTCCACTCTGTGAGCGTGATGCTGGTAAGTGAAACACTAGATAGATGTTTATATTGTGGAGTGAGAAAAATCAAAGCTGATGTCTAATCAGAATGCAAGTACCCACTGAGGAATGATGTCTATGTAAGTCTTTCCTGAATTCGTCAGGTGGTTAAAACACAAGAGCTGGTCCTCTGCCTTAGAGTCTAACACTTGGTGGTGGTGAGGCTCAGATAGCAGGCACTGTGGGAGACAGGTAAGGAAGCCAAGTGCAGCTCACTGACTTCAGATTTCAGATTTATCACAAATATAAGCTGACTTGCGGGACAAAACCCCTAGGCAGAGTGATGTGAGCAAATGTTTGAGGCTGAAATGAACTTGGCTGAAGGACTGAGCAAAGGGTAGGTACCTCTCATAGGTGGTGGGGGATCTTTAGGTGAGCAGAACCTTCCAAAGGGACAGGGGCACCCCTGTTACATGGCTTTCTGGTTTAGAGATGAGTTTTATCAAAAGCTCTATTGACATAGGGGCTTCACTTTTTTAATGTTAAAAGTAGACAACTAGGACTGGTGAGATGGCTCAGTGGTAAAGAGCACTGACTGCTCTTCCAGAGGTCCTGAGTTCAAATCCCAGCAACCACACGGTGGCTTACAACCATCTGTAATGAGATCTGATGTCCTCTTCTGGTATTTCTGAAAAAAAAAAAAGCTATGGTGTACTCATCATATACATAAAACAAACAAATAAATAAATAAATATGTATTTTTATGTAGGCAACTAATTAATACAGTTTCTTCATAAACTACAAATACCACAAAGCCAAATTTTTCCCCTTACCTGCAACTCTGTTCCCAGGAAATAGTTGTTATAGGCTTGTAGCTGGGCCAAACTTCTGCAGGAATGGAGTGGGAGGAACATCTTTGAGAAGGACATCTCAAGGAAGAAACTAGGAGAGAACCAGGTTCAAGGAAGGACAGGGAACAGGGTGGGGAAAGCATCTTCCTCAGCATTTCTCAGTGCCTAGAATAATTCACCTCCAGCAGTGACCACTTTATCCCTCATCTCTGCCCTCTGCATGTCTCAGGCCCATGTTTCCCTGCTTGCATACTTCCTCCTGCTGAATGCTTCCAGAGTACCACAAGTTCATTTCTTCCAAACCTAGCACATGGGCTCATCAGTCCTCCTAAAATGCCTGAGTTGAAATATCACACTGAGTTTTATTAACATGTACAACGAATATATATTCATAAAAATGATTCTTTTAAAAGGTTAGCACCTTTAGCTATAAGCCATCTGACCAAATAATAGACCTTCGTCGAAAGGCTTTCAAATTCTCCTTTGTCTTTAGTCTCCAAGCATTCAGTACCTAATTTATCGCCTGTAGGTACTCAGCATTCAGCACCTAGACTGACACCTGTACGTGTTCCACAATCATAGATTGAACTAAATTTAAACATTTCCATTCACTCGCATCTTTATACAAAAAAATGTTTGTTGTGATTAGTACATTTATAACTAGAGAACAGACACTTTAGGCAAATAGGCAGACAACCATTTCAGGCTGTGTGAGTAGGCCTCTTTCTGTGGGGAAGTAAGAGCCAGCTCTCTGCAACAACTCTCTTTCCAGGCCTCTTTCTGTTCCCAATGTTTGAATCAGAAATAGTTTTGCTGTTCTCATTTGCAATTTTAAGTTAAATATAACTATAGCATCCCCTCTTCCTTCTCCTCTCATCAACTGCTTCCATGTTATCATCCCTTGTTCCCTCTCAAATCTATGATCTTTTTCTTTAACAAGTATTGCTACATGTATATATGAATATACAAATGCCAATACAACCATTACTGTTGCTTGTACGTATATGTTTTCAGGGCTGACCATCTGGCTCATTCCTGGGGGAGAATTATTTGCCCTGACCTTGTCATAACTTGCCTGTAGCTCCTCATCTAAAACTGGGGCCTCAGCCGTCCCCCTCCATGTTAGCATGTCTATTGGTGTCCATAGCTGAATCTCAGATGGTTGTGAAACGTGTTCTTAGTTTATTTGAAGCATGCTGTGACAGTTGAGAGTTGTGATGGAGTATCTAGCAGGTTGGGGTGGGTTGAAGGTAGAGGGAGACCCAGGAAACCGCACATGTTGCAGTCTTAGATGATGCATGGAACTCGGTACCATTTTTTGCAGAGCTGAGACAGCTGTTGAAAGCCCATCTGCCAGACGTAAAATGTGAGTCACGCTTTCTCACTGGCCTGGCACATGCTTCCTTTCCTCGTGCCCAGAATAAACACATGGGTTATTTACTCCTACCCTTCAGTTCCTGTCAGATCAGGGTTTTGTCCCTGAGACAATAAGGGGAAAATCAGTCAAGTAAAGACCATTTGGTGATAGTAATAATATTGATCTTGGCCTCCTCTGGCAGGATAAATGGGAGAAGACATGGACCACACAGGAAACAACCATCGAGGTTTTTGAACACATCAACCTGATGGCCCTGGACATAATAATGAAATGTGCTTTTGGCCAGGAGACCAACTGTCAAATAAACGGGTCAGTGGTGGGACAGGAAACAGGTTCACTGTGATCTGAGTCAATCAGTAACCCACGATTCTATGTTTGTCTTCCAGCACCTATGAGTCTTATGTGAAGGCCACATTCGAACTTGGTGAAATCATATCTTCTCGCTTGTACAATTTCTGGCATCATCATGACATAATTTTCAAACTCAGTCCTAAGGGCCACTGCTTCCAGGAGTTAGGCAAAGTGATACATCAATGCACAGGTAAAAACACAGGCATGTCTTGGGTGTGGGTTGCCCAAATCTATGCACCACCATGTCTATCTTATGTGTAGAAGAATAAGTCTCATGGTAAGACAGAAAAAAAAAAAAAAAAAACTCTTGTTCTTAAAAGAGCTTTAATACAGTCGCTGCTCAAATAACTGCAAATTCTGTCCTTTAAGATAAGTTTACTTCCTCATCCATATATTATGCAAGTTTATTATATGCAGTCATTACTAACACATATATAGAAAGGGAGCATTTAAGATTGCAGAGTATACATTGCGTGTGGCTTTCTTGTGCAGTGAATTAAGTAATAATTACAAGCTAAAAATGCTTACACAGCATAGGCATGTAGGAAAGAGAAGATATGGGTATGCATTCAAAAGACACACAGAGCTGGATTTGGTGGGGTAGTACATGCCCTTTATCCCTCCACTCAGGAGGATGAGGCAGATGCTTCCTGTGGGTTCGAGGTCAGCCTAGAATTTTGCCAAGTTAGTGTTGAGAGTTGAACCTGGGTCCTCTGTAAAAGTAGCCAATGCTCTTAACTGGTATTGGTCCAGTCCCAACAGTAACTTTGTTCAGTTTCATACGTGTATACAATTTTGATCATCTTCATTCCCACATTATTTTCTTGTCCCCCTCCCTGTCTTGCTGAACCCCCTCTCTCCAACTTCTCTCCCTCCCACTTTCCTGACTTGTTTTTTTAATGAGCTTGCTGAGTTCAAATAGTGTTGCTTCCACAAACATGGATGAGAAGCCAAACCCATGATGAACAGAAAATGTTTTTGAAAATTAAAGCATACCAACCTACTTCGTTCCATCTAAATTCACTTAAGATTTGTACGAAATGGTAAATTCAAATAGCAAAGCTGACCCCCATGAAGACAGAATACAAACTAATTTTGTAGAAGGTGGCTGTGCATATTCCGTCTGTCCCGTGTTCTGTTTTTGGGTTTTTTTGGGGGGGGGTTGGGGGTTTTGTTTTTGTTTTTGTTTTTTGGTTTTGTCTGTTTGTCTACGTGCTTTTGGCACCTTTAGTTTTGTATGCTGGTGATCTCATTGGATAATTTCCATGAAAACAAGATTTAAGACTGGGGAGGAAAATGACTGGCCACTTGCACCTAGCTTTGCAACCATCTTGCTTGTCTACTGATAGAAACTAATTCTTTGATCTCTCTCGTTTGAAACTTTTGTTAAAGTCTATTGGTGGAAAATAAACCACTCATACAAGTTTAATGTGTTTAGATACCCCCACTCTGGACTCTGAATGTAGATGTGACACTTTGTGTGGGTGCTGTGTTGCCTTATAATGTATCTGACTTTGGTTGACTTAGCTGCTGTCCCCTTTGATAATGAAGATCTATTACTCTATGCAGAAAAGATAATCCAGGACAGAAAAAACAACCTCAAGAATCGTATGAAGCAGGAATCGTATGAAGACACTCAAACGTCTCAAAATTTTCTGGATATTGTTCTTTCTGCCCAGGTAAATGCACCAAAAGTCCCGGCCTGCTCAAACAACTGCTAACTGTGTGGGAGGGTGAATGAGCTACTGGAGTCAGGACAGGAAGACAGAATAAACCTCTTCAGCAATATGCTAGCAGTAGTTCTCGGAAAGGTAGAGACCTGCTAGGAGTCGGTGAACATTAATGTACCCAGCCTGGAGACTCACAAAAAAATGGAAGCAGAGACAAGGACTTTAAAAACAAGTGCTGAGGATTTCAGTGCTTTTCTTATGTAACATTGGTTCTCCTTTGTGCTCTGAGCAAAGTAGGACTCATAGAATGTAGCTGGTAAACTGAAATCGAAGCCTTTATTTGAAACTCTAGCACTCTGTAAAACTATAATTTTGATGGTATCTCCAAATATCTGTGATGCATGTTTCATCCAGCAATCTTTGCTGGGTGTTATAGGCTGAAGATGAAAGGGCCTTCTCAGATGCTGACCTCCGTTCTGAGGTGAACACCTTCATGTGGTCAGGACATGACGCCTCCGCAGCCAGCATCGCCTGGCTCCTTTACTGCCTGGCTCTGAACCCTGAGCATCAAGACAGATGCCGGACAGAGATCAGGAGCATCCTGGGAGATGGGTCTTCCATCACCTGGTAAGATCCTCAGTCCTGAGTATATCATGTTACCCTAGCTCTCTTCTTGGGATTTTGCTTATTTCTTACCCTGGTGCCTTAGGGACCACAATGTCCCAAGGTATGTGCATGCCAAAGCGGAGGAAGCAAGCCACTTGTCTCTTCTTTCTGAAGAGAATTCCGAGTTAACCCTATCTTCTGCAAAAGAAGTTCACTATCCAGAAATCTTCCATTGCAATTTTTTTCTACACAATGTTGCCTTTGTTTCTTTCTCCTAAGCTCAGGCACATTTGAAATGAGGAACTGACTTTAGCCTTGTGTTTGGAGCCTCAAAGTCAAGACTCCACATAGACCCCTGTGCTGAGAAAGCTGGAGAAGTAGCTCAGCATTAAGATGGACATAGATAGCCTACCCCATCACACAGTCACTAGTGCCATACTTCAGGAGAGGGTAGACTTTGGCCTTTGAATATATTAAATAGTACACTTAGTCACTGAGTTTTAGAAAAATATAGACTACCAGGCAAGATGGTGCATGCTTTAATCCTAGCACTTGGGAGGCAGAGGCAGGGGGATCTCTGTGAGTTTGAGGTCAGCCTAGTCTACAGAGCAAATCCTAGGACAGCCAGACCTGTTACACCAAGAAACCCTGTCTTGAGGTGGAAGAGAAAAAAAAGGTAGACTGAGGGCATTTTAAAAAGTGAAACACCAAAATAATAGCTAAAACTTGGTACAGACCCTGTCCTCAGTGATCTTCAGTCTAAGGCAAGAGGGAGACCTTCATACTGCAAATTAAAGTCAGAAGTACAGATGATAAACATGCTAAAGACCACTGAGCCACATTTCACAAGCACAGGTCAGCTCAGAAAACAAAACTTGAAGTCCTAAAGGTAGATGAGATTTCTCTTTAAAAGTAAGGAATCAAGAGTCATTTCCTACCGGAAGTTCAAAGCTTCATCTAAGGAGAGCAGAAGCTCCTTCATCTGAGAAGATGGCTCAGCCACTAAAGCACTTGGAGCACAGGGTGAGGACCTGAGTTTGATCTGCAGCACACACATTTTTAAAAAGCCAGGGCCAGCAAGATGGTTCAGCCATAGAAGCCTGTCCTGAATCTAATCCCCAGAATCCAGAGAGAGAGGACTGACTCCACAAAGTTGCCTCCAAACTTCACATGTGTGCCATGGCATATATACTGCACACACACACACACATGCACACACACTACATACACACACATGCACACACTACATACACACACATATGCACACACACACTACACACACACACACACACACACAGTCATCTATGTAGAATAAAATGTAATGTTAAGCAATGGCTTTTTACTGATTAAAAAAGGTGTGCATGTCTGTATATATAAATATGCTGTTTGGACCCACTTATGCGTGTTGAAATAACCAACAGGCATATCCATGAACTCTGCAACTATTTTTTGTGATAAGGACATTTAAAATCTATTCATTGAGCAGTTTCTGAACATCTAACACATTATTAACAACAATTCTAACCACGTAGCTCCTCCATATCTAGCTGAAATTCTGTGCCTCTTTCAGTCACATGCCTAACTGACGCTACCCTACTCCCTCCTAAGACTCGGCTCCTTTGCTGTGTAACTGGGTTCACAGAGTGACTGTGTCTGGCTCTTGTTGCTTTGCACAGCATCCTCCATACCCAGCGATGTGCTGACTTTCTTTTCACTGGCACATAGCACTGCGTTGTGTGTGCGCTACCTGGTCTTCATTCTCTCCTGATAGTGACCCTCAGGCCGATGCTTCTCTGAACTGTTGTAAATAAAGCTGCAGTAGCTACGGTGACCGCATTGCCTGTAAATATATACTAATGAACGAAATTCCAGGATCGTGTGTCACTTTCTTTTGTAATTTTTTTAGGCACTTCCACACTGCTTCCCATCTGGCTCCACTGATCCATGTTCACACTGGCGTGTGCACGTGGAGGATCTTATTTCCTCCAGATCCTCACGAACATTTCTCTCTCTTCTCTCTGACATATGGGAAACAATAGCTTGCTGTTGGCTTTAATTTTTATGTCTCCAGTGATATGAGATGCTGAGAATTTTTTCACATGCCCATCAAGTGTTTGTAAGTCAGTTTGTGAGAAATTGCTTATACAGGTCCTTTCCATGTATTTTAATCAGTTTGCAGGTTTTCTTGAGTTACTGAGGTCTTTATATAATTTGAATATTGATTCCTTATTATATGTGTGGTTTGCAGATGTTTTACCTGTTTTGTAGGTCATTACTCTGTTATTTTCTTTGTCATAATAAGGAATTTTCACTTAATGTGAGCTCATCTTTGTTGTTGTTGTTGTTGCTATTTTTTTGATCAAGAGAAAAACTCAAAATATCTTTGCAATGACCCACGTCAACAAGCGTTTCTCAGCCATTGGTTTCTTTAGAGTCTTACAATCAGATCGTATCTTAAAGTCTTTATTCAATTCTGAGTTGAGTTTTATATATAGGATAAGAATCTCATTTTATTCTTGATATATATATCTAGCTTTCTCAACATCAGTCACTGAACTGAATATTTTTCCTATTGAGTGTTCTTGGCACCTTTGCTGAAGATTCATTGTCCATAAGTATGTGTGTAGGTATAAATGTAGGTGCAGGTGTAGGTACAGGTGCAGGTGTGAGACAATCCTTGGTATGGTGATCTACTGTGACACTGTACTAATAAAAAAACAAATGGAACAGGTGGAGAGGCTAGAACTCTACACCTACACTTGTACCTGAACTCGCACCTACACCTGCACCTGTACCCACACCTGTATCTACACCTGCACCTGTACCCACACCTGTATCTACACCTGCACCTGCACCTGTACCTACATCTGCACCTACACCTACATTTATACCGACACATTCCTGGCCTTGGTGGGGAAGAAATACAGAACTTAAATTTTATGTTTTTACAAGATTAACACTTACATTAAAGTAATTTGCCAGAAAAGGAACTAGAAATGATATTAGGCAAAATGACCAAATATATGCAGTCATTTCTTGATCTCATTTGAATTCCTAGTATGCAAACAAATTCTTTTATCTTTTCCTGCTCTCACTTCAGACTTACTCTGTGGAAAGAGTTCTTTTCATCTCGAAGGCAAAATCTTAAGGAGTCTTATAGAGCTCCGTCAACTTAAATCATAAGTCACTCTTGTGTGTGTAACTAGCCTGTCTAGCCCAGGGCATATCAAACCATCATCCACATGTCCATCCACTTGGAGCCTCTCCTTCCATCCCACCTTGGTCCAGAAAGCCAGTAGAGAGAGAAGGGTTTGTTGTTGGCTTGTCTTATTGACCAGCTTCCCCCAACCCTTAAGTCCTGACCCTGTCAGAAATGATCAAATCCAGTATAAAAGGGAAAGCCACTGGAACTACCATGGTTGTACCAAAAGTTTGGCAAATACTTTGTGTTCCTCCTTTCTCTCAACTGTTACATCTGCAAGCATATTGGAGGCTCTCTTCCTGGAACTTTCTAGTGGTGACTCGTGGGACAGGGAAACTCTGAACCCAGTGCTTCTCCAGCTGCTCTGCGCTCTCCCTCCTCCGGTTAGTTTGCTGAGCCACCGGAAGTCCTCTGCATCCCTGCCTTGCTTCTGCCACTCCCCCCTGCCAGTCTATCTGCTCTGAGTCACTTGTCATTCATTCCTTGCTCCCCAAACTTCAGGGGCACATGTCAGATCGTCTAAGTTACCCAAAATAAGTCTCCTTTGTTTAAGATGAGTAGCACGCCACTCTGTTTTCCAAGGTTCTTCAACATTTCAACAGTTCTCTTTAAATGTTTTTTTCCCTCTCTCTTAAACATCTTTAATCTCTTCTTCAGTCTTTAGCTGTTCCATATACATTCTTGCCTTACGTGGAAGAGCTAAGGGTTGTAACACTGCTTTTCAGAAATCTTGTTGATGGCGTGTTGCATCTGTGTGTCTGTCACCTTTGGCACTTCCGTTGATATGAAAACAGAAAAGGTTACCCTTTAGCCTTGTGTTATATAAACCTAGACAAAAACCACTTTGCCCCAACAGTAATGCTTACCAGGAAAATAACCCAAACAGAGAACAACGAATACCAAGTGGATTTGAAGTCTAAGTCACCTCCTCCCTCCTTCGTCCTCACAGGGAGCAGCTGGATGAGATGTCATACACCACAATGTGCATCAAGGAGACACTCCGCTTGATTCCTCCCATCCCATCCATCTTCAGGGAACTCAGCAAGCCCCTCACCCTCCCAGATGGAAACTCGCTGCCTGCAGGTCCTTCGCATTCTTCTCCTAAGCCCGAGATCATAAAGGTCACGGTGATGGTGATCTGTAGGGTCTGGAGCTTTAGGAAACCTCTAGGTTGGAATGAGGCAGTTACTGAAAGCTCAGAGGTTAATTCCTCAATCATATGTGAGCGTGAGTGACCTCCCTAAGCCACATAGCCAACTAGAGAGCTGTGAGGTTCCAGCCAAGGAACCTATGTTATGTTCTCACATCATGTTAATGTGAGAAGGGGAGTCTTTATCACCACATCAACCTTAGAAGGAATTAATACTTCTCATTTTCCCCTTGGAATGTGATCTTAACAGACATGTGGTCAATATTCTACAGTTTACAAGCATTTCTACAATATTTTTAATGTCTTTAAAATCCCATTGGGGATCCCATATATTCACAGAAGGTTAACAGACATGAAGCAAAGCTACAACTGACAGAGACCCTGTACTTGAAGGTCACATGTCTGGACAGGGCATGGAGGGGCAATAGGATCTCATGAGATACTTTTTCACTGTGTTTTAGTATCAACAAGTCAGCAGGAGAACTGAGGCCAACCCTTCAACCTCTGTAAACTTGTGGACAAAACCAGAATTATTGTGGATAAGAAAATGATACTCAAATTCCCTCTCCTTTGTCTTTTTTTAAATCACCAACCATATCAATATTTGCCCCAAGTCTTTACCTTTTATAAATGAGCAGTTCCAAGAGAAATTTGCCACTGGTAGAATAACAGAACTATCTATCTATCTATCTATCTATCTATCCATCTATCTATCTATCTATCTATCTATCTATCTATCTATCTATCTATCTACCTACCTACCTACCTACCTACTACCTACCTACCTACCTATCTACCTACCTACCTATCTACCTACCTATTAGCAAATACTTATGTAATTTCCAAACAAAGCAGAAAAAAAGCAGTTTAGTGCTTTGGTGGGACACCAACAGTTTCCTGGGATAAAACCATAAATTAAATAAATAACTGCTTTGAAACTGAGGTTTAAACCCAAGCGCATCTTCCTTCCCCTTGTCCTTGCCTGGTGGATCATTGGCACACAGCTCAGCAGGGGCTGGATCTTTTCTCCTGGAAGAAAAGTCTTGGCAGAGAGCACACTACAGCAGCCTTTACTCTGTTTCCCTTCTCCCTCAGGAATGACTGTGGTTCTTAGTATTTGGGGTCTCCACCACAACCCTGCTGTCTGGAAAGACCCAAAGGTAAGATTGTCTTCTGTGGACATGTTTCAAAAAGTGATGCTGAATGAGTCACGTGTCCGCAGCTAATCATGCAAATGGCTGTACCGTGGAAGTAAACAACGCCAGGCACATATACATAGAAGTCAGAAAAGTGTAAAACTCACCCACTAAGGATCTCATGCTCACCTCATATTCTTTATCTTTACTGTGAGCTGAAAGACCTTAGTCCTACAATCTGCTCACAGCTGTCACTGTCCCTGTCTCCCTCACCTGACATCTTCCAAACACCTGCGTGGGGGGAGGGGTTGACATCTGCAGGACTTAGGCTGGTCAGCAGAGTAAATTGGGCAACTCGGCCTCTCTTTTATTGTATGAAGCAATCAAGATCTTGATGATGCTGAAATCACATTCCAGTTGCTCAGCTCCAACAGTCCGTAAGATATGGGCAGAGTTTAGGGAAAGCAAATGAGAACAGACAGCTTTCAGAATCAATTATCTTTATCTAGACCTGATGGGCCCCAGAAGGGAGGGTTGCAGAACCTGGGGGGGGGGAGAGTTAGGATCGAGGGAGGAAACATAGATAAGCCCATGCAGTAGATATTGCTAACCTAAGATGGTCAGCAGGAAGGAGCAAATGAACATTCAACACCCCAAACTCTCTGCAGCCACTGGTCAGATTCCCATCAGTAGCTTGTATTATCAAAATCCAGTTGGAAGCCACATGGGTCAGCTGCCTGGGTCCCAGAACAGGCTCAGAAGAGGAAGGAGATGTGTAGCAAGCCTGACTTAATTTAATATTCTTGAAATTCAAATCACAAGTACCAGTGTTTCCTATGTAAACCACTGGGGCTTTAGATCCATTCTGTAGACTAGGAAGCTGGGCCATCAGGTCTCACTTGGGTTTGACTCCTAAGTGTGTGAACTCTCAGACTGGATAGCAGGCAAGGCGAGCAAGAGCCAGATAAGCCCTCCAGGGCTAAAGGGACATTATTTATGTGACCACTGAGCAACGTGGCTAATTGGAATTCCAATGTAGAGTTTGAAGACAACTGTGTCTTCTCTCAAAGTGAAATATTTTTGAAGTACAGGTCTCTCAAAAGCGAGCTGTTTCCCTAATTATTTATGTTTAGTACATGATAACCTTTTGTTCAATAAAATCTATTATTAAAATTGATGTTGTCTAAAATAAAATGCCAGGAGGTATTGGTACATACCTTTAATTTCAGCTCGTAGGAGGCAGAGGGAGGTGGATCTCTGTGAGTCTGAAGCCAGCCTGGTCTACAGAGCAAATTCCAGGACAGCCAGGGCCACACAGAGAAACCCTCCCTGGGGAAAAACACAAAAGAACAAAAACAAAACATAATATTGTTTTCCTAGCATGCGGCCAACAGAATGTTTTAAATTGTTTCTGTGGTGTGTGTTTTTGTTGTTCAGAAGTAACTAGCACCTTAAAAATGTGCGATTGGCAAAATGAGGTTGTCTTCTCATTTCAGGTCTTTGACCCCTTGAGATTCACTAAGGAGAATTCTGACCAGAGACACCCCTGCGCCTTCCTACCATTCTCCAGTGGTCCAAGGTGAGGAGAACTTAAAGCCGTGGAAAGTTTGCACAGAAAGCTTACACCTATCAGCCCTTCAGCTCCATAAACTCTTCCCCATCTCTTCACAGAGAACAATGCCACTTTCTGTCACAGCCCATGTGAGACAAGTCTCAGGAAGCAATTCTGAAGTATAAATATTGCTCATGGGCTCAGAGTCACCTCCCCTTACATGAGAAATACATTGTGGTGAATATTAGAAAGACTTTCCAACCCTCGAGATAGCCGGCATCATTAGATGCTATACGGCATCAGCAGGGTACATATTACGTCAGTGGTGGCCAGTTCCACAGTGGCACCATGCCATGCTGTCCCCAGGTACTCTCTGACCCCGATGGTCTCTCCCGTGTTAGATCCAGCACCATGGGGCCACAGAGAACTAACATTATATTCATCTCACTGGTGGCCGCCCTCTGGTTAGTATCGCTCCCAGCAGAGGGCCTGCAGCAAACTCTGCCCACGCTCCATCCAGCCCAACAACTTCAAATTTTCAGAAACTTGTAATTTAGCAATGGCTTTATCTCAGACTTTCTCAGTAAATGTTAGACTCCACAAAACGTCCACACCATAAGCTCAGAGCCAAAAGATATGCTATAATTTGCCCACTTAGACGAGACAAATCATCCCGTACAAACCCATCCCTTATAAAGCATTCATAACCTATAGCTATGGAGAGCCATGCAGAGAGGATCATCCGAGTCTTCCTCCATCTTTCCTCCTCCTCTCTCTGGCTTCTCCCTTCTTTTTCAAAACTTCGTTCCCACCTATCTCTTTTTTTCTCATCCAGTCACGGGCCTTGTGCCTGCCCTCCTTCAATTTCAACTACCATTCACCCTTTTAGTCTAATTTTAAAAAGAACTTTTCTCTCAAATATAAACTGAACACAGCTATTACTATTTTGTAATTATAAAGTATAAAATACACCCAACACCCAGTCCAACATTTTTATCAGTTAAATGGAACATTTAGTTATCTATTTCAGCTTAAGAAAGGCTTAAAATCTATATGTGATATCCTGGCTAGCTTGTGTACTATCTGAAAACCAACTAATCAATTATGTCCTCTCAAAGTTAAACAACCTGGGTAGGCTATGAGACTATAATTAGCCTTCAACCCTGTCAGAAATCTGAGAGTGACCAATACGATCTGTAAATATAGGAAGCCTAACATGGCTTCCAGAAGTGAGGCAGGTTGTAGAGACAACCGCCTACCTGACCAGTCCCCTCTTAGCAACATATAAGTGCAAGTGACTGTTCTCAAAAGCTCCACCCTGGAACTGTCTACACAACTTACAGGCGTCTGGATAAGTCTGAGGGGACTCTGGTCAGCACGGCTGGTTAGTCTCCTTCCCAGCAGCTCTTTACTGCTTCTATAACTCTAGGAAGGGCCCTCATGGATCTGCCAAGTCACAGTTTGTCCAGATGCGAAATCTATTCACCTCTGGAGTTTCATAAGCCCCTTCCCTCCCTCCTGCAGAGAACGTTTCATCAGAGGAAACCGCTAAGCAGCTGTGGACTCCAGGTTTATTATTCTAGAAACTTAGCCCTGTCTCTCCTTCCGTGTCTACAGGAACTGCATCGGGCAGCAGTTTGCCATGCTGGAGTTAAAGGTGGCCATTGCTTTGATTCTGCTCCGCTTCCAAGTAGCTCCAGACCTCACCAGGCCTCCTGCCTTCTCCAGCCACATTGTCCTCAGACCCAAGCACGGAATCCATTTGCACCTGAAGAAACTCCCTGAATGTTAGATACTAGGGGAAATGACTAAATTTCTGTTGGTTGTTAAGTTAAATTTACAATGGTCCAGGCAAATGGAGACGAATCTAAGACTGATAGGAGAGTTGGAGGACTGTGGGTTGGGGCATTTCTACAGCTGCACATTGCTCAAAGACATTTTCATGTAACACATGGGACCCCAGATATGTGTAACTTGGAGAGATAATCAAAGTGTTTTCTAGTGATTATTATCAAGCTTATCTGACGTGAGAGTTTCTGATTTCACTGGAGACTCAGTTATGTTAAGTGATGTTTTTCTGGAATCTGCCTTATGGGAGGTTGTTTTGGTGATGTTTTGCTGAGAAGCTGGTGTTTTTCTGGAAGCTTCCTGGTGAAAGGGCGTGTGATGCTCTGTTGAAGGGATGCTTGAGAGAACACATGATGTCTGGGAAGAGTAGAAGTAGAACCCAACAGTGGCCGATGCTCTGACATCGGTTCAGTTGGCTTCCTTCACTGATCTTCACTTGCTGTGACTCTGTAGAGAGAAACTCAACAAAGAGTTCTGGTGCTGTTGCAGCTGCTTCTTGCCACTTTATTAGACTTGTTCCAGTTTCTTCTGGATCAAGCCGCTGCTGATTCGTGTTTGGTGTTTTGCTAGTGGACTAGACTGCCAACAATGAAGATTGGAGTCACCTCAAAAAACTACTTCTAAACAGGTCCGAGTCCCCTTGTCCTATTAACCATCTTCCTCCCCCACTTTGGGTCAGTGGTGTATAAGGAAGGTTGAAGCATTAAGAAACCTTACTAAAGGAGACTTTGAAAAATCTAAGCCTACACCTATCACTAGGTGACACCCATGTATTTTCTGTTTTAATCATTCTGGGAATTATACAAACAACAGGATCTGTGTTGAATGAAAAACATTTCCAGCACTAGGAGGTAGACATAAAACCCAGGCCACTGCCCTGACAGAGCCCACTGTTTTTCCTAAAAACAGAATTGGTATGCATTCTTCCTGACTCTTTCCTGCATATTTCATAATGTTTATGTGTGTTCTTGGACACATGATCATGTTTGTATTGTTCTTGCTTTCTCTCACTTAATAAAAAAGTTCGCCCTAATCTTTATAACAAGGTTGTGATATATGAGTGTTGGATGATTTGTTTTAAAATATTTCTACTATTGGATCATTAAATTAGTTATATTTTCAGATGTATTATTGACCTTTTCTCTGTTCATCTGTTTGTCTCTCTGTCTGTCTGTCTGTCTCTCTCTGTCTGTCTGTCTGTCTCTCTCTGTCTATCTGTCTCTGTCTCTGTCTCTGTCTCTCTCTCTCTCTCTCTCTCTCTCTCTCTCTCTCTCTCTCTCTGCATGTATACTCAGATACTTATGTGTATATTCACTTGTGTGCACATGCATATAGAGGCCAGAGGTAAGCCTCGGGTGTCATTTTTCCGGTTTCATCCACCATGCTTTCTGAGACAGGATCTCTTACTATTCCGAAGCTCACTGAGTAGCTCCGGCTTGACGGCTACTGAGCCCCGTAATCTGCCTGTCTTTACCTCCCCAGCTCTGGGATTACAAGCATGGGCTACCTGCCCTATGCCTCACTGTTTCCACATGGTTCTCAAGCTTGCACTGACAGATTTTCCCTACTGAGCTACCTATCTAGTCCCTGTCTTCATGGAGACAACACTATTTATCTTCATTTCTGTGTGATTTTTTTCTCGGTTATCCATATATTCTCCATATATTATAACTTTTCCTTGTGATATTTCAGATTCTTTTACTCTTATTAACTTTTAGGTATGGTTCTTTTACACATGAAATGCTTTTATTTTAATGATGTAAGATGTGTATACAGTTTTCTTTATGGTTTCTTGGGGTTTTTTAATTTTTTGTATTTTTGTTTTGTACTATAAAAAAAAACAACCAGCAACACTGCTTTTCTTCACATTCACATGGGTTCAGAGGAATTATTGCCTTTCCCCTGGAAAAGCAATTTATCAAGGGACATAGATGCACCACATTGCAAAAGACACAGATCCCAGAATCAGTAACTTGAAAACAGCACCCCAGGGGTAGGGAGGGAAACATTGTCACAACGGATGACAAAAAGCACACAGGACACTAAACTAAAGAAGTAAGTCAGTCACCACAACTGGCCCAGAACACAGGCAGTTACTGCCGCCTCCTCAAAGGGGTGATTTTGGTCTAAGGTCTGCCAACTTTCTGAATGACACCAGAGGTGCACACCTATAAACCCAACACTTGGGAGGCTAGAGCAGAAGAATCATAAGTTCAAGACAAGCCAGAAAGGTGTGTGTGTGTTCGCGTGCGTGCGCGCGCGTGTGAGTTGGATAGGATAGAAGGGGGCAAAAGGAGAAACCAGAAGAAATGTACACAATCAGAATGCTAAGTCTCATCTATAAGAATAGATGCTGCCTACTTAGCTGTCAGAGAGGATACCGTGATCATGAAGGTGGTTTTCCCAGGAGAAGGCTCACTGTTGCTGACTCCTGAGACTTCCACAAATGTAGGAAGCTTGACTTGTAGTTGGGGATTGTGTTTATGTTCTCCTCTGAATTAAAAGGGAAAAAAACAAAGGTAAAAAGTAGATGATGCTTGCCAAGGATGGTGCAGTGACTGCTCTTGCTTTGATGCTGTCTCCTCTGTGCCCATTGGTAAAGCTGCAGAAGCCCAGGGCTGTGCATAGCTGGGAAGTGATCCCCTTGCTTCACTGTGTAATTGGTACTTAACCAAGTAAGGGTAACTAGGAGCTTCACTAATTACAGCAACTATGGCTGTGTGTGCTTGAGTTACTCCATTAACTTACAGCAGGGAAGATCCCAGAGCCTGCAGCCTGGTGGAAAGTTGGGTGGTTCTTGATCCCTGAGTTCTACAAGCTGTGATAGCATGTGATCACACTGCCCCAGATACTGTTTCTGTTTTAAAGGATCCGTCACAGTCCATGCTTACATTATAATCTGTTCGTAGCAGAGATGACCCAGCATCCCTCCCACATCCTTTGTCTTCTCTTACATAAATAGCTTTCTTAGCTGGGCATATAGCTGCCAGCTACAGAGCATATTCTCTGTCTCCGTCCATCTGTATCTGTCTTTGGCTCTTGGTCTCCCTCTCTCCCTCCTTTTCCTTCTCCTTTCTCTCCCTCTCCCTACCCCTCTCTTTCTCTCCTTCTCTTCCTCTCTTTATCTCCCTATACCCCTCTCCCTCTCCTACTCTCCCTCTCCCCTTCTCCCTCTTTCTCTCTCTCTCTCTCTCTCTCTCTCTCTCTCTCTCTCTCTCTCTCTCTCTCTCTCTCTCTGTCTCCCTCTCCCCCTTTCCCTTTCCCTCTCCCCCTCTTTCCCTCTCTCCCTTCCTTTCTTCCCTCTCTCCCTCTTTCTCTTTCCCCTCTCCTCTCCCCCTCCCTCTCCCCTCCCTCTCCCCTCCTTCTCCCCTCCCTCTCCCCCTCTTTCTCTCCACCCTCCCTCTTCCCCCTCACTATCTCCCTCTTCCCCCTCCCTCTCCCCCTTTGACTATCTCCCTCTCCCTCTCCCCCTCCCCTTCTCCTCTCCCCCCTCTCTGTGCCTTTCTGTCTTTCTCTCTGTCTCTCTTTGTTTTTCTCCCTCTCTGTCTCTCTATCTCTCTCCCTCCCTCCTTCTCTCTCTCTCTCTCTCTCTCTCGTGTGTGTGTGTGTGTGTGTGTGTGTGTGTGTGTCCCTTTCTTTCTCTGCATGTGTATGTGTAGGCCAAAGACCAACACTGAGAATCTTTTTAATCACTCTCTGACTTATTTTTCAAGATAGGGTTCTTACTAAACCTGGAGCTTACCCATTCAGCTAGACTACTCAAAATGTTTTGGGTCTGTCCTGTGTGCAAGCTGTAGTATGTAGCTTTTCTTTTAAGCTGCTTTTTACATGAATGCTACAGATCCTAGCTCAGCAGCAAGCACTTTACCAACCGAACCACCTCCCCAGCCGGATCTTTCAGTGAGACACATCATGCTTTTAAGTGATGGGCAGAACTACGAACAGAAATGATGTAGTCTATCTTAGGCTAATATCATCGAAAGGAAAGGTGCGTGCTCCCCACTTTGTCTCCTTGTTTGAAGACAGATGTGGTGACAGAACCTAGAGCCACTAACTTACATTACTACCTGAAGGTTGTGTGTTGAAGATGTCAGAACAAGACAGACAATGTCTAGAACAACGTGCCACTAGCTTAGGCCATCTGCCTCCTGAAGGTTTCAGTGTGAAAGACAATGAAGTTGTCTTATTGAGACCTCACTGTTACAGTAGGCCATTGGCTACATGAACAATGCTTCTTTATATCTCTCCAGACCGTCACAGTCCCCACTCTCTGCTTCAAAGCTATTTAAATGTCCAATGATTTGTCAAAGCTTTGGTGTTAAAATTAACTCCATACCCAAACAGCCACACGCAAGCCAGGACTGGCATAAGGGAACAGACATCTTAAAGGAGCCACAGAGGCCTGAACCAATGTCATGACTCTTTTACATTGCTCTCCACCCCACCCATCTGGAAACAACACAGAAGCAAAACTGGTCTTGGCTTTGCCACGGGGACTAGCCCGCCCCACCAGGCTGCAGATCATGCCATCTTTTACTCCTCGTCTTTTTAAATCACACATCTGTTAACAAGTCTAAAGAAATCATGGCTTCTCCTCTTAGAATCTTGTGCACAAACACACATAAACACAGTCTCTCTGTGATTTACTGACACTGGCCAATCCAAGAGCCCATGCCTAGACCTCACTAAAAGTCCTTCTCAACTTTAATGGAAAAGCCAGAATTAGCAATGAACTCATTAATTTGGGGTAGAGGTAAGTCATTTCACCCTTAGGCACATCTGTCTCAAAAGAATCTCAGAACACAAACACATAACTTTTACCTCCTGGTAGGATTTTTTAAATATAATCAATTACATGTAATTTCTATATAATAGATGGTTGGTTTTCAGAGTCCTTTTGCCGTTATTTTAGAATATAGTGTGTATATTCCCCATTATAAGTGGAGCAGGAGAATGTCTCTGTCAATCGTTTCTAAAATATTTTCTATTAAGAGGGTTGGCCCTGTGTGCCGGAGGGTAGAGTTGTTGCCTAACTAGCACAAGGCCCTGGGTTCAGTCCTCAGCACTGAAAAAACGAAAGACAAAATGTCTTATAAGAACATTGACTATGATTCCTTCCTTCTTCCCCTGTTTCTCACTCATTTTTCTATGAATTACTATGCTGTCCACCAACTCAAAGGCCTCTGCTGGAACAGCGCTCTGAGATGCATATCTGAAGCCAAAACAGGTGACGCTATGACATTAGAGAGCATCCTTTTTCTTGCTTCATATTTGTAACCTGTGTTTATAGACTCCAGAGCTCTATCTAACCAAACCTAACTACTCAGCATCATTAACTGTAGCCACAAGTTGATCCCATATTTACCCTGTTCACTATCACCAGGCCGTGGAAAATGAATGAATGAGCACCAACCAAAGATTGTCAGATACCCTTAAGAATGCCCAAGTCAGGCGTTGTAGCTTACGCCTTTAGTCCCACAACTCAGGAGGCAGCAGCAGGCAGATCTTTGAGTTTAAGGATAGCCTGGGGTACACAAGTTCCAGACCAGTCAGAGCTGTGCAGAGGAAGAGGAAGAAGAAGGAGAGAGAGAGAGAGAGAGAGAGAGAGAGAGAGAGAGAGAGAGAGAGAGAGAGCACAGTCCCTCAAAGAGCACAAATACTAATAATGAAGAAAACCTCTCCACAAGGGCAACACTAATGCAGGAACACCCAATACTTGCAACTAATAATTTATAGTAGAAAATGCACCGCATGTCATCATGAACAACACATATTTCTAAAATGTAAGAGTGTTTCAACATTTTATAAAAAAACATCTGGTCAGTGGAATTCACATTAACAGAATAAAGAGGTGAATTCACGTGACCATCCCAACTGATACAGAAAAGGCTTTAGTAAGATGCAACAATTTTTTTCCCAAAACCAACACTCTATAAACTGGGATTAGAAAGAAACATCTCATTAAAACAAAATTCTGCACCTTTTTTAAATCCACAGAAAATATCAACCTCTATCCTGCAAGACTGAGGACTTTCTCCTTACATCAGGAACAAGGAAAGAAGTGTTGTTTGAAGACATAGTACTAGAAGTCCCTGCCAAGCTTTCCTTGAACCTCCCCTTGAATCCATCAATGGACACCCTTCCCAGACCCTAGACTTTCTTTAAGCCCCAGTAAAGTAAAAATTTCTGGTTCACCGTTAGTTTTGTGAGAACTATGTAAACTGTGCCCCCTTGCTGTTGAAGGTAAGTCAAGCCATGCTGGGGCAGGAAGTATTACCAAAATAGGTAACTGGCAAAGAGTGCTTCTTTTATAAACAGCTTTTGGAGACTATTTGCCCTCAGAGCAAACTGGAATCCCATACATAGACTGTTTCCACTGCTTAACGATTACATGTCAATATGGATTCAACCCCTAAGAAAAAGCAAGAAAGCATACACTTTGGACAAGCCTCAGAAGGGCTCAGATGGGGTAGCTCTATTTCTAAGAATTGGTCCTAATAACACCCATAATGCTCTCTGGGGCACCGCTGTATAATTATGGGAGAATCACACTGACAAAGACCGTGTCAGAGTGTAGAAATCTATGGGGAGGAACCATAAACCTGCCCTTAGCTCCACCCTGGACAAAGCACTGAAGACTTGGAGAGATGAAAAGAGTCCAGTGATCAGCTGTCCTTCAAGGAAGGGTGAGCTTTGGCTGGGCTTTCCAGGCATAGGAGCCTCCAGGGTCAGCCAGTCCAGATGGGCTACAGATTGCACCTAGGCTCCCTCCATTTTTAAAGGGTCCTTAGGAAGAAGTAAACAAACTCTGAGACTACCAAATGAGCCCTGTAACAGGGCTGGGGTAGGCATGGGCAGTGGTTAGCAGGCAGGTGTTATATCTACACATGGTGACCCTGGATCTACAGAATAGTAATTCTCACACTATAGCTTGACACCAGACTGTCACAAAAAAAAAAATGTAAGGAGCATCCTCGTTTTAATATCCATTTAGAGGTAACTGAAATGCAGACCGACTTGTTCACGCTCATACAGCCAGTTTAAATGTCTGTCTGAGGCTAGAGACAAAGGCGAGGCTAGCACACAGGTATTCATCCAACAAATGTGGAGCACATCCACCATGCAGGCACTACACCTACATTTCTGTGGATGCTTGGCCCTCTAGTTCACAGACCAGAGCTTGGTCCATCTGGTAAATGTAGTGTGCAAAGAGATGTCAGAGAGCCATCCTGAAGGTGGTGAGGCCCATGGAAGGAAAACCAGAAATCCTAAGCACGGTCAGCACAGGACTGAGGCACGAAAGGACATGATAGGGGAGGGGAGGTGGGGAAAGTCTGTTTTGAGTGGGAGAGGAGCAGCTACCAAGGAAGAAGGCTGAATCACAGTGTTGCCATCCAGTGGCCACCATAGGCATTGCAGACAAGGCAGCTAAGCAAAAACTGGAGGTGCAGTTGTTAGTGTTTAGTATGCACTGACTGTAGGCTTTCTGAAGACAGGGTAACTCGTTTATTGGTATTATTTAGTTCTAGTTTGCATACTTTGGTACTTAGTGCCTTAGTCGACAACTTGCCCGACATCACCTTAATGCCAAATCGACAGATGAGATGTGCCCAGGAAAGGCTGGCTCCAAACCCAAGCCCAGAAGAGACACTGGGCTACTTATGTCTTGAAGTGGTCAAGGGTCGCCCTGTAGACAAAGGGCTGGATCCTGGCTGAACCTGCATTTTGAACGGTCTCTCTGACTGCAGCATGGCAGAGGCTTGAGGATGCAGAAGAAAGAGGAGGAGGAGAAAGAGGAGATTGCAGCCAACAGCCAAGGGGTGGAAGGGAGTGTGTCAGAAAGTAAGACTTGATGGAGCTGAGGCAGGGCTGGAGTGGCCCCTGTCTCAGGTCTGGGTTATTGG
This sequence comes from Micromys minutus, assembly GCF_963924665.1. Classification (NCBI taxonomy): domain Eukaryota; kingdom Metazoa; phylum Chordata; class Mammalia; order Rodentia; family Muridae; genus Micromys; species Micromys minutus. The sequence goes on along the minus strand of NC_137978.1, from coordinate 32,311,181 downwards.
GTGCAACTTCCCAGAACAGGGGTCTCTGCCTGGGAAGATCAAGAATTCCTCTGGGGACCTAAGGTGCCTGTGGCATCACATATGTGGGGATTAGGCTGGAGATGCTCATTTGCAGTTGATACTTGTGATAAACAAACAAATAGATAAGGTTTCCATTATCTATTATCTATTATCAATCAGTTGACAAGCTAACAGGACTGTGCTGAGCATTTGAATGTTACAGATATGAACTGTGTCTCCGGAGGCTCTAATTTGGTTATCTTAACCAAACAACAGTACCCTGTCCTCGTGTGTAGAGGTACTCACTAACCTGGACTGGGGCTGAGTAGCCAGGGCGAGTAATCAGAATTAGGTCCATAGGTAAAAATGGCCGCTGTTGTATTTCTCTGAACACAGGAGACCCTGAGAACATTGTATCTTGTAGCATAAGGGTATGACTAAAACGTCCTTGGAGAGAGCAGTCTCAAGGATGCTGTGGGTGGGAGTGAAAGGGATGCAGGTGAGGTGGAAACCATAGTGAGAGTTAGAGCCATCTTGCCTTCTTGAAGGTATTCCAGGCATCGTCCCAGATGTGCCGTCCCAAAGGGACCACAAGATCTGCAGTAGTGTCTTTCTTCTTCAAGCTTCCGCCTCACCTGCACATCCTACAAGGAGCCCATCTCTGGGACAGAGTAAAGAATGGACACCAAGGTTCAATGTCCCTAGCTATTTTTTCCTCTAAAAGTGAACCATCCTGTGGATATCCAGCTGACAGTCAGAAAGTGCCCTACATACACACAGTAGCTCTCAGATGCAGTCAAAAAGCACAGTTCCCATCACTAGGTTTGGATTTGTGGACAGTTCCTTCTCGTCCTCTTGTTCTAGGAATCTGACACACCTTCTCTAGGCCTTCCCACTCCTCTCCTTTCTGCTCCCCACTGCTCTGTGGTCCTTTTTCCTGGTGCCAACCCCAGCCTCACCATCCTCATCCGGAACTATGCAGCCCACTGTTGGGATGATACATGGCCCAGTGATGTATTGATGGAGTCCACTATATACCTGTGCTGGCCTCGGTGATGTAGAACGGTTTTCCAGAACCAGTTCTAGAATGACCATGGCCCTGGAGGTGTGATTCTGGAAAGCAGCTGGGTCTTGTATGGTACATGCCCATCAGCTGTGGTTGGAGGTGAGGCCCTGCAGCCTGCCTCTTATCCAACTCCACATGTGGCCCTGGACAGATACTTATATGATGTCATATATGATGTCCCTGCCTCTGCCTCCTGAAAGCTGGGATCAAAGGTTGTGTGCCACCAAAGGTGTGGGAGAGGCCAACCACCATCTGATACAGTTTAAGACCCACTCCAGAAGATAGATCCCATGGCTGGCACTGCTTGAGTGGCCAAAAATATGAGATAGGCCACGGACCTAGAGGAAAACCAAACACTAGTACTACTAAGGAGACATGGTAATATAATGCTTCTTAATGACATTTGATACACCCACAGGTCAGGTGCTGCTCAGCAATCATCGGAAAAGCTTCCTCCCATTAGTACATGGGAAATAACACAGAGACCCACAACTGGACAGTGTGCAGAAAGTGAGAAATCTCAAAACACTCAGTCCTAAATGGGATGTCTTCATCAAATCCTCAGGGCCCAGGGAGCTATGCAGAAGAGGGGGCGGCAAAAGACTCTGGCAGGATGTACAAGGTGCACTGGATGCAGGGGATACATGGGATGCAGGGGATACATGGGATACAGGGGATGCGTGGGATGCAGGGGATGCGTGGGATGCAGGGGATACATGGGATACAGGGGATATGTGGGATGCAGGGGATATGTGGGATGCTCAGGTACAAGCCAGGTAGGGTCCCATTGCTGAGAGGAAAAATAGACACGAGACTCATCCCTACCCAGAATCTATCTCCAATTGACAACAGCTTAAAAAGGAAAGATCAGCTTTCTCCAGTGGAGTTTCAATGAGCATACAAACCACTCTTAAGGGAGGCCCCATCCCCAGCAATAGACAGTCAATATAAAATTAACTCAGTGATACCTTTGGAGATGGTTTGTGTCAAAACGCTTTATCTGGGCATTTGGTTGGTTGGTTTGGTTTGTTGTTGTTTTTCAACATAATTATTTTATTGATTCTTTGAATATTTCACATCACACACCTCTATCACATTCGATGGGGTCCTTCTCTATCCACCTCCCCAACCCTGTGACCTCCTCTGGGAAAAAAAAAGTACAATTTATGTCATCTATATACTCAGTGGAATGTTGTGTTATCTATATACTCACTGGAATGAGGTCAAACTCTGAGGCCCCCACCCTCACTCCACCCCACCCCCACCCCTGCCTGGCACCCCTGCCAGAAGCCATGTACTGTGGAGAGCTACATTTCAGATCCTATCACAGTTTCTAAGAGTTCTCTTCAATGGCTTCTTGTTTAAGCTGGTTTGGGGGTTGTTTGTTTGTGTTTGTTTGTTGCTTTTGGTTTTTGAGGGGAGTGGGGATATGAGCTGTCACAGAACTCTTCCATGTCCTTCTTTCTCAACTGTGCATTTGCAGCCATTGATATCCCTGCCAAAGTAGCTAGCTTATTGGTCTTTACTGCCCACAGAAGCATGAATCATGGGCTTCCACATAGTTTCAAAAACAGGGATCCCGGCTGCAGTAGGGTCACTGACACAGACAAGAGCCCCAGTTGCAGCTGGAATCATGGACATCACCACAGCATAGACCACAGACATCTTCCAGCCTTTGGCAATGAACACAGACCCAGCCTTAGTAAGACCATAAACCCAGACATGGCCTTGACAACATCAAGGGTCCACACATCACCATGGCCCAAGGACAGCAGCACAGGCTACCCACATCAGTCTGGCCCCTGGCAGCAGCATTGCCTACAGACATCAACATGGATTCAGGCTGCACCACAGACCACAGACATCGGTATGGCCTGTGGTGTGGTCTTCAGTGGTAGCGTAGGCCACAGGTATCAATTAACACAGAACTGGCCACAGTAAGACCACAGACTCAGACAGGGCCCTCTGCAGTAGCACAGACCTGGACATCAACCAACCTTGCTTTTTGGCTTCTGTAGTTCTGCTTCTGGCTAACTGTTCTTGTTAACTAAAGTTTGTCAATCCAGAACATGGTTTAAGGCTTAAAAGTTCACTCTGAGGAAGGCTTGGGCTATATTGGGATCCCAGTGTAGATGCCAGTCAGCTAATAAAGACTTTCTTTTGGCTTAAACCCATATCCAAGCAATCTTCTCTGGTGGATACCTCACAACAGTGTCTCTTTCCTTTTTACACCATCTTCTAGACAAACAACATTTACTGCCCCATTTTAATTCTAGGGGCTCTTCAAGTACTGCTACAAATCCAGGCTCCCTTGCTTGTGTGTGTGTGTGTGTGTGTGTGTGTGTGTGTGTGTGTGTGTGTGTGGTGGGTGTCCTTCAGAATTAGAAGAAGACACTGGGTCCCTGGAGCTGGAGTTACAGGCAGTTGTGAGCTGCCTGATGTGGATGTTGGGAACTGAAATATGGTTCTCTGGAAAAGCAACAGCACTTAGCTCTTGGCCTCTGAGCCATCTCTCCATCCCTCGCCTGGGCTTTTAACAACTCAGGGAGCATTCAACCTAAAGCAGGACCTCTGGCTCAGACCAAAACTACATCCCCAATTTCCTCTCCAGAGCTGGCCCTGTCCATGTCCCTCTGCTGGCGACTAAACTTCCTATGATTGTAAATGCAGCTTCACTGCACACACACTCCACTGCACACACACTCCACTGCACACACACTCCACTGCACACACACTCCACTGCACACACTCTCCACTGCACACACTCCACTGCACACACACTCCACTGCACACACACTCCACTGCACACACACTCCACTGCACACAGTCCACTGCACACAGTCCACTGCACACACTCCACTGCACACACACTCCACTGCACACACTCTCCACTGCACACACTCCACTGCACACACTCCACTGCACACACACTCCACTGCACACACTCTCCACTGCACACACTCCACTGCACACACTCCACTGCACACACACTCCACTGCACACACACTCCACTGCATACACACTCCACTGCACACACTCCACTGCACACACTCCACTGCACACACTCCACTGCACACACTCCACTGCACACACTCTCCACTGCACACACAGTCCATTGGCTGCTGATCGCTACCATCCTCCCACCACCCACTGGCTTCCATGGTGCCTGTGAAAACTGGACAAAGAGGCCTCTCCATCTAAGTGTCACAAGATGAGGGGTGTGGGGCTGGTTAGTGCAGGAACAGGGATCTCTCTGCTGTGCCCTGTCCTGGTTCCCACATGTTTCAGCTTACATGGGACTGAAGCTATATGTAATTCATTCTGCTTCTCTCTTCTCTCCTTCTCCCTCCCCTCCTTCTTTCCCTTCCTCATCCCACCTCTCTCCTGCCTCCAGCAAACAGAGGATGCCACCCACAGGAAATAGCAGGAGATGCAGTAAACATAGGCACAGCTGGGCTGGAATGATGATGGCTCAGTGGTTAAGAACTGACTGTTCCTAGAGGTTCTGAGTTCAAATCCCAGCAACTATACGGTGGCTCACCACCATCTGTAATGAGATCTGATGCCCTCTTCTGGTGTGTCTGAGACAGCTACAGAGTACTTATATATAATAAATAAATCTTTAAATACACACACACACACACACTCACACACACACACACACACACACACACACACACACACATGGATATATAGTTTGGGCACTTAAGGAGATCCCTACCAAAAACTCAAAAGCACCACTGAAGCCAGGCAGGAAGGCGCCTCCGAATTGTTTTATTTTATTTTATTTTATTTTATTTTATTGATAAAACAACAAAACAAAAAACTCGGCTGGTTAGCCTTTCCCACAGAGTGTAAAGCCACCAGATGGCAGCAGAGCCAACAACTGAGAATCAGATGTCCATCACTGACCTTTAACCCTGTGGGGGAGGGGCCTGCATGCACATATACATCTACATCCACGTGGGTGGAAGAATGCAGACGTACAGGTGGACAGGCTTTTGAAGTTTAGTCCCCTCCCTTTGCATCTTTTCACCTTCCTCCGGCTGCCCTTGGCCCCGCCCACCCTTGTCGTGCTACTTGCGTTAAGAAGAAAGGCTCTCTTCCTGCTTCAGTGCCTTGGGACTCCTAGAGCTGGAGCTAGAGCCAGATATAGAGAGGTAGCCCACTGGGGCACTGAAGCAGGTAGGCTATATGCAGAGAAAGCACCAGGCTGGAGCTGCCTGGAGGCTGGTGCCGGAGGAACTGGGGGAAGAGACACCTTCCAAGTGTCTTACTTCCTGGAAAGGCTTGGGACCAGCTGCCCTGGTCACCTCCCAGTATGCAAACAAAGACACTGTTACAACACCAGTTTCATTGGTGATCTGGAAGTGCAGGGATCCCATAAACAAGCAGCTTGGAGCCAAGCTTGGCCCCTGTGTTCCCAGATAGCAGCTGAAAGCTGGAAAAGTGGGCAAATTGTGGAGCTTAGACGAACCCCCCACCCCAAAGCCAGGTCTGCCAGGAAACAGGTGCCTTGTGCCTGGGCCCCCAAGGAAAGTGCTAATGTCTCCAGCCCTGTGCTTGTTTTGACGCTGGTCTAGGAGGACTAGGAAGTATGTGACTTGGCCTCACAAGCCTCTGTTTCCCTGGTCTGGGGAAGGAAGCTCTGCCTAAAAATTAATTGCCTGAAGTAATAGGCCTTGATGTATAAGCTATTTCTTGCACATTACTCTTAGTATGAAGGAGGTAGCCTTGAAACTTATCTCTTTCACCTGCCTTATTCAAAACCAACCACAGTCAGCAAGTTCCCCTTCAAGACTAACTCAAGTCAGAAGTGCTTCAAACTCTCCTTCTCTCCTTCAGTCTGGATGGATATTTCCCTTCCTGCCTGATGTGAGTGTGACCTGTGTGACCCTGTGAAATCCACCCGTTTGGGGTGGAATAGGACAAAGGAAGTTACAAGTCCTAGTCCAGGAATCAGAAAATGAGCTAGACTGTCCCAAACAGCAGGAGAGTTCGCTTGCTTCAGACCCGCGTGCTCTGGCACAGAGCCAGTGGTAGGAACCGGCCGGAGATGAGGTGACACAAGGAAGTGAAAGCTTCCAGCAGGTGCGTACGACCTGCAAGCCAAGCATAGACCTTAAGGAGGCTAGGAGGCAGGGACACCTGGGAAGAATCGGCTAGAAGCATAAAAGAAAGTCGGCGGCGGGAATCAAGCTTGGGTGGAGAGGGTTGATACGGAAGACAGAACCCAAAACGTCCCCTAAGAGTCTAAGAAAGAGACAAAGAAACTGGATGGCCTAAAGGTCTTATGTTGAAACCGAAGAATGGGGCGTGAGCAGGGGGTGTGAATCCGTGCGGCCCCGCCCCTGGTCACTCGGGAGCTACGAGTCCCCTCCCCAGCGGGGGTGGGGCGCTCACCTCCAGCCCCGCCCCAGGCCCCCAGAGTCCGCCCCTAGGGACCCTTGAAGCGGCCCAGTAGATGGTGGGGGGCCCAGCTGGTGCGTTATCAGTCTCCTCCAGGAGTCCGGCCCGAGCCACCGTGCGACTGACAGGCTGAGATTAGGCCCCGCGAGGGTCATTAAGCGGCGGCCTGGCCCTGGCCCAGCCTCCTGTCCTCCTGATCCGACCAGTCCGGCAGGTGGGAGCTGGCGATAAGGACGAGGATCTTGGCGGTTCTAGGGTGGGCGATCCTTACTCCCAGCCCCTGGTCAGGATGGGAACGCTAGTGGGGGAGGAGAGCTGTAGGTCAGTATCAGTCTAGCCCCTGCAGAGGCAGGAACCAAGGCTCTAAGAATCTGGCAGGGCGTCTCCGCAGTTTCTGGGGGACAGAATTGGCGTCTGAGGAAGCAGGTCTCTCCTGGTAACACCTCGCAGTGGTTCTGCACTGGCCCTGGCAAACTTGGGCGGGGGTGGGGGAGAAGGGGGTTGATTTGAACCCACCTACACTTCCCAGGAACAACTTGGGAGCAGGAATGGGAAGAAATGTGATCACCCGCAAGGGGATCGATCAGGTCTGGCTGGACAGAAGAAAGGGAGTATGTGTGCCTTAGCCAAGACCTAGCCTCTCCTATCTTCTGTTTCTCCTCAATGAGGAGAAAAAAAAAAGAGCTAGCTGGCCCCTGGCTTTGCTTTCTGCTTTAATCAAGGAATAATTTCAAAAGGATAAGGGAGAAAAGGAAAAAGAACAGTGCTCACACTTCAAACTGGCCGAAATGAATGAGATGGCATGAGTTACAGGGGGAAAAAACAACACAGAGGCAATGATCGGTGTTCATAAAGCTAAAGATCAGAGAGGGAAAGACTTGTCCAAATCACACAGCAAGGCAGGGAACCCTCAAACAGAAGCACTACTTGCCATTTTCCATTCAGAGCTCCACTTCTGCTGCAGGCTGGCTCCTGATCCCCGGGGAGATGATTTGTGGGTACTCCTTGAGACATTCAGGTAAGCCTTAGACGGCAAAGTAATCGCCATGACCCTGAAACAAGGGTACTGTGAAATGTGAGGCGGGTGGCAGAGAAAACATCTTGAAACAAGGGGCCTCTGGCCACCCTCTCCTCACAGGCCTCTGGATCTGGACATGAGTCTGTTTGGGGTTTTCACTGCAGAAGGACAGATGCTGTTCAGTGAGACACGCGGACACAGTGGAGGAGCTGGGTCAGGCAGGCGCTTTTGTCCTCTTTCCTCTGCCAGACCAGGCTCCCTGATTCCTGTCCCACCCAGGGCTGAGAGAATACTGGAGAGCACTAGGTTCTGTTCTAGCTCTGCCGGAGAATAACCAAATCCTCCACACAGGATCATGGAGCATGGAGTGGCAGCAGCTCTCTCAAGGTCACACAGCAGGCTGACGAGAGACAGAGCAAACAGTTTTGGGCTTCCTCCGTCTCAGCCCCAGGTTTCTGTCCCACCGTCTCCCGTGTGATAGCCCACCACCACTCTGGAGCCTGGGAAGGACAGAGAGCTGAGCAGAGCCGTGCGGAGGGGTGTTCCTGCAGAAGGGCCCAGCCTTGACCGAGGGCAGTGTAAAAGCTAAGCTCACACAGGTCTCTGCCTCAGCCTGCTCTCCACACATGGAAGACATTTTGAAATGGACCAGGGCTAGGGATGTCCAGGATACCCAGCTCTCATCACCTTTTGCCTGCTTAGGCCAAGGAAGCATTTAGTTTGAAGAGTCAAGGGCCACCTATGGGCAGGGAGAAATTCAATTCTCCCAGGACTGTCCACTCCCATAGGGAATTCCAAATACAGACCCAGACACCAGAGAAGACTTTCTCTTATTTCCACCTTGACACAGCCTCAGACTCTCCAACTGTGCTCCTGAGTTCCTAGCTCCCTTAAGGGTCCAGAGCTTTCTGGATCATATGTAAGTTCACCATGGCAATGGATCCTAAAGATAATTATAATACACTGATAAGAAATGAGTGCATGGGGCCTTGCTTAGAGCCTGGAAGCTGGGTCAGAGTCTCCACCCCGGAAGTATAAAAAGTCTTTATTTCACAGAAATAAGAGCCACTTCCATGGTTACAGGAGAAGTGGGGAGGGGAGGAGCTGAGCCGGGCATCTCTTACAAGGCTCCTCAGAACTGGGCAGAAGACCCCAGGAAACCCCAGGGCCACAGCATATGCTGTGCTGAACTTGGTCTGAGTCCTAGCCTGAGATGGCTGTGGTTGAGAGGAGAGGAGAGGGCCGGCTTGTTTCGTAGATTCCGGCAGAGCAGTGGCTGGGAAGGATGGTGGGCATCAACTCTATACTCCCCGTAGCATGGAGACTAGGGTCATAGGGGAGCTTGTCACATGGGTGTGCTGCGGACCCTGCCCTCTTCCTCCAGAACATTCTCAAAGGCATTCTTGTGCTCGCTGGACCTGAAAAAGGAGGTAAGGCTTACTGGGTCATTGGCTGCCCCGTTTCCATTTCCCCCCTCCCTCCCGCACCCCTACCAATACCCCCACCCCCACCCATGCCTTCACCATCTGCTTTCTCTCCAGAATTAGCATCTGAGCCGTTTGGGGGAGAGAGGAGAGGTCTTCACCCAAACATATCTAGACCTGTGTGCCTGAACTCGATGTTCCTTAGAAACATCCCCACCCAAATCCCCTGTTCCTCCTTACTCAGTCTCCCACTGAACCTTCCCACTGAGAGCTCTTTTTTTCACTGACTCCTGCTTTCAGCATCGAACCCCTTCTCCCCATGGCACTCACTATCTCCCCGACTGAGCCTTTTCTCTGTCTTCCCATGGAACACCGTAGCCCTCGCAGACTCCTCTTCACTTTTCTTCATCAGCCCTTCCCTCTTGGCTTCCCCACCTTTCCCAGCTCCCCCGTAGCACCTCACCTAAACCCAGACGCCATTGAGGAGTATCTGCCGTCCATTCCCACCAAGACCCCATCTGCCTTGCTTCCAGTGAGCATCACCAGGCTCCCAGGCTCCCTGGAAAAGAAGCTTATCAGCGGGCTCACCAATAACTCCATCCCACCCAGAAAGACTGTTCTCAAGGTACAAGCAGAGAGCACTCTAGCCCAGAAAGCACCTCTGCCCCTGGGCCGCTAGACACCAGCTTTAGCCTCCTCCTTAGGTCTCACAACCCTCCTACCTGACCCACAGGAAAATGGGGGACACAGGCATTTGTAAGATGCTTGTCCTAAGTCCCAGGTCTCTTTCCACTCACTCCACATACTCACCCCAGCCCCATCACAGGCCCAGCAGGACTCAGAGTACATCCCAAACTGGATGTGGTTGGTGGCCACTGAAGGCAGAGACAGAGCTAACAGTGCATTCCTAGCCCAAAGCTCCTGACTTCCCATCCCCGAGACAGCATGTCACACTGGACACATCTCACCCAAGTCAATTCAGCTTGTTCTCCGTGACCTCTGCCTTGGGGAGTCTTCTAGAGTCATCCCTGCCTGTCCTCATCCTCGGTGCTCCCTACTGCCCCCCTTCATCAACTCCCAGGCTTCCCCCCCAAACAGCTCCTAGACCCATTTCTTTTCCAAACTGCCTCTGTCCCTTCCTAGTCTAGACTGTCCAGCCTCATACGCAACCTCTTTATAGACTCATGTGTCTCCAAACTTGCTGACTTCAGCTGCGCTGACATAAAGCCTCCAGTCTAGGTCACTAGTACTGCCTGACCCAGGTCCTGCTGACCTCACCAGCCTCACACTGGAACTATCTGTTCTTCTCTACCCCTGAGCTCCATGTACATACTCCAAACGCTGTGCAGGGCTCCTAGACCCCTGGATGACCTTAATGACATCTGGGAAAAGATCCCCTAAGGCAGATGTAGCTTCACCCCGTGGGGCTCTCAATCTTGGTGCATTCATGAGGGTGGCCTTAGTACCAGGCCCCAAACTTGGGACTCGAGTGTATTTTCCTGCACCACCCTATTTTCTGACTGACTTCCTGTATGTCATGTTTTGGGCTGAGTGTACAATCGATGAAGTCATACTAATTAATCCCTTCCCAGCTCCCAAAGCACTCTCGTTCCTTCAGCTGCATTTGACTTGAACTGCCTATCGAGTCTGTGTGCCTGTGAAACCCTCTGCATCCTATGTACTTGACCCTCCAAAAGGACGGGGCCTCCTGTTTCAAGAGGAAGGCCAGGCTCCCATCCCAACTCCATAGATAGAAACAAAAAAACAAAAACCGAGACACCTAGGAGAGAAGACTTTTCTCCCAAGTTCATGCTGGAGGCAGGATGCAGGAAGAGATGAGGGAGCTGTGAAGCTGGCATAGTACAGGTCTGGGAACCAGAAAGGTTCCAAGTTGACTGTCACCAACACTTCCTGGGAGCTTGAGCCCTGGTTTCCCTTCCTCACAGCAACAAGATTTTATTGAGAGCTCCTGAGGTCATCCCCGACTAGAGTAAAAGCAAAGGTTTGAGGACCACCCCGACCACTAGGGGCTGCCCAGCCCAGGGCCTTCACATGGCACGTACGGCTCCTCCTGGCACCAGAAGTGGTTGACAGCGAAGACAATCGCCACAAGGACCAAGAACACAGCGACAGCAATGAGGCCTTGCATCCAGGGCTGAAGGTTCCCTAGACCTGGAAAAGGAAGAGGAGCTGTAGGAATAGAGCCTTCTGGACACTCTGTCGGGCCCAGGGAGACATCTGAACGGCCAGAGTAGACATAAGGCCTGTCCATTCTTCTAAGTATGAACAAAGGATGGAGGCTCAGAGCCTACTGAGGTTTGAAGAGAACCTGAGCTGCCAAAAAGAGAACATGCCTCAGGGTTTTCTCTTCTTGCACACACCCCAACAGTCACATGCAGGGCCCCCTAGGAAGTGCAGGAAAACAGGGACCAAAGGGCAGCTCCAATGGCTGGCCTAGGCCTCCCTGTCAGTCAGCTGGGAGTGGCCCGTCCTCCCTCCCACTGGCCCAGAGCTGCCAGGCCAAGGCTGGCATCTGGAAGATCCAGTTCTAGAACATAAAGCTTCTCTGGGAGGATTAGGAGGGGTGAGGTCTGGCCAGAGCTGCTCAGCACTGGCTGTGGAGAGGCAGAAGAGTTAAGACGGTGGGTTCTAGATTGGAGACCCTTTATCCTTTCCAACAGGGTGAGCAAGGTACAAAGGTCAGCGAACAGGTTAAAGTCTAGCCCTGTCCCCCATCTACTTTTTCATCCTTGATGTCAACTCCAAACCCTTAAAACTTCTCCTCAGGCCACTGGCAGCCCCAAGGAAAACCCTTTTCCCCACTAGACTGAAGACCTCACTCTCCAAAAGACAGATACCCAGCAGCCGAAAGTCTCAGGAGGAAAGAGAGAACAACAGGACACTTGTGGAGATATCTTGCCTTCAAACAAGACTGCATGACTAGAGCGATGTTCTGAGAGACCGGGCATCAAAAAAAAAAAAAAAAAAAAAAAAAAAAAAAAAACAAAAAAAAACTCAGCCTGCCTCATTCCCACCCTCAAAGTCCTGCTTGGAGTCTATCTCGATGCTCCTCTGCTGCAGTAATGGCTTGATTATCCTTAGTGCTGTCTCTAAGGGTGACGGGTGTTAGTGAAAGAAAGTATCACGGAACTCTGGGCTGTAGCCATAGCAGCTTCATGTTAGCAACCCCTAATAGAAGATGCACAAGATGGCTCTGCAAGGGTCAGTGTTTTGGATATGTCCCGTCCCAAACTGTCCAAGAAACTTGGGCTCAGGTCCATTACTTGATCTGGACTGGGATGCTCAGTCGTTGGGAACAACCCTGGGAGGTCCCCTCCCATTTTCCTTCTTCTGTGGCTCTTACAGCTAACTCCTCACAGACACCAGGAACCACAGTCTTCTGCTCCTTCTCTTGTGAGTCAGGGAGAGCTTATAGAGCAAGGGGCAGAGTCAAGGGCAGAAAAAAAAAGTTCCTGGACCGGTTCCTCTGTGAACCCATATAAGTTACTCAACCTCTCTGATACTTTAGTATGTCAGAAGGCCTCCAAGTCATGGGACTCAAAAGTGAAGCAAATATATATAAGCAAAGTTGCCAGCCACCTCTGGACACCAGACCAGGGTACAAAACCCTTTCATATCTCCAACTCAATAGCAGCTCTGAGAGGTGGGCAGGGTACTGAGAATGGAATAGAAAAACAAAAAAACCAAAGACTCAGAGTGGGGCAGGAATTGCCTCATGGTCACACAGCAAGACAGAAAGAGCTTGGTGAAGCACGCACCCACGGTAGGAGTACTCTGGAGAAAGTGAGAAAGAGAACTTAGATCATCTGGTTCAGTGGCTTATGCCTTTAATTTCATCCACCCCTCCTCTCCAGAATAGCATTTAAGGGTGCACTGGGACCATTCCCAGCCTCTGTTTCTAGCCCTTGCCCCCAGAACCCAGTTGTTTCTGAGACAATTCCTGATGTGAGGTTTGGATCTCAATTCCTGTTCCTCCCCCTCAACCCCAGAGCCAACATTCTCCCTGCTGCCCCACCTCTCACTGAAGGAACACAAATCAATCACAGACCCTAAGTCAGAGGACTGTGGCCCAGTGTGTGTTCTCCCTCCAAAACACAGTATCGCAGGCCACCACCCCATCCTACCTCGGTTGCTGTTTTCCAACCGGCCCTCTCCTCCCTGCATCCCAGTTGCCCCAGCCCTGTGCTACCTTGTTGGCAGCTGGCAGGTGCCACTTCGGTAAGCAGACCCAGCGCGAGCAGACTGATGGCCAGCATGACTGCAGGCAGCTGTAGGGCCTTGGTCCACTGCTGTTCTGACTCCTGGAGCTGCTGGAGGTCTGGAGTGTTTGTATGAGATCAGCGAGAGAGAACGTCTGGCTCTAAAGGAGAGGCTCGATTGGGTAAGGCAGAAGTGGAGAAAGGGTGGGGAGGAAGGACTGGCAGACTGGTGAAGAGAAACTGCCCTTCCTCCCATGGAAATGAGGTGCCAGCCCTGGCTGATGCCCAGCCTGACAAACTGGCATTTAAGGTACCCACTTAGAAGCCAGTTAAAGAGGTAGGCCCGGGGGACCTGGGGAGGTAAGGGGGAAGTCCCAGCCTCCTCCAGTACTCACGCTGCCTCAGAAGTCTTCTGAGCTCACCTTTCCTGGCAGTGAGGCTGGGCTCCCAGGGAAAGGTGTGACACATTTTCAGTCCTGCCTGGAATGGACCCAGTGGGTGGGGCTTCTTGGAAGATTGACAGTGGGATTGAGACAAGCACTCAGGGAGCCAAAGGAAAACATCTGTGGGCAAAAGACTCAGGGAAGGCTCAGCTGCCTGCTTTGCCTACATTCTGCCCTCCTCTCACCTGCTTCTGACCCACCAAGCCAGACCCTGGGACCCCACCTCACCTGAGACAGTCTCACTTCACAGTCACCAGCCCTAACCAGTCCGGTGGTTCCCTATACCTTCCTCATAGCCTAGTTCAACATTACCCCTTGGTTCCCATCGTCCCTGATAACCTGGCAGGCCTCAGACAAGACCTGACTTGGTCAGAAGTCTCAACGTCTGCCTGCAGACCCACCTCTCTTCATCACATCAAACATCTCCCACCTCTGATGAGCTTTCCGTTTTCTCCAATGGAGATTTGGTTTCCTGCACCCCGCTGGAAACTGGACAAGGAGGAAGGCATGGTGGATAGTTGTTAATTCCACCCCATTCCTTTCCTTCCAGCCAGTGGTACCCTGGAGCATTCAAAGCAGGTGGGAGCCCCGAGCCTGCCTCCTCTATGCACATGTGCATGCCTACTTCATGGATGTGTCTTGGCATTCTTCCTTTGTTCTGCTCATTCCCCGAGTCTTCCAAATGCCCAGGCCCAGTCTACACACAGGAGCAGCCAGGAGAAGCTCATCTGTCCCTCACAAATCGACACCACAGGGCCAGACCCTGCAGAAGCACACCTCCCACACAGCAAGACACATAGCATCTGCCTGACCTTCCAGACACTAAGAATGACCTAAGTACCTACTGAAGTATGGTGGGCCTCCTTGCCCCAGCTATCCCAGAATATAGAAGTTGAAATGCAAGAGCAGGCTAGAGCCTTTTCCTAAGGGAAAGGAGGGGAGAGGAGGTTTTTTTAGCAGTCCCTGTTGATTGTGTGGATTCCTAAAAAGACACTGCACTCAGCCCTTTCCTGTGCTGTCTTGGTTCCAGGCAGGTACTCAGATGCCTTTGGAAAGCCCCAGGACACAGTCACCATGGCCATCTGTCCCTGAGAACAGTACGTAGAGCCTGTGATCCAGGTCCAACCCAAGACTAAGTTCATGTTCCAAAGAAGCCAACATCCGCCTGGCTTGACCCGGTTCAGGAAATAAGGTACTAGGAATGGGTGACTGTGACATTATACTCCAGCTAAGGTACTGTAGATGGTGCTGGGACAGCACTTGTGAGGGCTTCCATTGTGTCACTTGTCACATTGGCCAGCAGGTCCTAGTTCCTGTCCAAAGGAAAAACAAAAACAAGACAGGTGAGAGCCCGACCCCTCCGTGCGCATGTCTGCACACCTACTTTCATGCATGTGCAGTGGGCCTGTGACCATTCCCCAGGGGGCTGCAGGGAAAATCTTCATGTCTAACTCTACATGGCTAACCTGCTCTTAACATGGGCTGGGGAGCAGGCTTGGTGGATGTTAATGAACAGCCAGGAACCCGCTGGTTGGAATGAAAGGAATGGGGTGGAATTAGCAAATATCTACCATGCCTTCCTTGTCAGCTTTAGGCAGAGTTCGGGGAAACCAAGGTCAGATCTCCACTTAAGAAAATGCAGAGATCATCAGAGGTGGAAGAGGGAGGCTGGGAAGACATGCAGCCACTGACTTGACTGCACTGGAGAAGGCTTTTTCATCAGCGCTTGGGAGGCAGAAAAACCCAGGTGTGGTTTCAGGACAAGTGACTAGCTGCAGCCCACGTAGAAACCTGGTGGGTTAAGTTTCTGACTTAGGCAACTGGGTGGGTGGCAATGCCTCAAGGTAGGACACATGGCTTCCTCCAGATGCTCTCTCTCTCTCTCTCTCTCTCTCTCTCTCTCTCTCTCTCTCTCTCTGAAAACAAAATCTCAGAATATTGGGATACTCCAGCAGCCAAATGTGGAGTTCTGGTGGTACCCACTCGTTAGTTCATGCCCTCGGGAATACCCCAGCCTCTGCCACCAAGGAGAGAGCCACAGTCCTTTCCCCCAAGCATCCCCAGCTTTCCTCAAACTCTAAAGGAAAGCAGAGACTTCCAGAACTATACTTTGAGCACAGTAATGGAGGATGATGAGCAGTAAGGACCCAAGGTGACCAGAGGGAGAAAACAGCTCCCAGGTCAAAGTCCCAGGCTTTAAAGCAAAAACAAGTTGTTCCGGAAGGCAGGGAGGAGGAGGGATAGGTGGACACTTGGCTTTAAGACTAGGCCCCTGAGCCCTGTAAGTTTTAACACAGGGAAAGACTTGTCTCTCTAGCTTTATAAAACGAAAGGTCCCCTGTTGTCCCAAAGTTTGAATGGGTCTCACCAGACCTGGGGCTGGACCCTGGGCCCTGATCTTAGGCAGCTGTTCTACCCACAGTTGGTCTTCCCTCCTGTTTCTTACCCAATTCTTATCTATGATCATCTGTCCCCTAGATGAAGCTTCCACCAGACTAGAACTGGTGTGCTTATCCCCACTTAAGAGTCCTTCCCCCATCCATCCATTCCTCCCTCCTCACATCTTACCTGCCATTCTGTCTACTGCCAGGAGGTGGCACTGTGTGGCTCCAATCCCAGGCTGGGGTGCAAGCTGCACTCTGAATACCTGAAGGCCCAAGAGCTTCCCTCTCCAGCTGCCCAACTCCCACCCTGTTTCACAGCGGGGCGGGTCATAGGGAGGGAAAATAAACACTGACATATAACCAGTCAGTGGTGATGTATGACATAGTCTCTGCCCAGAGCTCCGATGTAACAGAAGATGACTGAATCATTAAGGAAGGCTTTCTGCTGTCAATGCTGAGGGGAAGTTAACCAGGTTGCCAACTGTACAGAAAGTTATGATGGGGAAGGCCATGTACCCAGAGAGCTCAGGCTGTGAAAAGCCTGGGCGTCACATTCAAGAAGGGTGTTTGATTTCTTCTATGTCTGTTGTTGTTTTCCCCCTGTGGTACTAAGACACCAATCTATAGGGCCTATTATACGCTAGGCAAGCACTCTACCCCTGGGCTACATCCCCAGCCCTCCAGGTGTGTGTTCAGACTACAAAGTAAAAGTCCTCTTCACGTGCAATATTCTTGTAATAGCTTCCCTGTTAATCATTGCTGCAAGCCTGCGAATTCCTGGAGGCTGTCTTCTTTGGGCTATCCCTGGTCCTTAAAATAATGTTTAAACTCCTTCCCCAGGTGCCTGAGGGGTAGGATAATCAGCCCTCCTCTTTAGCCTCACATGTGGACTCCGAGTGAGGAACTGAAAGAGGTTAAAGGTACCAGCCTGGAACCCACAGGGCCAAGGAATGCACTGGCTGCTGCTCCTGAGTCCTAGGAGACCCCAGTGGGCCAGGGAGATTTATGGTGAGGACCCCCCAAGAAGAGAAGATCAATCAAATCCTCCTGATGCCTCCTCACCCCACCAAGATGGTGTGGAGGGGGCAAGGCTGGGATCCTCCTGCCAACAGAAGGCCCAAGGCCAAGTCTCTTCTGCCCAGTGGCTTCTGTACAGCTCCGCTGCCCATCAGGGCTCCCAGCCAGCAATGAACCAAGGCAGGCGGGCCTGGCCACAGGTTCACCCTGAGGGAGGCCCATCCTGCTCCTCATTTTTCAGCTGGGGAAAGTATGACCCTGCAGGTTTCTAAGAGAAGGCCATACAGTCAGTTAGGAGAGCTAGGACTCATCCCAGGCAGCCATCTCTACAGCCCTGACTTAATGCTCTCTTCGCCCCATTTCACCCCTGTGTGCTCTCATTTGTTCATTCTCCACGTGCTTGCTGCCTACCATGGGACGGATATACAAGAGTGAGCGGGGCAGAGCGTGCAGCTGTGAAGCCGCATCACACCAGCGGGGCAAAGCAGCACTCGGGAGACTGAGGCAGGAGAATCACTGCAAGTTCAGTGGTGAATTCTCTGCTGTTCTGAACTACAGAGCGAGACCTTATGTCCCAGAAGAGGAGGGGTCAGCTGGAAAGATCGCTCAGTGGGTAAAAGTGTGTACACTACTTTTGGAAAAGACCCGAGTTTAGTTCCTAGCACCCACATTAGGCGGCTCACGAACACTTGTCATTCAGGCAGACCTGCTTTAAGGCATCTAGTGAGACTGAAACGTTTAAGATTAATTTTAGTATCAGTAGTGTATGTGTGTGTCCATGCGGATGTGTGCATGTGAGCGCAGGCTAAAACGGGTGTCAGGTCTGTGGGTTGTCTGTACCTAGTCTGGAAGATTAAGAAAAGATACCAGCAAGTGTTACTTACTGGCCTCCTGTGGTGCTGTTCAATGAATGAGTCAAACAATGCTCCCACTCTGGTGGGGTTGATGCTTTGCAGAGTCTGCTGGAAACAGAGAAACTCCAGTGATGGCAGTCAGTGAGCTTTGGGGAGATGGTTTGGTCCTGAGGGTGCAGCTAATCAATGAATCGGCGGAACACTCAGCAAACACAGTCACATTTTAGGGGCAGGTGGGAAGAGGTGTGACCTGTTTGGATGAAGTAGGTCTCTCTGGGAGCATACCTATGGAAAACATGCATCTTTGTCTCTGCCCCCTCCCTTTGTCCTATATTTGTGCTCCTTCCCCATTCTCCCTGAGGTTGAGAAACCTCAGGGATACTTTAGGCTTCTTTCTGAAATACTCAACCCCAAGCCACCAGTCAATCCTCTTGGCTTTTTCTAAACCTATCCCTCCCTTTCTGTGCTTGCGCTAAGCTTGTTACAGCTTCTTTCTGCCTGGTCCCCTTGTTCCTGCTTCGGTTCCGTCCAGTCTGGTCTCAGCCTGGCAGACAGAAATTTTAGTTAAGCCCTGTTTGTAACCTAGTCCAAACACAAAGGCCCTGGTCTTCAGGATGGCGTGACTGCTCTACGCAATGGTTCTCTAACTGTCTCCTGTTTCCCCTTCCTCTACTCCAACCATACCTGCCTTCTTCCATCCACTGCAGGCCCAGTGGGACCACAGGACTTTTGCACTACCTGGGCTCTCCCTGTGATACTCTCTCCTGGGTGTCTCCATAGCTTTCTTCTCGTCTCCCTTGGGTCTTGATCCTAAGGTTCTCCAATATAGACCTTTGAAACTCTGCAAACTTAGCCCTGTAAACCCCATCCATTTCCTTTTCTAGTCTCCTTTTGCTCCTTGGCATTTATTCACTTGGAATCCACCATATAATTAACTTACCTACTATTCTCCATTTTTTCTATCAGGAAAATGCCCTGTTCACTATTCTGCCCCTGGCCTGGCATGTGGGAGGTAATACGAGTCACTGAGTAACATGAACCACTTTTTAAAAGCTGAAGTTTAAGGGCAGTATTGAAGCAACGAACCCTACCTGAGGCCCTTCGATCATACCAGCATATGCCTCTCTCCCCCACATCCTTAAGCCAAATTAAGGAAGGAACCACAGGAACTGAGCACAGGCATCAGACCCTTCACTGCTAGAGATGGAACTGGGGAAAAACCCAACCAATCTGTGCAGGATATACACACATTGTTGTGGTAGATATTAAACAGACAGCAAGCTCTCCCACGTTCGGTACGGCACCGGCGGGCCATAGTGGACTAACAATATATTTATTTCATCTGCGGCCGCCCTGTGGTTGGTCTCTCTCCCGGCTGTCTGGCTGCTAGCCTCAAACTCTGCCCACACTCCAACCAGCCCGACAAATTCAAAACTCCAGAAACTTGTCATTTATCAATGGTTTGTCTCAGATTATCTCTGTAATTTTACACTCCACGAAACGTTCCCCACTATAAACTCAGAGCCAAATGATATGATATAATTTGCCCACCTAGACAAATCATCCTATACAAACCCATTTCTTATAAAATATTCATAACAACCTATAGCTATGGAGAGCCACGTGGAGAGGATCATCTGCGTCTCCCTCCATGTTGCCTCCTTCCTTTTCTCTTGCTCCCCCCACCCCTCTCTCTCAAACTCTGTTCCTGCCTACCCTTCCTTCTCTTTCAATGACAGGGCATTTAAATGAATGCCTTAAATACAGAAAAAAAACAGAATTATAACAAAGAACCAATTAAACAGAAATACAACTCTTAAGCTATATATATCAAATGTTATGTTATGGCAACTGGACATAGTAGCATACACCTATGATTCCAGCACTTAGGAAGCCAAGCCAGGAGAGTCACAAATTTCAGCCTAGCCTATGCTACACAGAAATATTCTCTCTGTGCTTCAAAATAGTAATAATAATAATAATGGTGATGGTGATGATAATTGCATAGTTTCAAGATGGGAAGGATCATAAATAAAATCTCAAGGTGATCTATTGATGACTAAAGTCTCAGATAAGCCAGGTGGTGGTACACACCTTTAATCCCAGCACTCAGGAGGCAAAACATTCGAATCTCTGTGTGGGGCAGGCCAGTCTAGTCTACATAGTGAGTTCCAGGACAGTCAGGGCTATACAATAAAACCCATTCTCAATATATATATATATATATATATATATATAATATTTTCTCATTCATGTCTGTTCTGTTTGAATTCTCTCCTCCCAGATCTTGGGGGTCTATGGGCCCAGGTTTTAGAGGGCTGCTTTGAAGATGATCCAACCATTCACCCCTTTGCCTCAGTCACACATCCTTAAAGCGCTGATCTATTGAGTACCCTCCCTGGAGGCTGATGAGAGTTTTCAGATGTTTATTGAGCATCTGCTGGGTGGGAGCACTACTCTGTGCAGGGTGGGTCACTGAAGATCAACCAGGAGAGAGGGGAGGCAGGACATACACAGGAGTTAATGCCAGCTACCCAGGACATGGCTTTAGAGATGCTGGGAGTTCAGAAAAAAACCTGGGGACAGTCATCCAGGCCCTAACACTATGGCTAGGGGGGTCGTCAAAGGTTGTCTTTGCCATAGCAAAGGCGCAGCCTGGGAAAGGAAAGAAAGGCCGAGGGATTGCATGGAACAGGGCTCTCTCTGTGTTGATCAAGAGGTGTTTCTATAGGTACACTGCCTGCAAAGATCAGGGACTGTCCAGGACCCCCTTGTTTCTCCCCCCTCCCCCATCTCGGTCCATGCTCCAGAGCTCTGAGGGCAATCAATATGAGTGATGGCAGGCTAATCATGTGTACTTGGGTCTGTGGAGGACCCCTTGTCTCTCTCTGAGGACTCTTCAGCAAAGACAAGAGCAGGACAAAGGCTCCCCTCCCCCTGGCCTGGAACGGCCCTCATTTGCATCATGGGAGCCTGCCAGCGGGCTCAAAGCTTCCTGTAGCTCAGCGCAATGCAGCCAGGCAACTGGACAGGCCAGCGCCTTTGGCACAGCCCCAACCCGGCAGATGTGGACCCTGAAGGGTCTATAGGCAGCCCGAAAACCACCCACCCACCCACATAAGTAAGGCAAGCAGCCACCGCCTGGTCCTGTCAGCCTGTCTGCCTGCACTGGGGCCTGTTTGCATTGTCAGCGCGGCAGCCAAAAGCCAAGATACAGGAGAAGCATACAGTCCCTGAAAGGAGACACCTGCCTCTAGGAACTAAACACCAGAGACTGTAACTGTTACTCTGTCTAGACTGGCAGAGCACAAGCGCAACATCACAGACCAGGCAGGCTCGGGCGTTTAGGTGCCCAGCTGAGATCGCCGCTTTGGGGCATTGGTAGACAATGGGGCTGTGCAAGTACCGCAGTTCTCAGCGTGGTAAGAAGGCAGGTAGCACGTCAGAGCTGTGAGGTCTCAGACGGTCCTCGGAGAGATTGGTTGGGGGCTTGGGGATGGGAGTGTCTGTAGCTATCTGGATCCCACCTATTCAGGGGTAACAGACTGGGGGGTGAGAATGATGGAGAAGCCTGATAACCCATTGAATACGGGGCGCCCTGGGGATTGCTAGAGAGAGGGGCGGAGCGCTGAGAAACAAACCTCCCTTAGCCTGTGTGGGAACAGCCAGAGGGCAGAAGGCCTGGCCCCATGAGATCCCCCAGAGCCTGAGACCCAGGAGCACCGAAGGTCCCAGGCTGCAGCTGGGTGAGCCATGAGCTGGGAAGGGCTGAGGACCTTGAGCTGCCCGGGCTCAGCTGGCCAGGTTGTCACAGACATTGGGTGGGAAAAGGTTTTCTAGCCTGATCCCATAGCTCTGCTAGATCTCAGAAGGGCAAGGGTCTTAGAAGACTTTGTCACAGGATGGCAAGGGGATGGGCAGGGGTGAGCGATGCTATCGGCAGACTCCCATCTGCATAATGGAAATTGAATGAAGACTCTCCAACTCTCCCCCAAATCAGGGAACTCAGGAAATACCCTGTACACAGATCTCCAATACACAGGCCATCGTCTGACTTCCCCTCAGGGGACTCTCTATGGCAATCACGGCATCATGGGTTGGTTTGCTGTGGGATGAGAGACTGGCTCCCGGTAGCTTCTCTCTAAACCATTTGGCCTCTCTGACCTCTGTAAGAGGGAAGTGCATTCCCTGTCCTGGGTTCTTGGGAGGATACTCACCCCTAGAAACTCCTGTCCTCTCTCTGAGCTCTCCAACCTTGGGACCTGGGGCCCCGTGTACCCTCGTACATTCTTCCCAGTCAGCTCACACAGACCCATTAACACCTTGGTGTCACTGTCCCATGGGGGACAGGTTTGCCTACAGATAGGCCTCTGAATAAACAGTGTGGGGAAAGTACATTGGAATAAATAGCTGCTTGGTCCAGCTGTGAACCACAACTACCAGCATCACTGGAGAACCCTAAGGGTATAATAGCAACACTCATATACTGGCAGGTACCAACAGTTCCCAAATTGGAATTAAGGCCTGCTTAACAAGAAGTGTATGCCAGCTACTGAAAACAGCCCACGACTCAGAGATAGTGAAAGCATGAATCTTGGAGGAGGACCTACTACAGCCACTTTATTGAACCAGAATAACCCCTAACTACAATCTAAATATTTGTCCTTATACCCACAGATAAGTGTGGTCCTCACCCCTCATCTAGGAAACTTTGCTTTGCCACAGATGGAGACCACCACAGAAAACCATATCTGATCAAAATGTAAAGCTGTAGAGCCCAGTTGGAACGGACACATCTACAACAAAATTCCTGGACCTAAGGTTCGGAGATCATTGCAGAAGAGGGAGCAGAAAGATTGTAAGAGCCAGGAAGCTTGCTGTGAGACTGTGTCTCCTAAAAATGTCCCGGAAGCTGCGTCCACGAAGTCTCAACAACACAGCTGCTTAGACAAGACCTGAACAAGCCCTCCACCAACAGACATGCTAACGTGAAAGGAGGAAAGCTCAAAAGGTCTCAGCCCTAGACAGAGGGCAGCTAAGGACCACTGAGAGAAAGAGAGGTAGTCTTCCCCAGGAACTAGCACACCGACTGATTCCCAATACCAACTACTCAGCCCTGAAGATAGACATACAAGTGACATTATCTAGACTGAGCAGGTTGTATTCATGTGTTCAGAAGTGTGTGTGTGTGTGTGTGTGTGTGTGTGTTAGCATTCCCAGAGCTAGCACTCTCTGGGAAACCTTCCATGACCACTAAGTGAGACAATCTTCTAGTTGACATCTAGGACAGTCCTTGATGCATGGCTTCAACTGGTCTGTGTACCCAGCATGGCCTGGGTCAGCAAAAGAGCTAGCAAGTGGCCAGTAATCCAATGGATATCCAATGGATGATGACCTAAAGCTTTACTGGTCAATAACCAATGGCTACATGTGGCCCTTTGCATTTAAGTTAATTCATTAAAATGACAGGCTCAGTTACCTGGTGTGTTAGTCATCCTTCGAACACTACATGTGTTTAATGGCTGTCCTATGGGACATGGAAGATCTAAAACGTTTCCATCTGCTTTGGAAGTTCTAAGGACAGCCCTGGCCTGAGGAGGCAGTGACTCGATGACCTAGTGCTGAGTTCCAGCTCAGCCCAGCTCCTACTCCAGGCTCCTTGTCTTTCTAAACCTCACTGTCCATCTTTGCAGCTTGGCCCACACACTGTACAAAGCCAAACCAAACCAGCATTGGACAAGGACTTTTTGATTGATTCTGTCACCTGCTCACTGCCTTGAATGATGCCCGTGTGGACTTGGGAAGATACTGGACAGATGGAGCCCTGCTGAGTGACTCCAGCAGCTCCAGGCAGGAAACAACCCAGTACCTAAAGCTAGGCCAGCAAGTCTCTCCAGAAGGCAGGTCCAGCAGAAGGTGTGGCCAAGCCATGTCTCTCCATAGGCAAACAGTCCTACATGGGCCTGAAGACCCTTCATCCCTACTTGTCTCAGATAGAAACTTGGGGGTGAGGCTTAGGGAAAAGAAGCTGCAGGGGCTAGCTAGCCTACAGAGCAAAGGAGGGCTAGAAGAGGGAGAGTCAAAAGTCACCCTCCTTTCCCCCCTCCCGCTATCAGCACAGCCGTCCTCCCCCACTTCCTCTCTTCAAAGATCACATCCTGTTATTGTGTGGAGAGAAAGGCCCAGGAGCTGGGGAGGGGCAGGCCTCAGAGCAAGCCAGTGGGGAGAGCTTAAGTCAGAGCTGGAAGGCAGAGTGGAAGCATCACCTCACCCAGGTAGCCTGGGCAGGAGTATGGGGCCCAGGAGGAAGCCAGCATCCCTGGACCAGCCTGCTCCACCACTGTGAAAAGTAGATAATGCTTAGGACAGGAAGTGAAACCTCCTCCCAGATACCCCCCAACTTTCCCCCTCAGGACCTTCAGCTCAGCACAGGGACCCTACTGTCAGACCTAGGCTGCCTATACCACTGAGCTCTTCCCACAGACTTACCTCCCGGGTTCTTTCCTACTTCAACTTCCACTCCCCTCATGAGCCTCTAAAGTCAAAATGGGTGGTGGCTGCTGGCTACCCAACCTTACCTGACATGAGACAGGCCCACAAAAGCCCTGATTAATATAAGGGCTTTTATTATTAATAAAAAAGGGGTGATTAATATACCTTCACACACAGGCCCTTTCCTCATCTCATCTGTTAGGACAGTCCCACCCTGGTCCTGCTTCTTGGAAAAACAATGCTTTCTTAGAGAACCCTCTAGATCTTCCTATAGAACCATTTTTATGAAACACAGATACTTTGTGTATATTATTTTGAAGTCCCATGACAGTCCTTGAAGATAAGGGTTAACATCTCCATCTAACGGATAAAGAAGCCAAACCTCAGAATGATAGTGACTCACCCAAAGTCACAAGCCAAGCCAGTACACCCAGTAGCAATACTAGGCCTTAAACCCCTGAGTGATTCTGACCCAGGCCAAGCTCTTCCAGAGCCTGGCTGCTGCTCCTTTCTGCTCACTTCCATGCAGGCCCTGGTGACTCCCTTCACCACTGTACCACGCCAACCGTCCTTACTCAGTGTCCTCACGGTCATCCATGGAGTACATCCTCCAACCAGCAAGCTCTTCACTACCTCCACACAGATCATTTCCGGTCCTGGTCCTCAATCTGTAGCCATCTTGCTCATAAGGAAAGTAGAACCCTCCCACTTCTCTACAAACTTTAGCTGTCTGCTAGCTATCTTTTCTCTTTCCTGACCTTCCGAAGGGGTCTGGAATGCGTAACACTGGGTGTAGCCCTGAATTTACACCGTTTACCTTGCCCAAACCCAGGGTTACGAGTCCTCCCCTGGTTGATGCATATAGACCCTCCTTTATTAAGCCTCATAGTAATAAAGCTCTATGGCCAGGCGACCTGTTTGTGTCAGGGAGTAATGACACAGATGGCTTCTGAGGGACACATGCTTATTTTATAAAAAGGGAAGCAGGTAGGGACCGACAAACAGCTGGCTGGACTCACAGCCCCCAACCCTGGCTTTACCATTCTATACCAGCCTTTCAGGTTCTTGCTGCCGTCAGACATGAGACTCAGAGAGAGAGAGAGAGAGAGAGAGAGAGAGAGAAAAGAGAGAGCCTATGGGAGCAGAAGGGTTGCTCATGGACGGTATGAAAGGAACCTGAATGTCTGTACCCTAAGGTGCTATGCAGGGGGCTTAATCGGATTTGCTTCCAGCTCCCGTGTCAGTACAGAAGCAAATAGATAAGCAGATGTTAGGGTGGGAAGGGCCAGCATACAGGGGGTCCCACGGGGGTGCAAAGGAGGTACCTAGTCCTGTGGAATCAGGAAAACTCCTGGACTTGAGGGACAATTCAACCGTTGAGAGTGGGCAGAGAGGAAGTTAGGCTGTTCTGTGCAAAAGAACCCAAAATTCAACATCTGGGAGGTCATAAAACAATAAGATGGTCCAGTGAGTGCAGAAGAGTGAGGGGTGAGGGTGGGGATGTGGCCCAGGTGTAGAGGGCTTGCCTGACATGCACCGAGCCCTGGATTTAGCTCCTGTCACTGAATAAGCTGGCTACTGTAGTGCACGCCTGTAACCCAGCACTCCAGAGATAGAAGTAGGAAGGTCAAAAGTTCGAGGTCGCCCTCAGCTACTTAGTGGGTTTGAGGCCAGCCTAGGCTCCATGAGACCCTGTCTCAGAAAAACACACACACACACACACACACACACACACACACAGAGTGAGATCAGCAAAAATAGCTCAGGCAAAGTCTCAGGCACTTTTCTTTCCTTCCACAGTCATGGATTCCAGCCTCAGGGACTACATTGTCTCGGGACAGAAAGAATGGACCTGCCTACACATCACTATGAGATACAAGGCTTGGAAAGACATTTTCCTTCTGGATCTCTGTCCCCACCGATGACCTCCAGGAACCTGTTTGTCCTCCCAGTGGCCAGAGTCCTCAGGCTCTCTCAGCCACCATGACATGGCAACCTTTACTGGTCCTGAGGAAAATCCTACAATGGGGAACAGCATCCCTCAGCCCTCAGGTTGCTACCTCTATCCCTTTCAGCATCTCTTTCCAGACACCAGCTGCCTCAACCTTGCTAAAACCAATGAACTCAGCCTTCCTGTGCATGGCCCCTTCATTGTATTGAACATGGCTGGCCACTGTTCTTTCTTCTCTGCCTTCTTTCTCTCCTATCATGGTAGTGCTTCAGGTCTCCCCTCCCCAAGGCCAAATCCTACCATCCTTGCCCTGGGCCAGGGAGAAGAGTATCTGAGGAGCTCCGAGGTAGCTGGGTCAGATGTGGACACCCAGGCTGAATCCTACCCTCTCCCTGTAGGAGATGGATCGAAGCCAAGAGGACAAAAGGCTGCTGAGGCCAGAGACAGGCCGGATGGGAAATAACGGTGAGACTACTGAATTCTCAATTGTTGAATCTGGGCTCGTCCATGTCTCTAGCTCTGAGGTCCAGAGAAGAAGGAAGAAAAAGGCCTTTGCAGGGCTTCTTAGCCTATGCGATAGGTAGACAGAAAGACCCAGTCCTGTCCCTAGGACAGTACTGTCTCTGACACCAGGAATCATCGGACCCTGAATGGAAAAGATGGCACCCTAGGGCCTTCCCTGTACTACCCCTGTTGACTGTTCATTTTTGCTCCTCTCCACTCCTCCTGACTTTGGTGTTTGAGACAGTTTCATGTACCCCAGGCTGGCCTGAATGAAACTCACTGTGGGTTGGTACTAATTGCTTTCTAACTGTTTAACTCTAGTGTGTGTGTTTGTGTATCCGACATCGTCCTGCTGAAATGTAAGCTGCAGTGGAGAGCATCCATGTTTGTTTCGTTCAGTGCTCAACCCTTGCCAACAGAACAGTATCTGCCCAGAGCAGGTGCTCAGAAAATGCTTGTTAAATGCAAAAAACAGAAAGGTGCCCAGCCCACAAACTCCCAAGACAAAGACAAGAGGAAGACTCGGTAAAATCCACAGTCTCTGTCTCAAATCCCATTCATGAAACCCTAGCACCTACAGGACAACTCACAACAGTTCACTCCAGGTCCAGGCAATCTGACTCCCTCTTCTGGCCTCTGTGGGCACTGCACTAATATACATTAAAACAAAAAACAAAACAAAACAAAACAAAACCTATATATTTAAATATTTTTTAATCATTAAAAAAAGAAAAAAAAGGCCAGGTGTAAAAGATGCAGCCCCCACTGAGTCATCAGGAAATTTGTGGATACCAAAGGTGGGTAACAGCTTCATTTGTCTGTCCTAAGCTCTCGCTGGGAGCAATGGCTCCAACCTGGAAACTGATCTAACAAGGAGAATGCTGACCCAACACAGAGAGGGCCAGGCTGTCTAGGGCTGCAGACACAAGGTTAGGATACTAAAGCACTGTGGAGCCTTGCAGAAGGGAGAAAAAGGAACTCTCCTTCCAGAGGGTAGCCTCCTTCCTCCCTACAAGCTCTTTCTGAGATTAGAAGGTAGGTCCTACTTCCCAAGAGCAGTAGAGCCAAGTCCTGCCAGCCTTTTCCCTTAATGTTCCATTCTCAGGCTCTAGGGGGCAAAGTCCAAGTACAAAATCCAGACCCCTTTGTAAAACTTTTATTTAGAAATCTTCCCCATATAACCATATATATATATACACACACTATCATCACCACACTGGTAATTTTTTTTTGTTTTTTTGTTTTTTGTTTTTTTTTTTTTCAATAAAGAGTCACACGCCCGCAGTGTTGGCCTCTAGGCCGTACAAATAACAAGGTACCGGGAGCAGTTACTCCTCTTCTGCAGAAAAACACAGAGACCAACACAGTTCGTCACATACAGTACAACACTGACAGAAAGTGCTGGGCTTGCCCACAGACATGACGTGCTATGTACACAGGCTGAGGCAAGCCTTAGGCAGAGGGTCATGTACCACCGGGATCCCATGTACTGCTAGACCCACCCAAAAGGCCAAAACAGCTGTCAGTTCACTCCAGTTGCTGTGCCCTTTGTCTTAGTTTCTGGAAAAGAATAAAGGTTGTACCATCTTGCTACTTGCCATGACCAATAAACATGGATTATTCTTGAAGGGTGGGTTTCTCTCTGTAGTTATATTCATCACTGGTTTTTTTTAATGTTTTCTCGTGCTTACATTCTCCCCCCTTTCACTGATACTGCCCTTCGGGTACTGCGATTTCTTCAAGAGCAAGGAGGAGGCAAAGGAAGAAAGATATGGGGTGTGGAGTCTGAGAAAATAATTCGGGGTCTTCCTTAGATCTTACAAAGACCAAAACCCTAGCTTTTCCTTGCCCAGCCCCTTGAGAAACTGTAGCAATCTCTCTCTCCCTTGCTCAAGCCTGTCTCTTGCCTTGGAATCCGGGAGAAATTAATAGTAATCTTGAGAAATGAACATCTAGTTAGCTCAATGGGAACTATTTTGTAAGCAACTGCCCAGGTCCTTAACTCTGGCTGGAACCTCACAGCATGGCCAGTACTAAGGGTAACGAAGCTTCTTTTGTGTCTGTGTTGGTTATAGAACACAGAACCCTGTGTGTGCTGATCTCCCCCTGCACTGTGCCCTTAGTGCACAAGAGCGCTCTTGGCAGACTCAATGAACTTCCAATGTTCTTATCGCAGACAGTTCACCCCACTCACTGACTAGCACATTTATCCCAGTGAGCCTGCAAGGCTGATAAAGGGAACTGCAGCTTATGCTCCCAACAAATGGGTGATCGCTCTCATAAAATCCACCTACTTTTCAGTCCCAAGTCATCATCCCACTAAGAAGCAAACACATCCATAGAGCCCAGGACAGCTGTCCCATTTTCTCATGGGAAGGAACCAACCTTAATGTTCATGGCAATACGTGTGATAGCAGAATGTGATATGAGACAAAGAATCACAGTGCCTTAGTAGCTGACCATAGTGTCCCTATACCTGAGGATCCTCAGTACTTAATAGGAAGGAGAAGGGAGAAGGATCCAGCTCTGTCCTCCTAAGTCTACACTCAGACCCAATCATGGTGTGAACAAGCCAACAGAAAAGCAATGGGCTCATGCATTATACAATGGGGCCTTTGGATATTTCTCTCTCTAGCTGAAAGGCAAAGCCCGGAGTGAGAGCTGAGAGCAACCAGTACAATGACAGGTACGCAGGACTTCTGTGTACTTTGTTCCATAAGTTTGGATTCCATTATAGGCAGGCCTAGCTTTGAGAAAGATTGGTCCCACCACCTGGATCGACCCAGGGGAGAAACAATGGAGCCGTTGTTCATACTACAAAAGGATTCTCCACTTTACAAAATGACTTGCAGGGGTTATGTCTTTAAAAGATGGAGAAGAAGGCTTGGCTTTACAAACATTTCATGTACAGCTTTTAAAGGGGGCACTCACTCCATGTTAAACCAACCTACCATGCACACACGTGGGGCCTGCGGCTGTGTGAGGGGAGAGAGCTTAAAGTTAAGCTAAGCAAATAGGCATACTCAGGTCTCAGCCAGGGCCTTGCCTCTGACTGGATTCCTTCCCTTAGTCAGGCTGCATCTTGGATTGTATCATGGCCAAGAGTTGCTACCAACAACTGGTCAGGCAGAATCCCAAATAGAGTATTTACAGGAAAGTTTGTACTCCATTTGGAAGTTCAGACCATAGGCCAACAGGCATCTCGAAATGGGAAGCTTCCTTTAAACTTCCTGGGGAAGCTATGGGCTGCATAGCCCCAGCACCAACATGCAATGCACCAGCACACCATCATTTGCTGTCCTGCACAAACAGTGATGTGCAGGAGTTGAAACCCAGTGCCCCAAACGCTCTTGCTTTTGCTCACCCTAATGTCACTTTCTGTGCCTGAACACAGCCCAACAAAGCATGCTCAAGGCCTGCTGATTTGGTCCTCACAGCCACAGGATAGGAAGGCAAGTCTCAATGGGGAGAAAACAGAGCTCTGATTCCGGGGAACAAAAAGGGCTTGGGGTTTTCTGCCCCAGCTAGCTGAGAGCAGGCTGCCTGTTTACTGGCCATTGGTTCCAACCAGGCCCAGAAGAAGGCACCTCGAGGCTTGTCTCTCCGCAGCAGCTGGCAAGCTGGATGAATCAACACAGACCTGGGTGAAGATGGGGCTCAAGAAATGGTCAGCTCTTGGGTACCTATGTATTTGAACAGAAGCTGCCACAAAAGCCACCCCAGCCAGCTCGGGATGGGATAAAGGCAAGGCAGAGGCCAACTGGATGCCTCGGGTAACAGGTAACAACCCCAGATCTTGTCCAAAAAAAAAAAAAAAAAAAAAGGCTCGCAAACTCTAGACCAAAAACAGTGAGACTTGAGCCTCATAATTGGGGAAATCTTGGGGCTTGGGAAAGGGAGAAGACCGTGCCATCTTCAGGAAAAGTACCTACTACTTCACTCTGTTTTCCTCTGTTTCCAGGCAGGAAACAGAAATGCCAGCCCAGGGTCAGTTGGGACTTCCCAAAGTTCAGACCATAAGGGAAGTTCATTAAGTCCATTGCCCTGATTCTTATCCCACCTGCCCTGAAGCCCAGCAACCCAGGGGCCTAAAAGCCCCTCTGCCTGCTGGCCCTAGGCAGCCCCAGACACATCACCGGGGGCCAGCCCCATCAGTGGCAGGCAGCAGGGCAGGATGGAGGCTGCGGGGAGTGTGCTTGGGTGTTGGCTCCTCTGTGTAACTGTCCGGGCTGGCTGCCCCATCCAGGGAGCTGCCACAGCTGGAGTTGGGAGAAAGCACGTCCTGTAGAAGGTCTTCAGGAGGTATGCCACCCCCTGCCCCACCCCCACCAGCTCCCACCACAGGGTCCTTGCCAGGCTTGGCACGCTGGGTGCCTTCCTCCTCCTGGTCATTGAGCAACTTGGCCAGGAAATTGATGTACTTCATGGCGAGGCGGAGGATCTCATTCTTGCTTAGCTTCTTGTCTGGTGGGTGCGTCGGGATCAGCTTTCGGAGCTCCGCAAATGCCCCATTCACATTCTGCTGCCGCCATCGCTCCCGGCTGTTGGTGAAGATACGCCGCACTACCTTGGTGTGAGGACCTGAGGATAGATAGAAAGACATGGGTTAGAGGCAGGTAGAGACCTCCAAAGGGCTCCTCTACTGAGAAGCTAGGGAGCTAAAAGCAAGGGGTACTCATCTCAGAAGCCCAGTTGACACATCACCTGTAAGATCTATATCCCTCCAGCCCTATGTTGCCAACCTCACGACTCTACCTGCTTCCTACCCATCACCTTCCGTAAATGACATGGGTCTGAGCATGCTGGACTGTGTAGCATTTAATATGTCTTGTTTTGTCTTCTCTCTCTCTTTCTCTGAGACAGGGTCTCACTATGTAGCTCCAGATGTTCTACAACTCACTATGTAGACCAGGCTGGCCTTGAACTCACAAAGATCCACCTGCCTCTGCCTCTCACATGCTGGGGCTAGGATTAAAGGCATGGTCCACTATGCCGAGTTAGACAGGAGTCATATTCCACTCAGACACTAAACCAAGAGGCCTTAGACATTAAAAGCCAGACTAACTGGGTTCGATTGCTGACCAGATCTCACTGCCTCGATGTCTTCATCTGCACATTGGGAATATTATTAGTAATTCAGGTCACAGATGTTTTTGGCTAATGTATCACACAGGTAAAGCGCTTCTGCTTCAGCCTTTGATAACTAAGAGACTATCCGCTCACCAGTTTTTCCAGTAACAATTAGCATCATGGTTAGATGTCAAGTAAGGAAATGAAACTGGCAAGGTCTCTCTCTGTCTCTTTCTGTGTTTTTTTGTTTTGTTTTTGTTTTTTCAAGAGAGGGTTTCTCTGTGTAGCCCTGGCTGCCCTGGATCTCTCTGTGTAGACCAGGATGGCCTCAAACCCAGATATCTACCTGCCACTGCCACTGGAGTGCTGGGACTATAGGTGTGCCTGGCCCAGTGAGGTCTTTACCCTCACGGAGTTTGTGTTTTATTGGAGATGGGAGATGACAAGTAACAAACAAGTGAAAAACACAACCCAAAGACAGGCTGGCAAAAAATAAAATAAAAAATGGGTGTGACAAAGCTACCATGCTTAACTAAGGTAGCTGGCAAAGACTTTTCTTAGCAGCAGCATTTCTTTAAAAAACAACACTTCAGGAGCTGGAGAGATGGCTCAGCAGTTAAGAGCACTTCCAGAGGTCCTGAGTTCAATTCCCAGCAACCACATGGTGGCTCACAGCCATCTTTAATGGGATCCGATGCCCTCTTCTGGTGTGTCTGAGAACAGCTACAGTGTACTCATATACATAAAATAAATAATAAATCTTAAAAAGCAAAGCAAACAAACAAAACAACACTTCAGGCTGAAGCAAAGCCATCCAGACACAGGAAGGGAAGAAGCCTGAGTGGGGTAGTGGCCATAAGAGGAGAGAGTGCTTGTATTTCATAGGTCTCTTCCATAAGAAGTGCGGAAATTCAGTTCTAGGGGTAACAGAAGCAGTATATGGTTTTTAAGTGGCCTTTCAGGATCACGGATGGGAAAATGGAGAGGGGGGTAGAGAGTAGAAGGGAAAGGAAAAACCTCTAGGACCCCAACCCAGGAAAGGAAATAGAAAGACGACCATGCACAGCCAGACCTAGCCCCAGAAAAGGATCCTAAGGACTGCCTCTGGACCAAATCATCGCTGTCACACTGATACCGAGATTGCCAGGCAGTAGGAGACACAAATGCACTTGTGTGCAGCATCCAATGTGTGCAGAGCTCTGAGCCAAGAATCCAAGCGTGGCCTGGGATTCTCAGAGCCAGGGGAGACACAAGAGTTTCTACCAGTGTTTCTGAGCCCTGGGCTGAGGTTAATGCTTCCATGACACCACAAAGCCACATGCTTCATGACAACCTTCAGGAAGTTCAGTGGACAAAAGAAGTAGCCCAGTCTAAGGATCTTGTTTACCCTCTTCTAGTAACCTCTGGGTCCAGGGCTCAGATTGGAAACCTGGAATAGGGGTAAGGGAAGGGAGAAGGAACAGGCAGACTAAGAGGCCATCTGAGTCCCCTGGTCAGTTTATGGCTTAGTCTGGTACTTAGGTGACCAAGTGAACATATGATTCTTGATGGTTCCTTTTTCTCACTTGCATGTGCCTGTACCCACACTCCGTGTTTCATCCCTTGCCTTCCCTGCAGTTTTGAAAAGGTAAAATCCAGACTGGAAAAATTACAAACCTACTGGGCAGGCCTACACTGGGCAAGTTGGTGTCCCCCGACCCCTAAGCTATGAGCGGGGGTCTCTCAACAGTAACATAAGAGGAACAGACCTTTACATCATGGCTAATGCTTGTGAGCTAATCATAGCTCCCAAGTGGACAGGGGACATTTGAACTATTGCCACAGTGAGAGACAGACAGACTGACTGACTCTAGAGGGCAGGGAAGGATTCAGAACTTATTCCAAAGTGTAAGACCTGTGATTATGGTCTAGGACAGTGGCTTTGAGTGGGCTATGTAACCTCTCTGAGATTCAATTTCTCCATCTGTGAAATAGAAGCAAAATTAACCTCGTGGGTTTGTGCTGAGGATTACATCAAGACCAAGATATAAAAACGCCACCTGGGCTGGAGAGATGGCTCAGCGGTTAAGAGCACTGACTGCTCTTCCAGAGGTCCTGAGTTCAATTCCCAGCAACCACATGGTGGCTCACAACCATCTGTAATGAGATCTGATGCCCTCTTCTGGTGTCTGAAGACAACTACAGTGTACTTATATATAATAAATAAATAAATATTAAAAAAAAAAAAAAAAACGCCACCTGAGGTGAGGCATGCAGTAAGTGTCCAACAAATGACATCAACAATAGTTGTCATCGCCGTGCTTCAAACCCTTGGGATGGCTGTTAGCAATGTGTTGGTGCTGGGAGTTGGGCTGTGGATGAGACACACAGAACTCCTGTGTGGAGGAGATCTCAGTGTTGGGTGGACACTTTGCTGTTCCCTGACAGCTTTCTGACAGGCAGAGAAAGAGGAGCAAGAAGCACCTTTTGAAGAACCTACCAGGAGCTGGAGAACCCTCTCTCACCCAGAAGCACCCACCACCTTTCCACTTGGTTCTGTATGTCTGTATTCTGGGTTGTTGTGATTCCGGGTGTCTTTTCTGTATTGTCAGAACCAGCCTCTTCCTCTCTAGGATCTTCTCTAGAAGTTTAAGTTCCATACATACACCCTCCGCAAGCTCCCAGCCTGGGTCCCAGCTCTCTACAAGCCTCAACACACTTCCTACTGGGGCCCCAGACAGACTGAGAATTCCCACCTTTAGCCGGAGTCCCTAAGCCTGCAGAGACCACCAGCCTGCCCTGACACCACTGAGTCAACTTTGGGAGTAGGTGGGGCTCTAAATTTCCGGTCATCCAAGGAAAAGAATATTTAGAGAGTTCCTCAAAGTGCTGAGTCCCCCTGGCTCATATATTCCATGGCACTATATAAGCCAGCCACTCTTGGTCTCAGCCCAGACTGTGGGGCGGGGGCAGGGAGCACCTCTTAATGGGCACAAGTGTAGTCAGAAATTCCAAAGTGGATTTCTGTGGGTCAGGCATTCTTGTTGGGGGATGAAGTGTTTCTACCCTTCCTTGGATCCTTGACATGTGGCTGACTACTTAAGTGCCAGTCCTAAATCAGCTCCAGGGTGAGGAGTTCTGGCCATTTGGGGCTCCAAGCTGGCATTTTGAACTCTGTGAGATCCCTCCCCGCTCTCCCCTTCAGACGGCTCTAACCAGGGAGCCATGTGCAGACTCACCATCCGTAATCTCCATCTCGTATGGGGAGGGCCTCCTCTTCACCCGGTTGTTGTTGGTGAACATGGGGAAGGCATCCGGTTCCCCGAAGAACCCACTGTGGAAAGCGAAGGTAGGTCACAATGAGGTGAAGGACTGAAAGGCTCCTTCGATGGATTCTCCCTGCTGTCTCCAGTCCCCTCCCGCTAAGGCGCCCCGCATACTTAAAATGCAGATTGAGTTGAGTATGCAAGCATTCGCCCAGGGTGAACATACGGAACAAAACATAAATGTGGGGGTGGGGCGGCATATTTCTGGGCTCAAGCCTACACACAAACAACCCCCACCCCTACAACCAACCATTTGATCCTGGTAGACAGAGGTCAAGTACCTACCTCCACGGATGAACACGGTGGTGGCAGTGATAGTGGGCAATTCCACAGTGTCCCCTTCCTCAGACCTCACCCACCATCACTCTCTGATCACGGAGCCATCACAGTGGGGACTCACCAACCCTTGACAGCGCTCCCCTGCCGTCCTGCATTGTCCTAGAATTCTTTCCTACCGCCTGTCCTACTCTCGGCCTTCTCAGATTCTCTCACCACAGGGGCCCAGCCAGGAGACCGACTTCTCACACCAATTATACCCGCCTGACTCCAACAGGTAAGGGGCAGAAGGACTCGGAGCGGATAACAGTGTGGCTCACCGTATCCTAGCAGAGGTTGAGAAGAGTTGCCCCTCAGCAACCGCCCGTAGATCCTTCTCTCCAGCCTGTCCACCCCACTACTGCACCTCCAGAGGAATTCACCCTTTGTGGCAAACCTCACCTCTGCTGCAGAGGGCCATTCGACACTGGCCCAGAACTCACATTCAAAAAATCCCTCCTACCCAACAGTAGTCCGCAACCTCCGGAGCTTTTTACACCCACCCACATGCCCGCACCCTCGCAAGTGCAGGCGACCAGCCCCGGTTTCGACACAACTGTCGCCCCCTAAGTACCACCGGCTCTTCCTGACAGTCCGTCTCACAGGGGGCCCCTTTCCCACTAGCTGGAGGGCTGGGAGAACTCTGGTCTCTAGGCTCTTTCGTCCTGGAGTCATAAGCCACCGCCCCTCCTCTCGACCCTCGCACGCACCCAAACGCAGCAGGGGACCGGGATGCTCACCTGCCTAGTGAGGCGAGCGGCTGGCTAAGGCTATAGAGCAGCGCTCGGCCGGGGCCGGCGGGGGCTGCCAGCGCGGGCGGGCTCAGCTGCACCATGCGGCCGTCTCCGGGCAGCTCTGCAGGAGCCGAGGCAGGCGCAGGCGCCGGGGCGGGTCCGGGAGGTCTGCAGAGCTCGGTGGTGGGCACCCGATGGCGAGCTTCGGTTGCTACCGCGTCGCGGCCCTTTAAGTCCCTCGCGGCACCGCCCCCACCGGCGGGGCCGCCCCCCGCGCCGCTGCGCGCGCCTAGCTCGATGACGGGGGGCTCAGCCGGGGCTGCGCGGCTCGTCTCCTTGGCGACGCCGTTGAGCAGGACTAGGTGCGGGGGGGCCATGTGGGCCTCGGCCGCCTCCTGTCCCTCTAGTTGAGGGTCACTGCGTGCCGCCTCGCTCGGCGGCCGCTCGGTCATCCTGTAACAGGGTAAGGGGCAGAGAGGAGATCACGCACTGAAACCTGAAAAGCGGACAAACTCAGCGCCACGTGGACGCACACCCCAACCCTGCTGGCGTGAAGGGCCCCCGAGCCTAGGACTGGAGCAATGTGAGGGTGTCTCTAGATTGGGAGAAAAGGGTGGGGCAAGCCCAGGGTAGAAACAGAGCTGGAGAAAGGTGGCAGAAACATTGGAAGAAAAGGAATACAGCCAGAGAAACAAAAATCGAAGGGAAAAAGGAGGAAGGAAATGTACAGAGAAGAGAAAGATCACCCAGTCCCTCCTTCTTAGGCCACAGGGGAAGGGGAGGGAACAAATCCCCCGAGCAAGCGTGTCCTTCCCGCCCCCCTTTTGGTTTTGGCGGGGAATCTGTCCAGTGTTGTAGGAACCTCTCCCCATCTGCTGCTATGCACACGTGCCGCAAATGCACTCCCAGAAACATTATGGTGGCGAAGCAGAGTGTGGAAGCTGCAAGAACTGTGCTCTGTTCAGCTACAGATGTCAGAAATATTCCAGAGGAATATTTCTCCCCGCCAGGAGGAAGGTTGCCTACACTAAGCAAATCCACCCTTGTATTCTGCAAGTAGCTACCCTATCCTGAGAAAGTCAAGGAATGAAGCTGATCCCTACTGCCTTACACACTCCACCCCATTCTGCTTAGCTGGACTCAAAAGTAAGCTTAGGTCTGAAAGAGAAGCCTAAGACTGAAGTCACTAGACTCTGGGATCCCCTCCTGATGGAGAAAATATTAAGAAGGACCTTCCTTGAATTATTCCAATGAAGCTCCTACCTTGGTATTCTCTGTCCATGGAACTGAGATCTCACTGTTTTACTGTCTCACATAGACCCCGGAGCCCAGAAACTTCCCAGGCTGCACCCATACTCCATTTCCCACCAGTCTGAGAGTTCTTGCATCACCTGGCTTCACCCAGTAACAGGCCAGATACACAATCTATAGGACTCCAAAGTTGAGTTGTACTTGTGACTTGTTTTAATTTTAAAAGTAAAAATACAATGAACTCACCATCTATGCTGGCACATGTTTATAGCCGAAGCTCTGAGAACGGGGTTGAGGAATCCTGAGTTTGAGTTTAGCCTAAGCTACACAGGATTCCATGTCCTCAATATGTACATTTGTGTATGTGTGTGTGCATATGTGTGTGCGCATGTACAGAAACCTTAATGGGCTATAAATTGTTCAAACTCAGATTTCTGCTCCCAGGATTAGATTTCAGGTTTATTTTGCTGCATTTTCACTTTATTTCATTTATTTATTGATTTGTGTATGAGGGTGCATATGCCACAGCCGCTAATGTAGAACTTAAAAAACATTTTTTAAAAGGAAGTAGTAATTTCCTTTCACCTGAGTTCTGCGGATCAAACTAGAGCTGTCAGGATTGACAGCAACAGCCTAACCCACCAAGTCAACTCACTGGCCCCAGGTCAGCTCCAAACGAGACACCGTGTGGAGCACACACACGGAGGACCCCGTTTGACCACTGCATTGCTCTGGACCAGAGTTAGCCTCTTAAGGAAAGGAAATCATCGGGCCTTCTTCAGCCTTCTCCAAAACTCAGTTCTATAGCCAGACACAAAATGGGCACCAACGTCTGCAAGTCAGGCTATACTGGCTCTTCTGGGTTAGCCCAGTCAGAAAACAACAAATCTCCCAGCACGGGTCACACACAAGTTGCAAAGTCAGTGTGAGTCTGTGATGCTTCACTGAAATTGAGCTCACAACTAGAGTGGAGACAAAAGGTCTATATACAGAGAATCCCACAACCACTGGAAATGAACAAAAACCATGGTAGCCATCCTGGCTTCCCTCCCTGCTGGTGAAGTGCACCAGAAATAAACCTGGTGAAATATACAAGCCAGAGATGCTGTCCTCCTACCTCCAGGACACCACCATCTGTGTGCCTTCAATGGCCAGTGCTTTAGTCCCAGCTTCTGTAAGTGACAGTGCACTGCACTAGCTGAGCCCCTGCTTCCCCCTGACTCCTTGATTAATTCTGCTGCAGTGACTGAAGCAGGTTCTCAATGGCCAAAGGGGACACATATTCCGGATGAGTTGACCCTCCAGATGCTATAAATATTCAAGGTTTCCAGTAGAATTCTCCATGCTCAACTCCTGGACCTCCGAAGACCAGGATCATCTCCAGCAGCCCAGGGGTTAACACTAACGTCTTTTATGCAGTTGTTTTTATTAAGGGAGAATGGAAAAGGGAGGGAGCTCAGGCTAGACTGGAGCACTCGACCATCACAGCTCTTTGTGTTGCAGAGACCCAGGTTGCAGCCTCAACCTCGCCTTCACCTTCCAGTTGCCCCAATGCCAGCAGATGACAATATTCGCCTGAACAAGGGGAGCCGGAAAGCTCCTTTCTGAGCGGCATCTTCTCCAACAACTCCTAATGCCCCCAACCATAACTCAGAAATTTTTTTTAAATCTACTTATTTTTAAGAGAAACAGCGTCGGCCTTAGACTTGGCTGACCTCCCATCCCTCCACACTCAAATGCGCAAGACCCAGTGGAGAAACACAAAAGCCTGCACCAAAACCTATTCCGCCAGTGAGCAACGCACCATCTCTGCCACCAGTGCGTTCCAGCACCGCTTCTTAGGCTTTAGGCCTTAGCAGGATGGCCTTGGCTGTTTTTCCTGCCTGGAGCTCCAAGCACAGTCCGCGCCACCCGGATATAGCTACAATAAAGTTACCGGCCTTGTGAAGTGTGCTCGGAACCGGGACCATGGGAGCGGCCTGGAGGACATAATCTAACCAGCTGGTTTTATCCAAGGCCGGAAAAAGGAAAGGGCCCTGCTGGAGGCCTGAGGCAGTTTAGCGGCAGTCGGATCGCCGGTTTTTAGCTTAGGTTGGCTCCCCACCCCCACCCCACCCCCACAATCTTCTCAGTTCTGAGCCTTCCCCACCCCAGTCCACAATCCAGAACACTGTTGTTTCCACAGGCATCGTCCCTTCCCGAACTCACCCCCACCCAAGACTCCAGGCCGCAACTAACCTGGGGCATATTTAGAGAGACCGACCCGGCTGGTTAGGACCTCCACTCCTCCGCTGGAGAGGGGTCGAGGTAGGACCCGGAGCTGTGTTTTCCCGGCTCTGGCTGAGAGACCAGCAGTTACTTAGCTTGCCGTGAGGTCCTGCGCGGTCTGCCGCGCCCAAAGCGAGTTTCCAGGAAAGATGGGGGTGGAGAGAAGGAGGGAGGGCGAGAGAGAAAATGGGGGGTCAATGGCTGGGAATTACCTCGTGTGCCCCGCCATCCCAAAGAATAGCAAATGGCTTTCCGCCTCCAACTTGCAGGTGTTTGGAGCCCCCTTCCCCCAAACACATCCCGATTAAAAAAAAAAAAAAAAAAAAAAAAAAGAATGAACCCTACACCTGACCAATCAGGAATAACTACTTAGTCCAACAACAACAGCCTCTCCCGGCAGGCTGCCCAGAACACGTTCGAACCCTCTAACGGATCTGTCTAAATCAGTATGGCCGAATTTGTTTTCTAAGTATGGACTTTTCTATGCGGGGGTTTCTCCACAACCTGAGCCAAGGCTCCGGTTGCCGCCAACGCACGAAGGTGTCATTCCCTATTTGACCCGGGTGGAGAGGACGGGATGGAAAAAAACAAGTCTCAGGCCTTGGTTGCTGGGTCAGCCCTGGTCCCATTCTCTTCTTTACCCCATCTATCAAGTTTCTGCCCGGAACGAAGGCAGAACCCGCTTCCAAAGGCCCTAGTTCCCCGTGAGGATGAAAGGGACAGGGCTATATCTATTTAATTGGGTCTCTTGTTTTCTTTCTAATGGAGGAAGAGGCACAAAGGAGGGCATTTCTACACCTTATCCTCTGCCACCTTTGCAAAAAAGGTTTTGGATTTTTCAGGGTTTTGACTGGCAGAAGGTGAGAGTAATTCTTATCCTATTTTGCAGCGATGAACGAAGCGAAAGGGAAGATGGGCCAAAGCAGATCCGACGCCGCTTCTCAGAGAGGTAGGTGGATTTCGTTTGCCTTTATTTTTCGCCTCATTTTTAAAAAAAATATGTTTTGCCTGAGATGTCCACCATCCAATAGCACATCGAAGTCTTGGGTTAATTGCGAAGGCTTCCTTCTCTTTGCTGCGGCTTTGGCGGAAGCTCAGAACTGCCACCTCCCTAGGTTTCAATTCATTGCGGGAGGCTTTCTTTCTCCTTTCTCATCCAGAGAAGGAGGGGAAGGGAAACACCGGGAGTCCATTTGTTCCTGGCGCTACCTGAGGTTAACGTTTGTTTTATGGAGTGAATCTCTATTCCCACTACCTCTTTCTCTACCCCAAACTTGGCAAGTTAAGGGAGAAAAACAGCTAGGGAGGGGCGTAACACAGGACTGCTTTGTTCTTCCTCCAAAGATGCTAAAGGGTCGAACGAGTGAGCTTTTTGTTCGATTGTTTTAATTAAAAGTGGGTGTTAATGGTGATGATGACGAAGCTATTAACAATCGCAGTAAAAGAGGAAAACGCGATTCTCTCTTGTCCAGCTAAGGTGGTCCTGACGCAGCCCCTTCCTACGTTAGACGACTCCTTTGGCAGTTAACCCTGGTGGGGGGTCTGACCCGACAGGGATGGGGGAGGGACGGAGAAAATGTCTCCCGGGATGATCCCGAGAACCCCCACCCCTGGCACCAGACCTGGAAAGTGTGCCCATTGTCCTTCTCGGCCTCTCTCCCAACCGCCACGGACGCACCCGCGAAACTGACCAGAAATAGGCGAACCACAGGCGCAGCGCGAATCCAAGCCCGACGCTGCGGGCTCCGGGAAGACGCTGGCCTCAGCGAGCGCGGTTCATCTTCCAGATTAGAAAAGCCCCCACGCACACACCAAGGGACCCCCGCAACAGCAAGGCACAGACAGCCTCCGGACAGAGCTGCCGCCCACTCGGCTCTGACCGCCCATCCGAGCCAATACCGGCTCCCGAATACATCATAATTTGGAATAAAATGTGAAATCCCGCTCCCCGCCCCCATGCCGACGCCCCCACCAGCGCTGCGATCTCTCGCTCGCCCTCCCCCGACTCCCGCCCCCAGCGATTTGCAAACGCACCTCTAAAGGACACAGGCACACAGGCACAGGACTCTTGGCGGACAGGACCACACATGGTCCAGCCCCAGAAGAGGGAAGCAGAAGAACACAAGCCAGCTCGGTCCCACAAACCCGCGTGGGCAGCCTGGCATACTGTCCAACATGACACTGCGACATCAGTCACACACAAACGCTCACAAACACACGATCTCACAGGGTGGAGATCACACCCGCCTAGCATAACGGAGCCAGCCTAACACTTTGTCCGAGGCCACACACCGCGCGACACACCAGACCGACCTTGTGGAGAAAAGAAACGGGGCAATTTACACACAACGAATAAAAACGCAGAGGGCTCGGAATCTCCACACCCAAACAGCGCAAGGCTTCACACGCCCGCACACGACCTATCGCTAGAAGCCCGCGCGGGGAGCAGCCACCGCAGCCTGCCGCTCACGCAAACACTCTCAACCCGGCCGCCCGCACACACCGCTCAGAAGCACTGGAAGCCGCCAGCGCCTTGCGCTTTTCTGTCTATTGCGCAAGGGGAAAAGGGGAAGGAAGGAAGAGAGTCTCCCCGGCGGGAGGGGCAGCGGAGGGGCGTCGTGGAAAGTGCCCCCCGGGAAGAAACCGGGGAGAGGCAGCCGAGGCTGTGGCGCGCATGGGGAAGGACGGAGGAAACGGAGGGGGCAATTCCACGGGAGGCGGCTGTCGCCTGTCCCTGGGAAGAAGGCCGGGATGCTCACGTTTTGCGCCCTGGGGACGCGCGTGGCCATGTTGGGCAGCCCCCGCCCGCGCCTCGCCGCGCGCACTAATCCCGCTCCCGCCCGCGGCCTCGTTAGCACCGGCCGTGTGCGCTGCCGAGATAAGGCGCCGCCGCGGGCCCGCCCGCCCCGATAAGCGCCTCGGCCATTATGGGCCAAATGATTCATTTTAATTTGGCAATTTCTCCGGAGGGAGCGGGGACTGGTTGCGGCGCTGGGCTGGCCCAGGAATTCGCAGAGAGGGCTGAGCGCGTACGCTGGGACCCAGCGGGTCCAGCCCATTCCCTACCCCTGGCCTCTCGGGATTCCCGCTCCCTACAAACAACCCTACTCGGATCTCCGCCTTCCAGATGCTCCTTCAGCGGCTTTGGAAGACCACCGAGTCTCCCGAACCATTTCCAACCTTCCCTTCTTCATTCTCTCTCCTGTCTTCTCCAAAACCAGTGTCTGTTTCTCTTTTTACCACACCCCAACACCCAGCTCCCCGCTGACCCTCATCAGCATTGGCCCCTGACCGCTCTCAAACTGGAATTGCTCAAAGATATGGAGCTCTATGGAGGGACGGAACAGATGTCAATAGAGAGATGAAAATGTCCCTTCGTCTTGGTTTCAGGATGAAAGCAGTCACCCCACCCAAGCCCCCACGTTTCTTAACACACTCTTTAATCTTGGTACTGAAGCATTGTTCCTTGCTCTCTACAATTGAGTTTCCATCAGACGTCCCTACGGACTGGAGATGCACTGGAGTTTGAGGGCTTGCCTATCCTGGGCAAGGCCAAGGGTTCCATTTTCAGCACCGCAAAAATAAAAATAATCAAGTGTATAAACTAGCAACTTGTAAATTGGTTCTTTGTCCTTTCCACCCCTGCCTGAGATAAAATTTGTCTGTGTAGCCCTGGCTTTCCTGGAACTCCTTCTGTAGACCAGGCTGTCTTCGAACTCAGACAGAAGTCCACCTGTCTCTGCCTCTGGAGAGCTGGGATTAAAGGCATGCACTGCCACGTCCAGTTTCGTGGTGCTTTTATTTTTGTTTTAATTACCACACAATTGGATATCATAATGGCACATTTCAATAAAGTGTGCTTTAATGATACTCTTCCCCCTTCATCCAACTTCTCCCCATCGGTGCTCTCATTATTCCCAATTTACAGGTGAGAAAACTGAGTTCGGGAGCGGGTGGCAAGGCTGTGTCAAAGGAACTCAATGTTAAATTTCTAATGAGGGACAGAAGCCTGATTTGAAGTCCACAGATACAGCTCATTGTAGGAACCCAAGAGGCCAAGTGAAGAGTCTCTGGGGTTTTCTTTTCCGATGGAACCTGGATGCTGTAATCCTATCACCCAGAAGATAAGGGCAAGCATATCAGAATTCCCAGACAGTTTGGGCTACATGACTGAGACCATGTCTCAAAAAAATAGAAACACTGTTTGTTGGTGGTGTTTAGTAGGCAAAGGGAGGTAGATAGCCGTGAGTTCAAGGACAGCCTGGTTTACAATATAGGGCTCCAGATCGGCCACCAG
Source organism: Micromys minutus (assembly GCF_963924665.1). Taxonomy (NCBI): domain Eukaryota; kingdom Metazoa; phylum Chordata; class Mammalia; order Rodentia; family Muridae; genus Micromys; species Micromys minutus. The sequence continues at coordinate 32,267,159 of NC_137978.1, read as the reverse complement.
CCACTGGATACATAGTGAGACCCTGCTACGAAGCAGAAGAGAAGAAAGGAAGGGACGAGATAGTAAGAGCCCATTAAGGAGGACCAGAGTGAAACTACCTTCTGGTAAAAAACAGGACCGCTGTGCTGATACTCAGAGCTGTGGCTGCCTGCTGAGGCTCAAGCCAGTCAGGATTCTAGCAAGGAGAGGCGAGGGGGCTCGTGAGCCTCCACCACTAACTGAAGAGCTATTGACAGTTAAACACTTCTTGAGAAAGGGAATCATTTTTTAAGGGTGTGGCCCTGGTCTGTGTACTGTGGTGTCCAGAGACTAGAAGAAGGCGAACACATTAGCTTCCCTGGAACAGGAGTTTGTGAGCCAACATATAGACACTGGAAATCAAACCCAGGTCCTCTAGGAGAGTAGCCAATGCTCTTAACCACTGAGCCATCTCTCCAGCCCCTCTCAGTGTAGTTTTTAGAAAAAGACACTGGGATAGAAGGAGATGGTGAGCAATGGGAGGTGACTATGATCCAAGTACATTTTATGAAATTCTCAAAGAATAAAAGGCACATGCCTTTAATCCTAGTTCTCACTGAGGCAGGCAGATCTCTGTGGGTTTAAAGGCCAGCCTATTGTACATCTGGCGTTTCAGGACAGCCAAGACTACATAGAGGAGCCCTTCCTCAAAAAGCCTAAATGAATAATAATAAATATTTTAAAATTGCAAAGTGTTAGATACTTGAAAAAATAATATTTTAAAAAGTGGGTGATAGGGAGCTAATAAGATATCATGTGCATTTGTCTGTTTGCCATACAGAAATTAATGGACATTCAGGGAATTAGAGGAAATTAAAGGGCAGAGAGATGTAACTTGACCAACTTTACAGCTAGAGTAAAGCCTGCACCTAATCTCTGTTGTCCAATGTCCAATTCATAGCCCCACTAAGCATCCCAAACTGCATTGGCCTTCCAGTAGCTCTGGACAGAGCCACAGATGCAGACCCAGTCAAGGGCTGATTCCAAAGAGTGGCTCCTGTTTGAGTTCTGTTCCTCCTCGATTCAGGACCAATACCGAAAACGGAGTGTAGTTCAGTAGACCTGGGTCTGTTCCTGTGTCCTTTGATGGGAGTTCAGCTGAGCTGTATGCACAGGCAACTCCCACAGACTCTCCTAGTGAAAGGGCCAACCCTGATCTGAGAAAAAGACCCCCCCCCCACAAAGTCCTTGCTTTTTCTTGGTTTAGAAGGAACCCACTCCGCTGTGCTTTAGGGACAAGTCACTAGACATCTCCTAATCCCCTGAAGAGGTCATGTTTTTTTTTTTTTTTTTTTTTTTTTTTTTTTTTTGCATTGTATGTGAGCTAGCTGGGTGTGCTTTCCGGGGAAAGCCAGGCTGCCTAGATCAAGGGCTGAAGTAGAAAGGGGGGAAGTTAATGTAAGAAACAGAAAACTGGTATAGTTTTGGTGGAGGAATTGAAGGTTTTGTTTTTACCACTTTGTTTACTGAAAGGCTTGGTGTCCCATGTAAGATCAGATTTGATTTTATTAGAAAACCCCTGGGTTGCAGTGGGGCTTTGGTTGGTGTGGGGAGCAGGGAGGTGAAGGCTGAGTGTTCTGGAACCACTGCCCAGACCAGGAAAGAGAGGTTAGAGTTTGTTCTAGTCCTCTTTCCAGGAGATGGAGGAAGGGTGTGGGCTAGATGTTTAGCTCGTGGTATCTAAGTTTGGAAGAACTACTCCGGAGAGTAAGTAAGGTACATTGAAGAATCCAGGCAATCTTGGATTTCTGGATGTCTGGGGCAGATTGGTGTTGGTTACTTCAGGAGAGGGAATCCGGGTGAAGATGTCTGGAGGTGTATGGGCTTGGGGAGGTTATGAATTTTATGGATCATTTTCTTGGGTGTGAAATGGCCTTTTCCAGTCTTTCCAGGGACGGTTAAGAAGTAGGGTTGGATAGAAGGTGTGGGAGCAGCATCTGCCTCTTCCCCATTTCTAACACATGGGCTTTGCCTCTCCTGGACCCTGGGCGCCCCCCTCCCGCCTGAGATTGGGGGTTTGTGACGTCTGCAGGCTCCCAGTTCCCTGTTTCCGACCGTGGAAAAACGGAAACTGCGCGCTAAGCCGGGCGCCGCCTGAAATAGCATCTGGTGCCTGTCGGTCAGCGCTTTGTCCGATCGCCGCTGAGCCAGTGACGCGGCGGCCAGGAAATGCCAGCCCTCCTCCACCCGCCCGAGCCCGGCCTCAGTCGGGCAGGAAATTCGGAGCGCCCCGGTGGGGGTGGTGTGGGGGTGGGGAGGTGAGATACCAGGGAGTGAGTCGGGAGTCAGGTCCAGGTTAGGCAAGAGCCAAGGAGACCAACTCTGCTACCGGGGCCTTGTCCGCCCTCCAGGGTGTGCGGTATTTTCGGGTGCCGTACCACCTTTGAGTTTCCACCCCTGGAGGGGGTTTGTTCTTCCAGAACTCCGATGGGCAGATGGGTTTATCTCCAACAAATTCGTATCATGCCAGACCTAAACACTTCATAATATTGATTCCGTTCATTTTACAACCGCTCAACGAGGTGGGGGAGGTCGGGACTTTCATTTAGTAGATAGCTCAGACATCTAAGCAACTTGCTGTGAGTGCCCAGCTGCTAAGTGGTGGAGGCAGAATCCCCAGCCAGGACAGTCTGATGCTTCCATGCAGCAAAGCAAAATGATTGGCTAGCAAGCCTGAGCCTCATTCCTGCTTTCTCACTGGTGGGCTGCATAAGTCTAGGCAAGATAGCCTCTTCCATTTCCCTCTTCTGTGAAGAGGAGGTGATAATTATCCATACCTGACCGTGGGTTTTATAAACATTATTGATGGTAAATTGTCCATTTAAGGAGATGTCATAACCTGCTCCAATTCATTTCCATATAACTGTACTCCATTTTTGCCTCTGTTTCCTTACTAGGGAAGAGCCTCTGCCATTCTAGTTTGCAAGACTGAGCCCAGAACCCCACATATAAAATAATTTCCACGTTCTTATCCCAGCCTCACCATCAGCGTTTACAGGGATGGAAAAGGGCTTTGCTCTAATGTATGACTTTCAGAGAAGGGGTTGATGTTACCACGTGCTCATTTGAAAAGTCAGTTCTGGAAGAGAACCCTAGGTTCCTCTGGAAGTGAGGCCAGGAGTGTTTCACCAGCCTCCAGGGTGATGTCTGCAACACACAGCTTAAGAAACAGAGCGATTCTCCACCATTTAAAAAAGAAAGGAAAAGCCCAAAGCGAAATGAATGAGTAGCTGCAGAAGGCAGTGGACTCTCCGGTGTTTCTAGCCTCCTGGCTTCCTCGCCCAACCTATGTGTCTTCTAGAAGTAAACAGAAGACCAATCTGCGTTCCCAAGCTTGTCTGTCCTCAGGAGAGAGCATTCTGCCATCAATGATGTACTTGCTCAAGCCATTAAAGGACAATACACGCACGGTTACCAACTCTGTAGCAGATAGTTGCTGATGGTCACCAGGATGGTGGCCGGGCACGTGACACATATGAAGATAGCAGATATGCCTTCGGACCCTGCACATGTATGCACTGACCATCCATCTATTATGTGCACCTCTTTTACCCTTGTCCCCACCTGTCCCCTGACTAAGCAATGGCCCTGCCATGTTGCCTGGGTGATGCTGTTTTGGAGGTGAGAAAGCAAACTCACTATTGGTCACTTAACTGCTATGTAACCTAGAACAACATGGCCTATTGTCCCCTCCACTCCTGTTGCCTATATGACATTTCTTCCTGTGTGAGAACCGAGTATCATTTTAATGTGTCTGAGTTTAAATTTCTTATGAATTTAGAAAACAAAACCTTCATGAGAAGGAAGTTACATCAGAGAAACAGAAAATCAAACTACAGTGAGCTACCATGACAAGTCTATCAATATGGCTACAGTGTGAAATACTGACAATACCAAGTGTTGATGAAAATGAAGGTCAACTGGCATTCTTGTACAGTGAAAGGAGTGCTAGTTACTCAGCTGCCTTGGAGAACAGTGTGTGCATTGGTAGCCCCTTTAATCGTATGGTTAATACATACATCCTCATTGAGAGACATAAAAACATATCCGGAGTAACATATGCACATGAAGCCTTAGTTACAGCATCAAAAATAAACAAGCAGGGTATAATGGCGCACACCTTTAATCCCAGCATTTGAGAGGAAGAAGCAGGTGAATCTCTGTGAGTTCAACATCAGCCTGGCCTACATTGTGAGTTCCAGGACAGCCAGAGCTACATAGTAAGAGCCTGTCTCAAAAAAAAAAAAAAAGTATAAATAATTCAAAAGCATATCAACAGATGGGTACATATATTGGTTTGGGCATTCAGCTGAATACTGCTGAGCAGTAAAAATAACTTCAGATATATGTAAAAACATAGGAACCCCCAATGCATGCAGAACTTACTCGATCAGACTGTCTATGCTATCTAACTACTATCTAGAGTTTACATGAAACTCTAGAAAAAGCAAAATGAATCCACAGTGGCAGAGTTCAGAAGGATAAGAAGCAATAGTGGAGTGAATACAAGAGACACAAAGGGACATTTCATCAAAGACTTATTCTATACATGGATTGTGGTAATGACTATAAATGTGTTTGCGTTTGTCAAGCCTCAGTTAACTGGGTTCTGAACTGGTACTTCTTACTGCACATAAGTCATGCTTTGATACAGTTGTTTACATTCTCTGTGCCCTTCTTCAAGCTTTCCTAGTCCAGACAAACTTCCCTGTCAACCTGTTTTGTCTACACCGTCTCCTCTTCCTGGCTGGGTTGACTTGTCCAAGAGCCTTCCACTGGGTGTCACTTGTGTGGCTCAGTCCCAGTGCACAAGGACAAGAGGAAAGTGCTGGAGAAAAGAGGACCTGACCCAGTGGCATTTGCAAGAGTGCCAGGGGCTTCCACAGGAAGTAGGACGCTTCTTCCTCTGACCTTCAGACTCCTTCCCATAATAAGGATGCAGTGGAGGAACCCCAAGGTCTCCCTTTCATCCCTTATCTTGCTCACTCTGCCTTTCTACCTTAGGCTTAGGCAAACTCGGAATCTGTTCCTCTTTCCTGTATAAAGGCCGTGTCTCTGCATCTGTCTTTAATCTGTCATCTCGGCTTCCTTCCTCCATAGGCTCTGCTCTGGCTCAGCGAGAACTCCCTTTATGCAGAGGCACCTGTGAAAGCAAGCATCCCTCACAGACTGAGACAGTTGTCAGCTGAATGGGGCAGAGAAGAACAGGAAACAAAAAGAGGTGTAGAAGAAAGGAAATGGTTTTTAAAGTATCTTTAAGGAGACCCAGAGGTGTTAGGCAGACTGGACTCTACCAGGCAGTTTTGAGTCACCAGGAGAAGCTGTGGCAGAAAATATCCATCTCTATGTTACCCTGGCTACCTGGCCCTGAATCCACACTCCAGGACATGACCCCTTAATAGTTAAGGGTACGAACTGATCACCAGGGCACTCTGAGCTAGAAGAGACTCTCCTTAACTACTCCGTGCCTCAGTTTCATCCTCTCTAAAGACACCACTATTCACAGGGTTGCTGAAAAGACCGACTGATCCGTGTGGGGGAAAACACCATGTCTAGGTCATTTAAAGAACAGAAGTGGTGTGTGTGTGTGTGTGTGTGTGTGTGTGTGTGTTTATGGGTCTTACTCCATTCAGACCCTGTATTTAGGGGTAGAGGCACTTCCACGAAGGAAACAGAAGCAGAAGCAAAGAGTTATTGTGCAACCTAATATGTTAGAGAAGGTGCTAAAAAGCACTGGGAACCCAGGAGAGGCTGTATATCAGACAGGGCTTTATACTGGTGCCCTTTGCAATATGGACAGAGAAGGGAAGATCAGGAGCAGGTAGGAGGAACTAGCAGTAGGAAGTGGAAGGCACGTTTGAGGATGATGACAAACTCGGTGAGACTTTGGCTCAAGTTGCACAAAGTGGGTTTGTGAAGACAGTGGCCCTGGATGAAGCAGACAAAACCAGCTTTGGTCATTCATGTATCCCATTCCTACAGGCCTAGTCTGTGCCAGGCACTATCCTGGACACCTGAAGATTGGAGATGAAAGCTTCCCTTTCTGTGGCAGCAGGCTGTGTAGGGAGGTAAGAAATCTCTGGCAGGGGCTGGGAAATAACTCACTTGGTAAAGGAGTTGGCATGCTGAATCCTTGGGTTTGATCTCCAGCAACCCATAAACAAAGGAAAGAACATCTGATGCCAACACCAGGGAAGTGAAGGCAGGTGGATCAGAAGCTCAAGGTTGCCCTCAGCTAAATGTGAATCTTAGGCCAGCCTGGGTTATAGACCCAGTGTAAATGAAAAGCGAAAAGCAAATTTCCTGTCTGAAAACTGTTTCCTCGTCTGCACAGTGGGCACAGCTTCTGGTTGTTGGTTCATTTTGAGCAGTAGTGTGGGCTCTGCGCTGACTGTCCGGAGTAGGAGAGGACTGAGCCTATCTGTTCTCAGGGGACCATTATGGTTTCTGCTTACTACAGGCTTAAGGTAATCTGTGATGTATGAATGGGAATTTTGCTTCTCCTAGGCTATCCCATCATTATCTTGTTTCCGCAGGCCTTGAGGGAATTGGTGGTGGGGGCAGGGAGGGGACGGTAAGCACAAAGCAGTTTCTCTAGGACAGAAGATGGCAGCAGAAATGAGGTTGCCGTGTGACTCCCTGCAGAACAGAAATCCCCGAGTTCTTTGATCACCCCCAGCATGGCATTGGGCACAAAGACCTTCCAAAGACAGGATCGTGTCCCCGGCTTGCCTTTATCTAGCATACCACAGATGATTGAAGAAATCAGAGACTGGTGGAGCTGCAGAGAGAAATGGAGAGCAAACATTCGGCTGGAAGCTGGGCTTCAGTTGGAGGAAGTGGAACTGTCTAGTAGTCTTGGCTCTAAAACCAGCCACAGAGGAGTTTGAAAGGGCATCCCGTCTGGCCAGGAAAGAGAAATGGATCTTTGGTCACTGCCACTTACTCTGAGTGGTGCCCTCATCTGGTACAGTGGGGAAATGCAGGCCTCCATGCAGTCACCTAGCCTCTTACTCATCAGTCTTGTGCTGGTGGGGGAGGGGCAAGCAGTACAATCCCCGTCGTGGGTGGGAAATCTGGAATCACTCAAGAGTGATTCAACTGGCACACTCCCAACCTCAGCTAAGACCTGTTGCCAGCTTATTAAGGTAAGTAAGGCATGAACTTTAGGGAGCCTAAGTTCATGCCTACCTCAGCTCTCTGCCCTGAGAAAGAAGGCAGAAAAGGGGTCTTCCCTTTTACACGTCATACAGCAGAGAGTGCTCATTGCCATGGATACACACGGAAGGTGGTTTAAGAGGACAAGAGGGTCAGAGAAAGAGCTATGGAGTTGGAACCAAGGAAGACCAGCACTCCCCCATGTCTGTAAGATGGGGGTGGATGGGAAATGATACAAGGGGTCATCAAGCTGGGTTTTGAAGGGTTCTCAAAAATACCAAGTTTGGAAGTCAGTGATGTAAGTCCAGAACTGTATGACTGTGTGTGTGTGTGGGGGGGGGGGGACGACTTTATTCCCTTTCCAGGGCCTGGTTTGACGACTTGATTGCTAACGTAGAGACACAGAGACAGATGGCTCGATGTGAAGGCTGCTGAGTTCCAGTCTTAGTTGATGCACCTGCACAATAACCCAGACCAAGTCCCTTCTCTCCTCCAGCTGGGTCCTCGGGTGTACAATGGAGACTGTGTGAATTTTTAGGACCCCACAACTTTGACTCTTAGACGCCTGATATCATTCTTCCCGTTGCTTTTAAAGAATACCCTTGTCCTGGTCCCAGACCTCCCACAAAGAGGCAGGACACAGCTCTCCCCAAATCCATCCTTTTCCTGGAGTTCAGCCTCTGGCCAGGAAGTGGGAAAGCAGGATTTCCTGTGAGGATGTTCCCCCATGACCCAGACAGCTCTGGTTAGAGGAGGTGGGGTATCACCTAGGCCTCCACTCTCCACCTGTTAGTGGGGCTTTCTTTCACTTAAAAAGAGGGTAATGTGTAAGCCAGAGGTGAAAACAACATAATGCTCTTTCAGCCAACATTCCTCCCCAATTATTTTTGTTGGAGGAAGTAACTGTGTGTGAGAAGAGAGAACCTTTCCTTATCTACACATGGAAAGTCCTTTGGGAGCTTTTGAGGTGACGCTGGACACCAACACTCACATAGAAAGCCTTTCCTCCCTCTGGACTTTCACAGCTTTGCTCATGTCTTTCCTCCTCCCTCTCTCCTTCATTATATTATTATTATTACTATCTTGACACAGTAAGTTGTTCTGGCCGTCCTGGAGCTATGTAGACTAGGCTGGCCTCAAACTCACAGATCCACCTGCCTCTGCCTCCCAGGTGCTGGGATTCAGTAAGTGCACTATCCCACCTGACTCACGTCTTATTTCTATACCCACATTTCATGCACAGAATGTCGCACAGGGTTATCCCATCATCTCCAAAATTGAGGAGCTAAAACCTCTGATACCTACCTAGCATCAAGTCTGGGGTACTGGGACAACAGAAACCCAGTGGTTGCCACCTCCCAATACAACCTTTCTTTTTCCTTTTAAGATTTATTTATTTAATGTATGTGACTACACTGTCACTGTCTTCAGACACACCAGAAGAGGGCATCAGATCCCATTACAGATGGTTGTGAGCCTCCATGTGGTTGCTGGGAATTGAACTCAGGACCTCTGGAAGAAGTCAGTGTTCTTAACCGCTGAGCCATCTGTCCAGCCCTTAATGCAAGTTTTTTTTTTTTTTTTTTTTTTTTTTCCTACTGTTGGCTCACTGAGCTAAATCCACTCCTCCAAAGCAGTGTCTGCTCATCTCCCCTTCTCTTTATCAATACCAAAAGACTCCGGAAAAAATGCCATTTTCCTAGAATGCTCTGAAAATAAGCTTTCTTCTGTTTCTCCAATGTAGCAACATCTTCCTAGTTGTACTGTGAGCACCTGACTACATTGATAGCAGCTGCATCACTCCCTCAGAGTTCACAAAGCATGGCTGTCTTCATCAAGTTCAACATCTTGGTCCATACCTAGCAAGATCAACATACCTGTTGAAGTCCAAGGGATTAAAAAGTGTAGAATAAAGGTAGAGGGGCAATTGCTACTGGGTTAGTTGCTACTGGGATGGACATAGGCTTCTGACTTTAGCTCAGCTCTAGTTGGTGCGGTCTATCTTCTGGAGTGAAGAATTCAATATGCCTGCTGTACAGGTTTTGGTAAGGCTTTCCAGATTATGAGGATGGGGGTCGGGTACCTGGGAAAACACTTTGAAAGCAGAAAGTCTGCAAGTACAAAGCATTATCTGGAGATTTATTGCTCAGACATGAAGGCCCCTCAATCTGATAGGCTAGGAAGTCCTGCCCTTGTGAGCCTCACCAGAAGAGCAGGGCAGAGCAGACCGTTTGCTAATCTAGGCCCTTGCAGCAGACTCAGTACGAAATCTCATTAGTGGAACCCTTGAGCAAAGCTGGCAGAGCCTCCTTTGGGACACTCAGTAAGTAAATGGTGGTTCCTGCTGTTGGCTAAGGGTAAGAGATCCTTCCAGAAGGAAGAGGTAGGGCAGCTTGAGCAGTGCATGATTAGTCAGCAGTGTTTGAATTCAGCTCCAGTTCCACGTCCAGTAAGAAGCTAGTTCTTTCTGGATTTCTCTGGCCTCAGGAAGGCTTTCTTTTTCAATGGCCTCAAGACATCCAGAACTCAACAGTAATTTACATGGGTGAGTGGGACAGGCCAGGAAGCTTCAAAGAACTAGTGTGTGCTAAGTGCTGGTGCAGAGGCTCCAGCACACAGCAGGTCCTAAAAAAGACAAGCAGTCACAGAGGCTTTTCAACATATTCTCTGATGATATAACCTGTTTCTTAAGAGTCTTTGCAGCTTTTACAAGGTTTACTTAACAGGTCTACCTACTTCCATGGGACTGAAGGTATTGCCCTACTGGGTAGGTGATAGAGAAGACAAGCAACTACAACAAAGTCAACAAGCAGGACACTTTAGATGTTGAGAGAGAGACATTTGAAACAGGAGAAACAACGCACCAATGGTCAGCACCCAGACTAATAGGTTTATTTCCCAGAGCTGGATAATATACATGCCATCATTTTCCTATTCCAGGTGAAACAGCCCCCAAGAGCTTATAAAGAGCAAGGGACTAGGCAGCAGGGATTGTGAGACATGCCACTTGAGGGTCGAATATCCCCCAAATCTTTTAATCCCATTCCCCCTATACACTTCTGCCAAAGACACCTAAGGGCAGCTAACTTCCCACAGTTCTTAAAGAACTTTCTAGGCCAGGCTTTATGGGTGGTCCTTCTTAGCAAGCACTAAATAGAAAAAAGATGTTTTGTTGAATTAATCTGTGGTCTAAACTCAGTTATGAAAATTTCTTAAACATCTATCAGAAGCATTCAATCAGATGTGAGAACAGGTGATAAAATTAAATTCTTCCTAACTCAGGTAGCTTCTATTGTCAAAAAACAGCTTCTTGTTTAGCTTAAAAATTAAGAGGATTTATAGCATGAGTAAGATAATTGCTGAGGCTGTCTTGGTCAAACCATTAATCTCTCTCTCTCTCTCTCTCTCTCTCTCTCTCTCTCTCTCTCTCTCTCTCTCTCTCTCTCTCCCTCTCTCTCTTTGTAGCTCTCACTGCCCTGGGATTTGCTATGTAGGTCAGATTAGCCCATCTTTCCCGGTGTCGCCATACCCGGCTGTTTTTGATAGTGCAATACAAATGGCACCCATATTCTCTCTTGTGGGTGAAACTGAGAGGGCTCAATTTAAAAAGCACGTATGTCTAAGTGGCACTGAGATGTCTACTTACTGGAAATCCCAAGTAGAAACAGAGGGAAACAGCACTGTTACCTGTTTGCCTTGAAGCCAAAGCAATGTGGGAAAGCCCTGCTAACAGGTCCCTGGCTCCGTGGCTTTGATAATCAACAATGGCTATTAGTAATTGTCTCAGCTGAGTTAGAATAACACCCAGAGAGCTGAGTGGTGGTGACGGTGCACTTTTAATCCCAGCATTTGGGAGGCAGAGGCAGGAGGATCTCTGTGAGTTTGAGGTCAGCCTGGTCTACAGAGCTAAGACCAGGACAGCTAGGATTAACTACACAAAGAAATCCTACATCAACAAAACAAGGAAAAACATTCAGAGAACAGAAGTAGGTTTCTTTCAGTTATGAGACAAGCTTGAATAAAGGAAAACCACATTTTAATTTTAGCAGAAACCTACATCTTTCAAGTGAATGAGCATTTTTTTTTTTAAACAAATTGAAACAACTTGGGAGTGGAAGTAAAGAATACGAAAAAAATTGCCAACACACTCAACACTTGCAAAGATCTCAGGACATTGTTTGGAATAAGACAGTACATCTCAAAAGGTAGGATGTTACATAAAAAATTGTTTTTAAAAGTACAATTCTATTTATGAAACATTCTGGGGATGATAAAAAACCATGGGCTATTGGGGTAGGAATGGAGGGGGGACAGTCTTAGGTTAGTGGAAGCTATGTGATGTAATTTCATGTATCTATACACACACAAAAAATGCAAATCAGTGAGTACACATAACACCTCATGGACTGAGGTATAAAGTTCAGTGCTAGAGTACTTCATGTGAGGTCCCTGGGTTCAACCCCAGCACTGCCTTGTCCCCGCAAATAACAACCCAAGGCAACCACATGTTCTGCCCGTCATTCAGTATTGTGTTTAATGTGACTTCTCGGTCTGAAAACAAACTATGATTATGTTAAAATATTGTTTTTGGGAGATACAAGGTAAAGTGCATACCTGAGCCAGATGAGCAAGGCAGAATTCCAAGTCTAAAGCCAGCCTAGGCTACAGACTAACCTGAGGCCTCCTTTAAAAACCTAGAGTCGAGGATGTAGCTCAGTGGTCAGGCTCAGTCATGGAGTCCATTAGCACTTCAAGGCCCTGGGTACAGGGAAATACATTTGAACTTGATTGGCTGCAGTACCTGATCTTAGAGTTGTTTTACTTCTGTTAGGTTCAGTGATGCTGAATGAACCCAGCCTTCCCACTAACTAGCCATCTTACAAGTGGGTCAACCCCCTCGAACCAATGCTAATTAGTTCAGGAATTAATAATTAACAGGAAAAAAGACTCTTAACAGGTATTAGAAGTCCTAAAGGTCAAACAATGGTCAAGGCCAGGCAATAATGCAAGCCTTTAATCCTACCTAGCACCTGGAAGGCAGAGGTAAGTGTATCTCTGTGAGTTCGAGGCTACCCTAGTCTATGGTGTGAGTTCCAGGACAGCCAAGAGACCCTGTCTTGAAAAACAAATCCCAGAGGTCTGGCTTCCTTAAGTGCCATCAGTACAGGGCTAGTCCTCATACCACAAAAGAGAAATGAAGAGTTAAAATAACTTTGGTAACTGTCTGAGGCGCTTCACATCTAAGAAGGTGCCCACAGAATTCATGCTATTCATTTGCTTTAAAGTCTCAGGAGGCTGCAAGGTTCCAGGGAAAACGGCAATGTCTCTTTCATTTTCCTTCTTGGGATGACGAGTAAATTCTGCTTTTCCAGTTCGAAGGGTCACTGCCGGGTTTGGCTTAAGATTCCTTAATGAAACAGCAGAGTCTTCCGTCAAGCGCTCTGTTGCTCTAGGCTGCACACCTTGATTTGTGATATTTCTCAATACCGGCACCTCTGTGTGCGCGTCCTCAATGCCACAGTTAGAGCACTGAGCTGTTCCGCGGGCATTCCCAGAAGGCTCCTTCTCCTGAGCACACTGCGCAGGTCTGCATGCTGGGTCTCCGCTCAATACATGGTCGCCCTCATGATCTGCACAGCCGGGAGGCTCCTCTCCGCTCTCACTGCTGTCACTGCTCTGTAAGAGTCCATATCTCTTCATGTACTTTCTGGTTGCAAATGACATGTTGCTTGGTGAAACTAAGCTAAGCCCTACTGTACTTCTGTCTGAATTAATATGCAGAAGGCTGAAAGATGAGTCACAATTATTCTGGTTTGATCGAGCGAGAGACAGTTGCGACAGCTGATTTTCACTCAAGTATTTCAGAGCTATGGCGTTTGCCTCCATGCTCAAATCCACACCAGTGGGACTTAAGCTGCTCATGCCAACATTACCAAACGACATGTAGTTCAATCCAGAGATCACTGCTTCGGGGCTGATGCATGCCAGAACACTGAAAGACAAGGGAAAGTAAGGCAGCTTATTCAAAATAGTAAGAGTTTCATTCTGCAAAAATAACAACAGTTTCTACTTTACGCTTACTGAGACTTTTTTTAACTGACTACCCAGACTTCCGCCCTCATGGTGCAGAGTATTCTGAGTATGCATGAGAACCAGGAGGTAGCCCATGTTCACAATCTGAATGCAGATACTGACTGAGCTGCCGGTTTCAATGCTATGTACTCACAGCATGAACATAGGATGCCTATTGTGAAGAAACACATTAGCAAGCTAGGTGTGGTGCTGCAGGTCGGCTACCCCAGCCTCCCGGCAGGATAACCAGTTGAAGAGCAATTGAGAGTACACAAAACCTGTTAAAAAGCACAACAAAGCCAAACCATCCCATCCCCTAGCAACAAGGAAACCAAAACAAACAAACAAAAAACCAAACAAACCCCCTCCCAAACACAAAGTACAACAGAAGAGAAAGAAAAAAAAACATTATATTATCCATTATTTACTCCCCAATGGGAGTCTTGACCATGCCTGTCCTGTAAGAAGCTGAGGCAAGAGAACTATACAGTGAGCTGCTCAGACAGACATGGTTCTGCACAGAAATCATGAGGAAACTGTGAATTCAAACAGGTATATGTAGTTCTTCCTCATGCTTTTTTCCCTTAAGCATTGATTTTAGTTTTATGTATATGAATGTTCTGCCTGTGTTTACATATGTGCATCTTATATGTGCCTGGTACCCGAAGGCTAGAAGGGAGCCCTGGATCCCTTGAACTGAAGAAATCACTATAACACTATGTGGTCACAAATGTCTGAGTCTGTTTCTCTCTCAGTACAGAATTTTTAAAAATGTCAGGGCTTCTGAGATGGCTCAGTTGGTAAAGGCACTTGCTGCTGAGCCCAGTGACCACATGGTGTGGAAGGAAAGAACTGACTCCAAACTGTTCCCAGCTATCGCTCTCTTTCTCTTTTGAGCTCTCTCTCTCTCTCTCTCTCTCTCTCTCTCTCTCTCTCTCTCTCTCTCTCTCTCACAGAGAAACAAATAAATGTATTTTTTAAAAAGAGAAAATATTCAAGTGTTAGCCTTGCTCTCCTGTACTATTGGTAAAGATTAAAATGAGTATAAATATTTAGCAAGCAATGATAAAACACCTATTATAACTTTAATTTGAACAAGTGCTTGCAGAATGACATATACTTAGCACTGATTTAAATAGTACATAAAAGTTCAGAGAGCATGGGGGTCAAGCATACTAGATATTTATGGCCACAACAGAATATAATGCAGCTGGTAAGGACACGAGAAAGGCCTCGGGAGATGGGTCAGCAGTACAGAGCATTTGCTGCTCTTCTAGGGATCCAGTCTCATTCCCAGAACCCACCCAAATAACATTTCTAGGAAAATACGAAAGAAAAACAAAGTGACCATGGATGTGACAGACTGCAGAGTCTGAGGGAAGAGGAGCTTCTGCACTTTATCTTATATTGTCTCATGTGCTTGTTTTTTTAAACTAGGAAGTTTTGTTAGTTTTTTAATAACCAAAACAGTTTTCAAAAACTTACTACTTAATAATATACTTTCCAGGTTTCATCCTCTCTTTACAAGTGTATATATGCTGAGCTAGCTCATCTTTGGTAAAGAGAAATCTACAGAAGGGTCTAATGGCTGGCTGCACACTGCCACCAGGAACTGGTGTGACACTCCACCACCTCCAGGGAAATGTTCAGACACTGCCATTTTTTCTTTCTCTTTTCCAGTATTTTGTTAGCAGCTTTAGCTTGGGAAAATACCAATCAAAGGAGAACTCAATAGAACCACCACCCTCAGGTTTCTTCTCTGTGCAAGCTCCTCCCACTAGAAGACTGGAAAGTAGAAAGATGATATTTGCATTCCACATACAACACAGGCTCTCAATAAATGAGATGCAAGCACACTTTCCTGGAATGCTGCAACATGCCTAAAGCAAAACCCAGGTACCTGGTGTGGTCCACTTTCTGTGTATTTTTCTTCACTTTAGTGGGAGAATCAATTTTCACTCCTAGGCTCCTTAGCTGTTTAATAGTTGCACTGAGTACACAATCTTTGTCTATCAGTCCTGAATTGTGTCTTTTTTTCCTTGCATGGTGAGTATTTTGGGTTTTGGTGCATTCATGGTTGATATCTACTGCTTTGGTAGGTGGTTGATCCATTTCTTGGGAGGAGTTACTTAGTAGGTGGTTCACTTGACCCTATGGAAAGAAAAAGAATGCATCTAAAAATCACTAGCACTCTAAAGACCATTTTAAAAATTGTTCATTTTTATTTATGTGCCGTGTGTGCCTTTGTAAGTGGTGTGAGCCACCTGATCTGAGCAAGCTTTGTGATGCCCCCTCTCAAGCACACAACCTAAAGACTTTAGGAAAATGCCACAAGGAAGGCTAAATATTATCTTGTCAGATTCCGCAAATAGCTAGTAAATATAGCTAGCATACTTGTAATTATACATGGTTTTCTCTCTCTTTTTTTTTTAAAAGACAAATTTCAAGAACAAATGTTTGTTCTTGCTAAGTATCTGATGACTAGAAAGCTTACAATTATGTTATCAGAATTTATGAAAATCCAAACAATTACATACTGCAATTGTTAGTGGTCAAAGATGATGCTATTTCAAGTTTAAATCTAGGGAAAACGTAACTAGTATTTCCTATATTAAATAACAACTTCACAAAAGACAAAATGGTCTACTTACCAACAAATCCTGGTAAATTTTCTGGTTATCCGAGGGCCTTGTTCCCTGTGCTGATTCGGCGTTGTTGCTGGCTCCCTCTGTCGGCACAGTCTGTAAGCACATGCTCACACTTTCAGCCAGCAAAGCATTTGGGAAGAACACAGGAACATCAGGTTCTTCTCTCTGCTCTGAAGAGCTGCTTGAAAGGACATGTAGTGTTAACAGACATCAAAACACTTTTAACAGATATTTTAACGCATATATGTATTTGAAGTGCAGTACTTGTGAAAGAAAGTGGTAAAACCCAAGCAGCATTTTGTTTGTACATTCAACTCTTCCAGACCACCGCACTGTTTCATTTTATCTATTGTCCCATTTAAGACAATTTCCACTGAAGGCTAGAAACAAAGGACTGATATTGTCTACATCTGATGAAGAAAAACCTTTTAGAATATGGCAACATTTTAAATATACAATCTGCACATTTAAAGTTTTAAAATAGAAAAGACCCTTGTCAATTCAAGGTTCATAAGCCACAATTATTAGGTTAGTGGTACTGCTCCTTTATGTTTTTGGCTTCTTTTTCAACTTTATTTAGAACTTTTATTACTTTCAAAATTTAAAAAGATAAAGTGACTGGGAAAAGCAGCATTATACACACATTTCTTGTTAGAACACTAATCTGTGGCTCTTGCAGAAGATGGAGAAAAGTGACAAAGTATGGTGGGCACATGACTGATTAGTTATTTCTGTGTTTGTGTGCCTGTGTAAGTTTATGTGTACCATGTGCATGCAAGGGCCCAGTCAGGCCTCCAGAACTGAAGTTGTAGGAGTTTGTTACATGTCTGCGCTAGAAAAAGAATTAGGGTTCTTTACCAGAATAGTTAGTGCTCTTAACCCCTAAGCCATCTCTCCAACCTCCAAAGATTTATTTTATTTTTACATTATGTCTGTATGTGTGTGTTGGGAGGTGCACGTGTGTGTGGGTACCTGTGGAGGCCAGAGGCATTGAGTCTTCCTGGGCCTCAACTTACAGGTAGGTAGTTGTGAGCCACCTGGCATGGTGCTGGGAACCGAACTCAGATTCTCTAGAAAGCATTCTTAATACTCAACTGTCTCTCAACCACAATGACTGTAGTCTTGTCACTTGGAGGCAGAAGCTGGAGAATCTAGAGTTCCAGGCTGCTAATAACCTTCCCAAGATAAAGTCAAGAGTTGTTTCTGGCAGTGTTATTCATATTGCAACATACAACTTCACTGGAACCATTGTTCTGAACACAGCACATACTTCGCACTGCACATGCTCATTAGTACCTTGATATTTCAGTGAAAGCTGTTGAAATGCTGTGGCTCAGATTAAATATTTCTGCATGTTATGAACTACAGTATTTATTTATATATTTTTTCTTATACTTATAAAGACATAGTGGGTGTATGCCTTTAATCCCAGTGGATCTGAGTTCAAGGTCAGTCTGGTCTACAAGTTGAGTTATAGCACAGCCAGGGCTACACAAAGAAACCTTGTCTCAAAGGGGGAAAAAAAAAGCTGAAGGTGCGATCTCTTGTAGTTTCAACTATATAGCCAGGATTTAATTCTTTGTGTAAAACTCACTAATGAGACCCATCCCATTACTATAAGAATCTTTTGTCTCTGTATTGCTAAATGTTTTGCATACCTACTGTATATTCATAGGTATAGGGTCATGTTAAAATTTCTCAGGTTAAAGGGGTCACTTGGAGGAAGTTTAAAAAGGCCTTACTAGCACAGTATCAGATATACAGTAGAAAGTCTGAAACTGAGTTTTCTTCCACCCGTTCTTCCCACTGTGCTCTAAAAACATCAGGTTGCTCCTTATCTTCAATCACATTAAGTAGCTTCTTCACCTTAGTGCAGAAGCTCTCTAATGCTGCCTTTCAGGCTTGTTTGTCTCTCCAAAAAATATTGTCATTCAGCTAGGTAGTGGTGGCCCACACCTTTGATCCTAATACTTGGGAGGCAGGGGCAAGTGGACCTCTGTGAGTTCAAGGCCAGATATACACAGCCAGCTCCAGGACAGCTAGGGCTATGCGGAGAAACCCTGTCTCGTAAAACAACAACCAAAACTCACTGTCATTCAACAGCCAGGTATGGTAACTCACACTTGCCACAAGTTCAAGCATGGCCTGGCCTATACTGTACGTTGAGGGCATTCTGGGCCAACACAGGTTGGCTTATTCCATTTTTAAGTAAATGACCACCATGATTAAATACTGTGATGATTAACAGTCTCGCCAGCCAGCAGGCCTGAAGGACGCCGGGAGATTCCTAAAGCACACTGCAGGTGTGTGTGAGGGCATCTTTAGAGAGGAACGGCAACTAAGAGAAGAGCAGCCCTAAATGTGGACTAACAAACCCAGTAACTGACATATGGGAATAGTTAATGTTTTCTTTGAGATTTTCTGTTATGCTGACACTTGCTATGTAAATACGTCAATGAAAGTGCACTGAGCTGATCAACAGCTCAGAGAAAGAAAATGAACACATTGGTGACAGTAATAAATAATATAGTCCATGATATATTTCAGAACTGCAGGACAGATTTTAAATTTTACCACAAAAAGTATATGAGGTAGTGATTTTGATTGTCAGATTTAATTATTTTCTACTATATATATAAATATAAAAATCATATTCTAAGCAGGGCAAAGAGGCACAGGCCTTTAATTCTAGCACTTAGGAGGTAGAGGTGAATGTCTTGTGAGTTCAGGGCTACTCTATACATAGTGAGTTCTAAGACAGCCAGGTATACATAGAAAGACCTGGTCTCAAATAAACCAGCACACACCCTCCAAGAAAACAAAACCAATCCCTGAATATAAAACATATTCAGTCCATAGCACTGCAAAAGAAAATGGCATAAGACAGCGAATGGAAGGCTCTTACTTGGACTCAGGAAGTGGTTGATTAAATTCTTCCACAGCAAGGTTGCTTTCTTCAAAACTAGGAATGTCAACTGCTTTTAAGGAAGATGTACTACCTGGAAGACTTGTCGCTTCATTATTAATATCTACAGAAAAATTCATGTCTTCACTGGAAATCTTGGTATCATCTTGCTTCAGCTGTGAGTCAGGCTCTTGAGCATCACCTGCTGCATTCCAGAACAAGCTAGCACCTAAGGGGTTAAATTAGTTCAGATACTAGAACAAATAGTCAACCTGAAACATTATCTTAACAAAATTACACTGTTCCAAACTACCTTTAAAAATGCCACAAAGAGAAGTAGATGAAAGGCAGGAAGACAAGAAACCAATGGCAAAGGGAAAGGGGACATCTGTGTCCTGCCTGTTCAAGAGGAGGCCCTACTTCTCACATTAAGGTACAGTGGCATGCCTGGAATTCCAGCACTCAGAAAGCTGAAGTAGGAAGATCTTGAATGGGACGGTAGCCTTGGATGTGTAGCAAGTTTAAGGCTAATCTGGGCTACATTCATAGGAGTCTGTCTCAAAATAAAATGAAAATACCTCAGGAAAAAATATGCATGAGAAAAAAACTGTAAATTCATAGGTTCTCTGGTTTTGTTCTAAATATCAGTGTTAGAGGTGCACAAGGCACACATACTGTGAGGCAGGTATTTAAAAATCAAGTGCTTTGGGGATAAGGAGACATCTCAGTGTGTCCACTGCTTGCATGAGGACCCTGAGCAACATGTAAAAGCCACCAGCTGGACAGCAGCCTAGCAGAAACAGCAAGATCCAGGTTTAATGAAAGCAACTGGGTGGTGGTAGTGTAAACCTTTAATCCCAGAACTCAGGAGGCAGAGGCATAAGGATCTGAGTTGGAGGCCAGCCTGGTCAATAAAGTGAATTCCAGGACAGGTAAAACTACACAGAGGAGTCCTGTCTTGAAAAACCAAAACATACATACATATATAGCAGAGCAGCAGATGAGAAGACAGACTGAAATCAAATCTTGGCATTTATTCACATCTACAAGGTTGAGCACACCTGGACACATGTATATACATGTACATAAAACATACACACTTAAAACAACAACAACCCAGTACTTCTCTAATGTAACGAGCCATTTGTATATGCTTTCAGAGAGTATCTACAAATCATATTTCTACTTTCTGTTACACATTCACTTCATTTTCACTTAGCTTCATCACTACTGTGAAGTTTCAGATATGCTAATCTTACCTTTTCCATTACACATAAGAACAGATAATTAGGGCTGGAAAGAAGGCTCACTGGTTAAGAGCACTTGTTCTTACAGAAGACCTAGTTTTCAGCACTCACATGGTGATTCACAACCAACCCTCCACAGGACCTAACAACCTCGTCTAATCTCTGCAAGCATCAGACATATATATAGCTGGTGAACATAGATACATGTACTGGCTGGTTTTGTGTCAACTTGACACAAGCTGGAGTTATCACAGAGAAAGGAGCCTCAGTTGAGGAAATGCCTCCATGGGATCCAGCTGTAAGGCATTTTCTCAACTACTGATCAAGTGGGGAGGGCCCAGCCCAATGTGGATGGTGCCATCCCTGGGCTGGTGGACCTGGGTTCAATAAGAAAGCAGCTGAGCAAGCCAGGGGAAGCAAGCCAGTAAGCAACATCCCTCCATGGCCTCTGCATCAGCTCCTGCTTCCTGACCTGCTTGAGTTCCAGTCCTGACTTTCTTTGGTGATGAACAGCAATGTGGAAGTGTAATAAACCCTTTCCTCCCCAACTTGCTTCTTGATCATGTTTTGTGCAGGAATAGAAACCCTGACTAAGACAATAAATATACTCATTACACAAAAAATATCAATCTAAAAAGAAAAACAGATTTACAAAGTAAGACAGTCATCCGTGCTCTACCTCAAATAATCTCTTGCCCATGACGCACATACATTTCCAATATTGGAAACACTGCAATGGTTTGAAGAAGCAAAAAATTTAAGTCAAAATGGTTTCTTTACTATTTTTTTTTTTTTGAGTCAAGGTATAAAGCCTAAGGCCACAAACTCAAGGCCCTCCAGAGCACTTGCACTATAGGCATGCATCATCATGAAAACATTTTCACTTTGAGTGACTCTATGAAAATAAACCACAATTAATAATTGAGGTTTAAATTTGCATTCATATTTTTTAGAAAAAAAATTTGAAAAGTTGCAATAGGTCCTGCTTACTTTATACCTTTAGAGAAAGTTAAGTACATGTAAAATAAATATGCTCTAAAAGTCTCTTAGTTAAAATGATTGTTAATAAGTTGTTTTGGAATGGGCCATGGTATCACAAGCCTTTAATTTCAGCTCTTGGGAAGCAGAGGTAAGAGGGTCAATGTGCGTTCCATGACAGCCTGGTTTATAGAGCAAGTTCCAGGACAGACAGAATTACATAGAGAGACCCTGTCTCAAAAAACTCAAACAAGTCAAAACAAAAGAAAACAAACCCCAAAGCATATGAATGGTTTCATTTGTCACTTTAAATTGTGTAAGAGGTACAAAAGTGGGTAAGGCATTTCTGAGTCCTATGGAGTGGTCTAATGATAGACACAGATGACAGGAAACTACCATAGCCGGCAGTGGTGGCACACACATCTTTAATCCCAGCACTTGGGAGGTAGAGGCAGATGGATCAAAGTTTGAGGTCAGCTTGGTCTAGAGTAAGTTCCAGGACAGCCAAGGCTACACAGAGAAAGAAACCCAGTCTTGAACCCCCTTCCCCCAAACAAACCAAACCAAAACCAACAAGAAACTACAATATAGTAAATACAGAATATTATAAGGCAGAAAAACTCTAGACTTTCTTCCCTTTCTTTGGTGTGTGTTCTGTATGAATGTGTGTAGGTGTGAGTGTACTTACAGTAGAGTATGGATACAGAGGTCAGTGATGAGTCTTTCCACCACTCTCTGCCCTGTTTTTTGAGAAGTAAACTTGGAGCTCATAGGCTGGGCAAGACTGGCTAGCCAGAGAGCTCCAGGATCCTCAGCCTTCCCAGTGCTAGGATTAGAGATGCACATTCACTACTGCACCTGGCTTTTTATGTGGGTGCTACAGATCTGAACTCAGACCCTTTGCCTGTGTGGTAGGTACCACACCAAGCCATCTCCTTATCTCTTCCTCCAAGCCTTTCTTTCAAAAGGCAAACATGAGAAGCACTAAAACTAATTTCGTACAATTAAAAAGAAAAGTTACCTGTGCTTACAGCAATGCTTACACTTTTTCTCATGTGCAAGCCAGGTGAAGACTGTGTTTCCATGGAAACCAGCTCCATTTGTCTTGCTGCTTTCACAGTGTCTTCCACAGTGGCTACAGTCT
This sequence comes from Micromys minutus, assembly GCF_963924665.1. Lineage (NCBI taxonomy): Eukaryota > Metazoa > Chordata > Mammalia > Rodentia > Muridae > Micromys > Micromys minutus. Next base: position 32,244,989 of record NC_137978.1, on the reverse strand, counting down.
TACGGGAGCCAGGATCTAGAGATTGTGCTTCTAATAAGCGCTGAATCTGTATCAATTAAAAACATGCATTGATCAGGCAACATGGCAATCAACAAAACTGGCAGCAGAGTTTAGTAACAAATTACAAATACTCTAGTCATTACAGAGCTGACTGTAACTATATCTTCTCACAATACAACTAAATCATACCGTGAGACTTAGTGCAGAAAGCCATTACCATTAGCTACTGAGACCCACTTTCACCAAGTATAAATTTAAAAGTGAAACTTACAGGTGGTTAGATTAGTATTCATAAGTTGAATTTTTATTCAAATACCTCAAATCAATACATTTTATTTCTACTTCATTTATAAATTAAGGATGGAGAAGGAGGCATACCTTGAGCTTCATGTACCAAAAATTGAGAATTTTACACAAGATTCCATTTACAAATGTTTGACCACAAAGAAACAAAATATTAACAAACAATAGCTAACACTGACCGGCACTTTCTTGTTTGTAAGACACTTGTACCATAAATTCTGTATTTTAGGTGGATGGGTGTTTTGTCCACATCACTTACAAGCCTGGTGTCCATGAGGCCAGAAGAGAGCCTTAGATCCCCTGGGGCTTGAGTTACAAGTTGTGAGCTACCATGTGGATACTGGGAATTAACTCCTGGTTCTCTGGAAAAGGACCAGTGCTCTTAACCACTGAGCCATTTCTCTAGCTTTATGTCACAGATTTTATGTGTAAGTTTTACAATTCCATGAGCCTTCCCTCCTCCTTTCCATGTAGAGATGTAATTTGCATACCTTAGAATTAACCAATTTCTGAAGTTTATAGTATATTCACAAAATGTGAAACAATAATCATTATTAATTGCAGAACAATTTTCAAGCCCTGAAAGGCTCTGTATCCACTGTCGTTCCTTGCCACTCTCTCTCCTGACCTTTGGGTCCCCACTAACACACCTAGCTCTCTGTGTTTGCTGATTTTGGACATTTCCTGTGCACAGAACTAAGCTATATGCCTGGCTTCTTTCTCTTTACATAAAGCTTTCAAGATTAATCACAGTATTTATCGATGCTTTTGCCTGCTGAGCACTCCACCGTAGGAACATGCTCCTTGATCTTATCCATCAATCAAGCTAATGGACAACCAAACTGCCTATAGTCTGGCCTAATGTGAACACTGCTACGGACATTTATGTACAAAGGGTTTTTGGTTTGGCCTCGTTTTGTTGTTCTAAGATAGGACTTTGCTGTCAACCCAGGTGATCTAAACCTTGCTTTGTTGCCCAGGCCGCCCTCCCAGATTGATTTCCCACTCCCTTCATCTCCTGGTGCACCTCCACAGCTGCTTATGTACAGGGTTTATAACTTTTCTTCAACATATACTTAAGTGAGGAATATCCCCCTTTATTTGTTTTGTTGTTGATTATTTTTTTAAAATATTTTTATTTCCCTATAAATGATATTATGATTAACTAGTTAATTTTAGTGGACTAATATAATTATCAATCAGGTTGCTTTTTCAAGGCTACAAGACCTATATTGACTGGAAAATGAATTAGAATCTGAGGACTGTTCAATTCATCTGCCCAGACCACTAAGTATCACACAAACAAACAAACAGCTGTGAATACTAAAATAGGAGCAATTTGGGTGCCCTTTTTATACTAGGCAAGTGCTCCACCACTGAGCCTAGCCCAAGTCCAAGTGTCTCTGGACTTATTTTCCTTTGACTTCACAACTTACTTCTTTCTAGAGGGCCAGTGAGAGGACTCAGGGGTTTACGTCATTTGCCACCATTCCTTAGGACCTGAATTTGATCCCCAGGACCCATGTATTGGAAGAACACTGACTCCTGTAAACTCATGACTTCTACAAGCACACCATGGTCATAATAAATAAACACATACACACACACACACACACACACACACACACACACACACACACACACAGAGTAAAATCTAAGTTTATTTCTAGGGGGAATCTACGGCTCAGTGATATTAACACATATGCAAGTAAAACGTAAATGAGATGTAAATAAGTGACATGGAAAGATGGCTCAGCTGTTTAAGCCTAGAGGCTCACAACTGAAAGATGCAAACAATAAATAAACAAATAACATGGCACAGAAATAAATGCACGGAGACGGGCAGTAGTAGCACAGGCCTTTAGTCCCAGCACTCAGGAGTCAGAATCAGGCAGGTACCTACGCATGAGGCCACAGGTCCACAGGTATGCTGTACAGCTGCAATGGGAGCACACGAAGGTGGAGACAGGCAGACCCTCAGGTTCTCCAACCAGTCAGCCTAACCTACACCCAGGTCCTACTCAAGTCTGTTTCAAAAACACTTAACACATACACAAAAGGGACTGGAGAGATGGCTCAGTGGTTAGGAGCACTGACTGCTCTTCCAGAGGTCTTGAGTTCAAATCCCAGCAACCACATGGTGGTTCACAACCATCTGTAATGGGATCCGATGCCCTCTTCTTGCGGGTCTGAAGACAGCTACAGTGTACTCATATAAATAAATCTTAAAAAAACCAAAACAAGACAAAGCAAAAACCCTGATTCTGAACAAAGAACCACTGGTCTGTACATTGTAAGTAGGTAAATTGTGGGATATCTGAATTATGCATCAATAACACCAAAATATCTTTATTCCCCATCTCGTTATCCTCTTCACACATCTCAACTCTTTTTTCTAGAAGAAACTACTATCAATAGTTCCATGTTTTTTCCCATGCCTGTTCTTTTCATTCATATTTAGACATGTATATAAAGCTTCAATCCATTCAGACTAAGTATTTACTCGCTATCATCTACAAAATATTTCTTGTCCTTCTCGATCAATAATGATGATGGTGATGATAAACACAAGAGGGACAGTTAGCTACAGTGGCGCACATCTATAATCCCAGTATGTGGTAGGTAGGGGAAGGAGGATCCAACCTAGGCTTTTGGATCACAGGTTTGAGACCATGTCTCAAAACAAACCAAACCAAACAAACAAAAAAGCAGACACATAGAGGTTCTTAACAGATCTCTTATTAGTAACTAGTCTCAAGTAGCAGGGAACATCCTAAAGACTCACTAGCTTAGGTGAGTAAACACTAGAGACATGCAAGACTCTGCATTTAGCTGTGTATAAAAGTTTAGAGGAAACGGAAAGAAAATGCAGTTCTGTTGTAGGTTAGGATAGATAGGAGGCTTGCTCTCTGGTCCTAGCCCTACTAACCAGCAATTATGGAACAAGGCTAAACTATCCTCTCTAGTCCTCACTTTATCTGTAAAACAAGAGAGACTAGAATTCAGCTTCTAAGGTCTTTCTAGTTCTAATATTCTAAAGCATATTCTAAATATTTTATAAAGCATAACCCCTGTAGAGTTGCCAAATATTAAGGAAATATACTAACAATTTGAGAGTACCAAGAAAGCGCCACACAAACCTGTGCCTGAAGTAGTCTCAGCTGCCTGTCTTGCTCTGTGACAAAGCGATATGCATCAGGAGACAGTCCCATCATGCCATTGTCTGGTGCTGCATTGGGTGTGTGCATGCACATGGCACAGGGATGTGGCACACACGAGTCCACATGTGAAGGTCCTGCCGCAGAGGATGGGTCTCCATTGTTGTGGGGAGAATAGGTGCCCACACCTCCTTGAGGCTTTGTGGTAACAGGGCTACTTGACGAGTAGATGGCATTAGGACACAGAGATGGGCATCCACTTGAGTGAAAAATTGTGTGCTTTGGAAGGGCTTCAGATCGGAGGTCTTGAACGGACCCTACTGTATTTCCCTGCCAAGAATTTATTGTACTATATTGAATATGGCCATGGTGTTGACAGCAGCTGCAGACATTTGTGGAATAGTAGGACGGTAATGAAGGAGTGGGTACTTGAAGCTCCATTGGCCTTGTTGAATTATGGGGTGAAAAAACCAGATTGTGTGGGTGGGCTTGTGGAGCAAGAGAGGGCTGCCTAGAGTCCAGTGTGGAAGGTCTCACAGGGTAGTCTTCCTTTCGCTTGCTCCCTGCAGAAACTGCTACATCAGGAGATGGCACATTGAGAGATGGCTTAGCATTAGTGCTCCTGAACTGGAGGCTCTCTTTCTGACAGGATGGCTGCTTCCCTCTGCACTGTCTTAAAGCAGTGTCCTGGCTTAACTGACTTGGTAGTCCCCTCAGGAAAGACTCCCCAGAGTTCGCTTCTGAGCTGTGTTTGTCGTCACAAAACTCAGCCCGCAATGGCTTAATCGGCGAGGGATTCTCCACAGTCATCATTTCCAATGGCTTACACTGGTTACTTGATTCTGTGAAGCTGTTGTCTAACACAAGCGAAAGTTCAGGAACAGATGGCTGGATCTTAGAAATCTATAAATGGAAGCAAAAAGGAAATTCTTAGGAAATTTATTTGCTCTCTTTTCCTTAGATAAGTATTTGCTAAATAATATTCAATTACATATTGAGATTTGTTCACTACTTAGACCATCAACCATTATTCTGGGTACATGGCAGGCAGGAATACAATATACAGTGTTGTTGCTCACAAATATACAAAGTGAAAATTTGGGGGATTTTTGGAGACTCAGTTCTGTCATGTGATTTTTTTTTTTTTTTTTTTTTTTTTTTTTGGGAAGCTGTCATATGAGAGGACGTCTTGCTGCAAACAGACAAGTGGTACTGGAAGCTGTCTTGTGAAAGGGTATGTGATGTTTTGCTGGAGTGGATACTTGAGAGGGCACGTGATGTTTAGAAAGTCTATAAACATAACCCTGCAGAGAGTGAGAGCACACTCTTGCATTGGTTTGCCTTCTGACACTTTGCTGATCTTCGCTAATCTTTGCTTGTCATGACTTTGTAGAGAAAACGCACCAGGAACTTCTATGTTATTCCAGCTGCTTCTTGCTGCTTCCTCAGACTCCGGCCAATCAGCAAAGTCTCGAGGTTTCTTCTGGATCTAGCCGGTGCTACTGATTTGTGTTTGGTACTTGCTGGACTGGAATGCTGATATCCTGACAATGTAGATTGAAACTGCCCCCCAAAACTATTTCTAAACAGGTCCACATGCCTGTTTCCCATTAGCCTTTCTTTTCCTCTACCTCTGGTAGGTGGATAGGACAGAAGGTTGAAGCATTTAAGAACCTTATTAAAATTGGTTTAAAAAATTTAAACCTAACTTATAAATATTCCTCCTACTTTAGTTTTTGGAGATTAGGTCTCTCTATATAGCCCTGGCTGTCCTGGAATTCACTATGTAGATCAGGATGGCCTCAAACTCAGAGATCTACCTGCAACTGCCTCCCAAGTGTTGAAATTTTAAGGCATGTGCCACCGCCCCCTGGCTCTTAGACTTATTTAAAATGAAACTCCTTTTATTATGACACTGATTAATATCATGTAAATTACAGAACAACAACAACAAAGTGTATTATACTATAGTTTCTTACCCTCGCTCTGCTATGCTAATGTTCCTTTAAGGAGTAACACTCCAAGCCAGGTGGCGGTGGTGCACCTTTAATCCCAGCACTTTCAAGGCAGAGGAAGGAGGGATCACCTGCTTGGTCTACAAAGCAAATCTCAGGAGAGCCAGGACTATACACAGAGAAACTTTGGAAAAACAAGATAGAAAACAGAACAAAACAAAACAAGACAGGAAACTATATTCCAATAATACTTCAGAATATTTCTGTTAAAGTCACTCAAGTATTTCTTCTACTAACATTAAATGATGGGAGAGAACATTAAATCTGTTTATACTATAATTTTTTGGAAATAGTGTTGGAGATTTTAATACAGATTTTAAGCTTGAGGGTTAAGAAAAAAGAGAAAATTTAAGATGCCGAAAAGTGTGGGTGTGGACTTCTCAAAGGAGAGTTGCCAACTATATTAATTTTCCTTTCCTTTCAATTAAGTTCAGTTAAGGTAAACATTTCTAAAATAGCTCACTAATTGGTAGCAATTAAAACACAGTGTGACAATCAAGGGTTATTGGCAACTAACCTCTAAGTAGGATGTTTCTCTGAGGACAGTAACAACATTGTCAGGCACTGGTGACACAGAATGCTGAGTCTTCGTGGTTCATAAAAGCACAAATTCTAAAGCCAAAGCTCCAGACTTGGAATTCCAGCTTTACTGCTTACTAGTTATGTGATCATGGACAGCCGGCAACTGACACCTTAGTTTTCTTACACTTATGTATACACTATTACCTATATATGAACATATATATTATTACTTTAATTGTATGCACCTGCGAGATATATACATATATTCCTACATAAAGATATAATCTTATAATAGTCAGAATAACCCATATAAGGATGAGGTGGTACTTAAGTACTTTGCTATAGCGACTCCATGCTTTCTAGCTGGACATGAGCTCATTTGTCAGCGTTACCTTCTGACTCACTGGGTGAGGACTGGGAATCGGTCTTGGAGAAAAGTCTTCATCTTCAAGGTCAGTGTCATGCTTATTTATTGGTGTTTTCCGAGGGGATACTTTTGGGGAGGACCTAAAGAGCAGAAGAGGAGACAAGAGGAACCTTCAATAAACCAGGGTTGTTTTTCTGTTTTGAAATGTGATGATGTCACTTAGTAAATACAGAATTGGGTCAGTGTTAATTTAGCAGGAAAGGTGGTCTACTCAGATTTAGCTAGTTAACTACCCTATTTACCTGATCACTGAAAGTTTAACCCTACTTAACTGCTACAGGACATCAATAGTCACTGAACAAAGTAGAAAGAAAGCTTAGCACTTACTGGAGATGTATATTACAGTGTGACAGATATGCACCCTGCAATGGTTTGAATTGTCAATGTACTACATAGGCTCGGGTTCTGCACATTTGAATTCCAGTTTATACCCCTACTGGAAGGTCATGGACCATTTAGGAAGAGGTAGGGCCTGGCTATGGAAAGTAGGTCAGTTAGGATGGATTTTTAGTGTGATACTTGCTTCTGATTCCATCCTACTTTATGTCTCCTGGTCCTCACCACATGAAGAATCTACCTTCATTCAAGTCCACTGCTGTTGCATGGAGTCGCTTCTTTCACTAGGTGGCCCCATCAAGTACTGATTGACCCTTTCCTTCAGATATATTGTTACAGCAATAACAGAAGGAACCAAGACACACACCAACAATACATAATGCTTTGTATTAAACATCCACTGTGAAAAAAGGAAAAAAAATCACTGAAGTGGGTTTTTTTTTTTTTTTTTTTTTGTATTTATTTTATGTATGTGAGTACACTACTGCTGACTCCAGACACACCAGAAGAGGGCACTAGATCTCATTACAGATGGCTGTGAGCCACCATGTGGTTGCTGGGAATTGAACTCAGGACCTCTGGAAGAGCAGTCAGTGCTCTTAACCACTGAGCCATCTCTTCAGCTCCTGAAGTGTTTTTTTTTTTTTTAAATATATACATTCTTTGTTGTGGTTGTTTTTGTTATAACTTTAAAAAACAAGGCTGTGTGTGATGGTGCGTCTCTTTAATTCCAGCACAACAGGCAGATCTCTATGCTCTACAAAGAGACTTTCAGGCTTTGTCTCAAAAAGAAGAGAAAAATTAGAATTATTATATATATAGGCCATGTGGTAGTGGCACATGCCTTTAATCCCAGCACGTATGCTGCTGAGGCTGGTGGATCTCTGAGTACAAAGCCAGCCTGGTCTACAGAGTAAGTTCCAGGCCAGCCAGGGATACATAAAGAAACCTTGTCTCAAAACAAACAACCTTTTTTGTGGATGTGTGTTCAGTCAGAACGATTTTCAGACTTCAGTCTCACACTAAATGGATCCTGGAGATCAGACTCAAGTGTCAGACTTGGCAACAAGTACTTCACTCACTGAGTCATCCCACTGGCTCCTAAGTCCTGTTAAAATTAACTTTGTAAGCTAGCCTACAGAGTTGGGTTTAACATTTCATATAGACATGTCATTAGACAGTTCTTACTCACCCCCACCCCGCCCGGTTCCTATGTACCTATCTACAGTGGGAACATACTTAAAGGTGGTAAACCTCTCACTTAGTCAGCTGTAGTCACTGTAGCCGAGAGCACGCCCCACCTGAAAACAAGAACTCTTCAACAAAGCTGGGGATATAGTTCAGTGGTAAAGGGGTTGATTAGTACATGCAATGCCCTGGATTCACTCCCTAGCACTGAGGAGGAGGAAGGAAAAAAGTCAGTGTTGGTACTGAATTCCAAAAGCTAAAACTCAGGTTTAAGATTAAAAAAAAAAGTTACAGGGCAGGTGTGGGGTGGGGTGGGGTGGAGAGACTAAAGATCTGAACTGTGTGAGTAACGGTTTTTTGCAATTTGTTTCTTCCTCGTAAATAGACACGATCTCATCAGAATGCCTGCGGGAAAGGTAAGTAAGGAAGCTGAAGCTTAGAATGTGTTCCTGAAAACACACCCTACATGCTGTTTACGTAAATTGAACTCTTCCTAGCAGGGAAAAAGAATAAGAAGATACAAAGACGAATTGAAAATCTGACAGTCCTTCCAAGCCCTGGTGGTCTGAAGAAGGAAAATAACCAAAGAGGTCTTTCTGTGCAAGGTACTGCAATAAGCAATGGCAATATGGTCATAATGTGTTGAGTGGGTTGGCAGGGTCTGTAGCAGTTCCATTCGGCTCTCCTGAAACACACAAGGACAGGACTACACAAGGGCATCCCATGTGCTCAGTGCAGGCCTCTCAAGACACAAAGCCAGTAACCCAACAGGCTCAAAAAACTTGCAGTCAAAGACCAGATACAAATGGACACATCTCCGCAGCAGCACAGACAGTCAGATCGTCTGTTATTACCGGAAACGATATACCATTAATCCCCTCCACATAAAGTCTCAGAGGAAAGGGGTACAAAGAAGAACTGCCTGTAATCTCAGCAGAATTAAAGAACAGGTAGGATAGAGGCTTAAGGTAGACAGTCCAATATGGAGGAAGACAGGTACAGAACTGTGCCCTTGAGTGATTCTGTTGAATACTGCTACATCCCTCCCCACCCCAGAGAGAGAGACAGAGAGACAGAGAGAGAGAGAGAGAGCCAAAAATGGGCTGAAGTCAAATGATAAACTCAACTTTTTAAAATCACCCAAGCCAAAAAGGAAAAACTTCTGTTATCTTTTAGGCAAAATTTACTAAACCCTAAAGTGGCAGATCCTCATTAACACTTCACTGAGAACTGTTGTTGCTTTGGTGGTGCTGGGATCAAACCTGGGGCTTTGCAAATGTTAGGCAAGCCCCTACTCTAAGCGACACACCTAGCCTCTTAACATTAAGGATTCTGCTCCCTTAACTTGACCTTTTTTTTCACAAATATGAAATAAAATGGTAAGTAAAGCCTACAATTTAGAAAGCTATTACTGCAAAAGACTAGAAGCACTACTTTCTGGTGACCTAATCTGTTTGGGGCTAACTTTATGCCCACAAAGATGGGAAAGGGCACTTCAGACACCTCTCCAACCCTAGAGCCTCTCAGTACCTAAGTACATAAAGGAAGCTGTGGAGCTAAGACTCCTCAGAAACAGTGATTATTTGGTGTTCCTCAAGTAGACTCAAAATCCCCTCCACCCCCACCTGAGACAGCATTTCTCTGCATAACCCTGGCTGTTCTGAAACTCACTCTGTAGACCAGGTTAGCCAGGAACATAGAGATCTGCATGCCTCTGCTTCCCAAGTGCTGGGATTAAAGGCGTGCACCCCCATGCCTGCTGATCCAGGGTCAGGGTTAGAGTGAGAGAAGATGTGAAGATGAAAGCACAGGTGTCAGAGAGGAGAGGAGGAAGCAGAGGCAGTGGGAGACTTGAAGACAGGCTATGGCTTTGAAAACAGTGTAAGCAGCTTTGAGACAAGGAATACAGATGGTTTCTACAAGCTAAAAAATCAGAACAAAACAAAAATAAAACTCTAGAATAATCATAGCCTGCCAATATCTTGATCTTGAAATTCAAACAATTTTAATTTCTGATCACCAGAATAGAGACTCCAAGACAGATATATCTGATACCAGCCATTTTCTCAATAAAACCAAAGCATTCCAATAATCAATAAAACTTTTTCTTGGGGCTGGAGAGATGGCTCAGTGGTTGAGAGCATTGACTGCTCTTCCAGGTCCTGAATTCAACTCCCAGCAACCACATAGTGACTCACAACCATCTGTAATGGAATCTGATGCCCTCTTCTGGTGTGTCTGAAGACAGCAGACAGCAACAGTGTACTCACATACATAAATAAATCTTAATTTTTTTCTTTATATCTGCTTATTTCTCTTGCAATATTCTGTCTTTTTCTCCCCACTGAAGCTGAGGTCCAAACTCAGGGCCTTGTGCTTGCTAGGCAAGCGCTCTACCACTGAGCTAAACTCCCCATTCTCCCTTTTTCCCCCAATATTCTAAATATATAACATAATCACTGAGCTAAACTCCCTTTTTATTTTTTCAGTATTCTAAATATACAGCACTAAAGAGAACTGAAAGGAAGGTTCAGGTTATATTTTAAAAAGCTAAGGGGCTGGAGAGGTGGCTCTGAGGTTACTTTGCAAAGGGCTCGTTTGGATCCTAGCACTCACATGGCTGCTCACGACCATTACAATTCCAGTTCCAGAAGATCTGAGGCCCTCTTTGACCTCTGAAGATACTATATACACATGGTACACATAAATACATGCAGGCAGAACGCTCACACATATATGATAAATGATTCTTCTACATTAAAATAAAAAGTTAAAAAAGATGGCTTAGGGATGCAGCTCAATAATAGACCACTTGCCTAACATCTAAGAGGTCCTGGCACCGCAAAATAATAACAACATAAACCAAAACTCACGTAGCACTGTGAAGATATGAACCAACCTAAATGCCCATAGACTGAAGAAAGAATAAAGAAATGAGTTTCCTTAGCCACGAGAGAGGCGTAATGGCCTTCTTGGGGAAATGGACAGATCAAAGATAGTTAACTGAAATAAGTCACATTCAAGATGATTGTTATTTGCTTTCTCTGATGTTTGGATATAGATTTAGCTCTGTGTGTGTGTGTGTGTGTGTGTGTGTGTGTCTGAAAATCAAGTGGGAACCATGTAAGAGGAAGAGGAGGGAGGGAAGAGAAAAATAGAGGAGTGTACTTATGAACAAAGCACAAACTATATGCCTAAGAACACTGTCACAAACACATTACTTTATACTCCCACTAAGCAAATGAATAAAATACCCGACAGTCAGTCAAGGCCCTGCTAGGATGATTTAAAAATAAAAATAGTTTCTAACTAAAGAGTCAAAAGGACAAACCAACAAGCAAGTAAGTAAACAAAAACCACCAGCGTTCAAAGACCATTTTGAACTGAGTTTATCAAGTAAGTTTACCAGGAATAACTGGAGGTCTTAAAAAGAAAATTATGCTTATTTATTTCAGGGTGGGAGAAAGCATGCCTCCACATGGAGAGGCCAGAGAGCACGCTGGAGTTGCTTCTCTCCTTCCACCTATACATGGGTTCCAGGGATCAAACTCAAGTGGATAAAGCAAATTGACTTTACCCATTAGGATACCTTACTTGCCTCAAAATTATTTTAATTACTCAATGAAAACTAATAACTAGTAAAGAAAACATATAGTGATAAATTTTATCTCTTACCTCTTAACTGAAAGATTCTTAAAAATCTTGCTGAAAAACTCTGCCTCTGCTTCGGAGTCTTGACTCTCAGCACTGAGTTCGAAATGGATTGGGTTTTTGCCAGAAGAGTCAACATTCTGAAATGAAGTGGGTCATACTTTTGAGATTTGACCTAAAATAGCAAAGAATCTTATTTATCCGAACAGTAGCTCTGGATCACCGACGGGAGCATTTCTGAGTTCTGTAGCCTGCTTCTGTAGAAAGCCTGCCTCTGTAGAAAGCCTGGCATACTGCTTTCTCAGTGAAAATAAAACCTAACCCTGTATTATGGAACTCATTCAGTAACCAGGGATGCAGTGAATACAGTAAGAATGTATTCATGAAACGATACAATCCATAAATGAATTCAGAGAAAAACAAGATGAGTTGAGTGGAACCACATGGTTAATTTGAAATTATTCAATATTCTTATAATAAAATAATGAATATATTTATTACTTACTTCAATACCTAAGATAAATAGTAATTTAATTAAAAAAAAAAAAAACATAGTGTTAGGGCCATAAACAATGGTAGTCACATGTAACACAGGAAGATTATTTGAGCCAAAGAGTTTGAATCTAGTGTGGGCAAAAAGGAGACGGTGTCCTTTATTTTTTAATTATTATTATTTGTTTTGCTTTTTTGAAATAGGGCCCCTTACATAACCCTAACTACCATGGAACTCATTATGCAGACTAGGGTGGCCTCAAACTCATAGAGATATGTCCTGTCTTTACCTCCCAAGTGCTGGGATTAAAGGCATACACCACTGAATCTGGCTTATCCTTTAAATTTAGTTTTTATATGACAATTTCAAAGACTGACTTTCTCTGTAATAACCACCTAAGATGCATCATTCACTTTATTTTTAGAGACAAGGTCTTAAAATGAATGCTTGGCTCTCCTGGAACACAGACTAGCATCTGAACTAAGAATCCACCTGCTTGCAGGGATGGGAGAGATGGGAAAGGGGATAACATCTGCAATGTAAATACAGAGAATATCCAATACAAAATGATTAAAAAACCGACTCCACCTGCTTTTTGTCTACTGAGTTCTGGGATTATAAGCCTGATCCAGTAGGCTTGGCTCCTAGATGCATTTTTATGTACTTTATTGGATCTCCTAGGACTGGAACTATAGATTGTGAGCCACCATGGGATTACTGGGAAACTGAACCAGGTCCTCTGGAAAGCAGTCAATGCTCTTAACCACTGAGCCATGTCTCTGGCTTCTACAAAAATATTTTATATAATATTAATTATACCCACATATTTAAAAAAAATAAATGATAGCAAGGAAAACACTAACGTCAAAAACGAATCCTCAGCTGGGCATGATGGTGCATACCTTTAATCCTAGCACTTGGTAGACAAGACATCTCTATGAGTTAGAGGCCAGCCTGGTCTACAGAGCGAGTACAGGACAGCCAGGGCTGTTCACACCGAGAAACCCTGTCTCAGGAAACAAAACCAACAAACTCCTCAACAGTACAGGATAATACAATGTATAAGCTACTGAAAGCAATGACTAGAAGAACAAGAACTGATGGTAAAATCAATGATTCATCTCGGTGGGTGGGGCATCCCTGCTTGCGATTGGTGAATAGCAGACTAGCGGATGAAGACACGCCCAGAGCACAGTTGGTATCATTCCAGTAGCTGAAGCCTGACTGAATGAAGGGGTTAAGACAGTGGCGTGTCTACACTCCTGCAGCCTGCTTCCAGGTGAGCCATGGAGTAGTTCTCTTCCAATACACAGTCCTACGACCATGACGCTTTAGCACATGCAACCAGCCAACCCTGCATGGACTGAAGTCCCTGAGCTGTGAGCTACAGTAAATCTCCCCTTCCTGGTTTATAGCAGATGTTTTGGTCTGAGTGATGAGAAAAATAACACATACAGGTAACATAAGCACTTACATTGAAGAGATGAAAAGTCTCCTTGTTGGTTAGTAACTGAAACTGAAGGGTGTGTGTCCTACTGTCACAAGGAAGGCACTCATAAAATTCAGGTTCCTTATGTGTCAATGAATAAAGGACTACGATGAAATTTCCAGATTCTGAAAAAACTCTAAACAAACAAGCAAAAAAAAGGCATTGAATTAAATTTTTGTGATAATAATATTATACTGAGAGATCTCGTTGGTTAAGTTTCCCGGTCTAGTCAGTGATTAAAGTACGCATGCTTATCTTATAATGTTAACAATTAAGAAAATAAACTTGTTTATTCTTATGTATATAGATGGTGATCTGCATGTGATGCCCTAGGCAGCAGAGAGCCAGTATGTGAGTACTGGGAATCAAACCAGAGTCCTCTGCAAGTGTAATTAGCACTCTTAACCACTGAGACATCACTCCAGCTCCCAGAGTTATTAATATTTTAGTAAAAAATTCTATAATAGAATATATAAACACTTTTTGTAAAACACCAAAGAAAACAGGAATATATAAAATGGAAAATGAAAACTTATCCACTCCAACCACCACTTCAGCGAGAGAGACAAGACACACACACACACACACACACACACACACACACACACAGAGAGAGAGAGAGAGAGAGAGAGAGAGAGAGAGAGAGAGAGAGAGAGAATCTCAAGAATGCACACACAATGGTATGCACCTTTGCTACCTGCAAGTGTAAAAAGGATCCCTTGAGCCTTCAACACCTGCCTGAGCTTTTACCGAACATCTACTGTCTATAGAAACTTAAAACAAGATAAATAACTGGTAATAAAACTTAAGTGTACTAAATCATAGACAAGAACCAACAATTAACATTTAGCACCCTGAGGAGATAGCTCAGTGGTTAAGGGCCCTCGGTCCTCTTCTAGAGGACTGGGTTCCATACCCGGCACCCACAGGTTAGCTCACAACCACCTGTAACTCCAGTCCCATGGCACCCGATTCCTCTTCTTCATGAACACCAGGAACGAATGTGATACACAGACATATATGTAGATAAAACACCCATACACATAAAATAAATGATAAAAAATTAAAAACAAAGAAAACATTTAACATCCTTTCTCTCTTTGTTTCTGGGACAAGGACTCAAATAATGGAGGTGGGCTTGGAATTTGTTATGTAGCCCAGGCTAGCCTCAAACTAACTGGTCCTTCTGCCTTAGTCTCCCAGTACTAGGATCACAGGTAAGGCAGGCCTCATTGTGTCTGGCTTGTTTTAGAACAAATAAATAAAATTCACTTGGAAAGTTAAGTGTAACTATAAAAGCATCTAAAAAATACAGAGATTCCTTTATTTATTTATATTCCTAGAATGTGAAATGCTAAGCAAGAAAGAAAAGTGATGAATTTGACTAAAAAACAAACAAACAAAACAAAATAACAAAAAGCAAGACAAACAAAATAACCTTGGGGTTGGGGCTAGAGAGATGGCTCAGCAGTTAAGAGCATTTGCTGCTCTTCTAGAGGACCTGGGCTCTATTCCCAGTATCCAGCTGGTAGCTTATAAATGCTCTCTTCTGGCCTCCGTGGGAACCAAGTATGCAAACAGTATAGAGCCAAGCGTGCAGGCAAAACACACCTAAACAACACAACCAAATAAAACAATTAAAGGGGTGCTGGGGCTGAAGAGATGCCTGGCAGGCTTCCCAGAATCCACACATCAGCTCACCACTGTCTATAGGCCCAGTTCAAAGATCAAACATCCTCACACAGACTTGGGTATAGATCAGAGTTATACAAAGCTTTGAGTACCAGGAAAAAGAAGACAGTCTGGGGAAAAGACCATTAGCTAAAAATTAAATGAATCCAAGGGAAGAAAGTTTCACTCTAAGTATTTATATGAGAAGAGAGAAATAGGGAAAGAAAGGAAGAAAAAGCATTACTTTACAAATTAATATGAGAAAGAAGAGACAATAGCAAGAGACAATAGCAAAAGACAACATCCAGAAATGTCATAAATGCTGGAAAAGAGCATGCTTCCTTTATTAGATTTGCAAGGGTTGTCACAGCTTGTGAAACCTGAAATAACAGCTCACACCTATAGTTCTAATACTCTGAGAGGCTAGGGCAGTAAGATTCCCTTGAGTTCAAAGTCAATCTGGGCCACACAGTGAATTCAAAACCATCGTGGCTACAGGTTAAGACCCTTTCTCAAAAGGCTGAAGAGTGAGCAAACAAAGACTTTCCATTCATCTGTCTTGAGCTAACATCCACCTCTCTGTCCTTCTCTAAAGCCACACTACCATCCTTACTGTGTGATCTTCCGCTCAGTGCCTCTGAAGTTAACACATCCTATACCTACTCCTGATCACTATAAGCTTACCTTCTTACTACTTACTTTTAGTCTTTTAATATGAGGTTTATCTTCCTTAAAAGTGCACATTTATTATGTATTATAAAAGATTAAAGTAGTGAATGAATTTTAACTGAAACCAATACAATATAAAAACAGGAGCAATCGAACTAAAATAATATAGAATAAAATATCACTTGCCTTTCCTGAATAGAAGAACTGAACATGTATCTCAAGCAGCAAGCCCATACCTGCGGGCTATAGATGTGTATAATTCCAGACAGCCAGCTAAAAGAAAAAGAAAGTATATCATCAGCCAAAATGGTGGTGGCTCATCCCTATAATCCCAACTGCAGGAGGCTGAGGCAAATTCTAGGGTAGCAGGGACTACACAGGGAGGGAGATCTTACCTCAAAATAAAAAGAAAACCCCCTATAGTCATTTAAAAATTAACACACTTTGGATCACATCCTTTCTAAGATTGATCTTTGATGCTCAACAGCAGTACATTAAAAACTTGACAAATAAGAAATCACATTGCCAATTCAGAGGCAGACTACACTGATATCTATGCAACATAAATATATCACATCTACAAATAGGAAGACACAAGTACATGGTATTTATTCTCTTCCATTTGGATGTGGGAGAGAAAAACAATTGGTGGAGGGAAAAACAGGTGTCAGAATAAATTAGCGTGGACTGGAAATGGACAAAATCTAAAGAGACCAAAGCTTGTGGCCTAAAACTAGGGATGTGAAGAAGTTAAAATGCTATAGTGTGTGTGTGTGTGTGTGTGTGTGTGTGTGTGTGTGTATGTATGTGTGTGTACACTTCTCCAAAATATAAAGACACCTTACAAGAAAATGCCCACAACCGCCAGGTGGCAGTGGCACATGCCTTTAGTCCCAGCACTTGGGAGGCAGAGACAGGCAGATCTCTGAGTTTGGGGTCAACCTGGTCTACAGTGCAAGGTCCAGGACAGCAAGGGCTACCCTGAGAAATCCAGCCTCAAAAGCTGAGAGGTTTTCTTAAGTAGAATAATACTTACATTCCCACTAATGGTAGAGAATAAACCTTGGGATCTGATTCCAGCAAAAGTAACAATTTACGCGTTTCATCCATAGTAATATATCTAAACAGAAGAAACATAAGTAAGAATAATTTTAAGTATGTGCTTTCAACCCAAAAAATGCAAACTGAGTCTTGAAACTCAGTTTTATGTAAATAAAATTCTATTTCAGTTAGTGGATGAAAAAGAGGCCACAAAGGTAAAATGTTTTCACCTATCAAAATAGTCATTTAGGATTACATACTTAAAATATTTTACTCACATATTACTTTTAATAGTGTTAACACTAAAGAGGACAACTTTAGAGCCAATTATACTACTGAAAAAGTGAATTTCCTGTTACTAGAAATATGCACATATCCAGGCAACTTGATAGGACAAATGTGACTTTTCAGCAAAAAGGGATAAGTAATCCGCTATGCCTGACACTCTTCCAACTACTGCCAAAGAGTACAACAAAATACAAATCCCACCTTTCCTAAAAAGACATGGATCTCTGACATGTAAACTGACTACCAAAATTAGTATTATTTAAAAGTATACTAATTCAATCAATATTTATAAGCTCAGACTAATGGATCTTTTACTCACCCATGTTTATAGGTTCCCTGAACTTGAGAAATATTCAGATTACTACTTAAGTTTCTTGCTAGTGCTGTAGGAATAATGGGGATAGGCTTCACAGGCACACACTTGAAAGAATTTGCTAGAGTTACTGCTGTCCATTGCAAGGTAAAATCCACACCATCCAACCTCTCGCTGGGGGTGACGTGGGCTCGTAAGGAAAGCAACTTTCCACAGTCCAAGGCGGCTCTGCTGCACACGTGGTACTGGAGAGCCTGAGGAGTGATATTATATAAATATTTTATTACTTGGAAATGTATCCATGTCTTTAAAGTTCAGTTAACATTGCTACACATACCTCTATGATATCTGACATGAACAAAATTAAATTCATTCTCATTCACAACATTTCAAGTCTCACTTTTTCCACATGATCAAAAGATTATGTAAATAATTTAACCAAACCAGCTCCTCAGCTCCATCATAAGTTTCCAATTGGATGTCCTAGCCGCTCTTTAAACAATTATCACCCCTAATAAGTTTCACTACATTGGGGTGGTGGGGTAAGGAGCCAAATTATAACTCAGCCTTGGGGAATCCCAATCATGCCTTTTTGGTTCTTTTCTCATTATCCAAATTGGGGTAGCTCTTCTTCCATAGTTAGTCATATCTACTGTGCCCTTTTTATTCTTACAGCTACCACTGTGTATATATAGTTGTGTATACACACACATATAAACACATACACAGAGACACACACACCATCTAATATACATCCAACCTACTTGATCATTCTGACTTCAGTGAGCCTGCTTGATCAGATCTCACAGAACTGCTTCTTTTCAAAAATCTCTAATAACTATATGCACAAAAGAAATTTCTTCATCCAATTAAGTTCTCTATAATCTGACTAAATTAATACTCCAGTCTAATTGCCATTAGGAAGTCTATAAACCTTTAGCAGCCCTAAGCACTTCCTGAACTTTCTTTTCTGTCTTGGTCCCACTGCCACTGCTTCCTCTTCTGGAATATTACCCATCTCTAGCCTCAAGAAACCATATTATCTTTGATTCTTTTAAGTCTACAATGATTCAATCACATATCATTACAAATAATTCTCAAATCTGTATGATTTATCAAAATACTATATGCCATACACACTATGATTCTCATATATAATTAAAAATAATGCCATCTACAGTTCAGACACAGGACTCAGAGGACCTGAGCTGGATCTGAACCAAAGCATCCTACGTACCTACTAGTTTTCACAGCACAAGGGGCCATGCAAACTTCCAAGGAAGGCAAGCAGATAGTCCTCTCAAGGCATGACACCTGTGAACCACAGGCACAATAACCCTATGGGAGCACTAGCAGCACACATTCCTTGGTGGTAACTAACAGCTCTTTAATTGGACTTCAGGCTCACTCAGGAGGGAAATCATGCCTGGTACTAGAAACCTAGCCAACTGCCCAAGACTAGAAAAGTCATCGATTTTGGAAAACCTTCAACTGCAAGGTTACCGAACTTCCTAATTCCTAAATGAAGTACATTCTAAATATTTATCCTCTATACACAGGTACATGTACTCTTACACCTTATCAAAGAAACTTCTCTTTGTAACAGAAGAAGACATTACAGAAACCCACAACTGATCACAATGCAGAGAGAATAAGTCCCCACTGGAACACCTTTAATCTATCTCCTGCATCTAAGGCTCAGGAATCATTGCTGAAGAGGACAGAAAAATCATTAAGAGCAAGAGAATAGGACATTTCACGTGAGATTGTTTCTACCAGAGAGGCTACATAAAGGAAGTCTCATCAACATGACTGCCAAAATGATTCCCAGATGGTGACAACACCCATAAACATGCTAACACGGTAGGGAGAAATCTTATGAGGTCTCAACCTTATACAAAGAGCTACAGGCACCTGGGAAAGGTTGAGAGTGGGAGACAGTCTTCCTTAGGGAACTGCACACTAATTGGTTATCCAATATGAAGCAGTTGGTGCTGAGGAAACATAAAGAGTAGGCTAAATTATGTGTGTATCCCTAATAATAACTTTTTGAAAGGCCATAAATTTGAGCACAACAGGTGACATACATGAGAGAGGTTGGAGGGAGGACAGGAGGAAATGATGCAATTGTCATAATTCCAAAAACTAAAAACTATTATAAAAAACAATGTTATCCGTAAATTTCACCTTTAAAGCTGAACTGAAGTCATCTGCATTACGAACTATGACATCTTTTGAACAAAGTCCTTGAGTATGAACTTTGCAGGGGATCAAAGAATCTCCAGGAAGAGATGCAGTAGGAGTTCTTTCTGAGCCTTGAGGCATTTCTCGACCAGGATCAAAGCGATCTATGGTCAGTGTCACACCTTCTTCATCTGCAGAACAAAAGTGTTTCTATTATATAGCATGCTAGTTAGAAACATAAAACCTCCAAGCAGAACTATGTCTCAGCAAAATATTTTTATCATACTAAAATCCTACATTGAAAAACGATAGCTTATCCAGTCTACCGGGTGACTACACCATGAGTTCTGAGATGGGTAGTTTTACTCATAGTTATATCCATGATGATGCACAGCAAGGAGATTAGCAAAAGCACATGCAATAGCTGCCTGAAACACATGTATGCTCTATAACAGCCATTGTGTGTGTATGTATACAATATATACACACATACTTTTTTTTTTTTTAACAACATATTACCTTCATCCACTGTGAGAGAACCAAGTAAGAAGCATGGCACATTTTTTTTATTCTGCTTAGCATGACGATAAGCCAGTTGGATGGCCTTTTCAGTTACCATAAGCTTTGGTTTTCTGAAAAATAAGAGAAGTCTTTTATGAATGTGGTATCCCTAATGTCCACACTATGAAATGTCCACATTAAACAAAACCTTCTATAAAAGTACTGACTAAAATGTAACAAAGAATTTTTAAAATGTACACAAAGACTATCACTAGAGATCCCTAGTCAAGAAATCCTGTAAAAGGCAAGAGGTAGACAAGGTCACTTAGAAGCCAGACTGACCACAAGCGGACAAAAAAGGTACAAATGCCTAACCTGGACCAGAGTACAAGCTGACCAAGCAGGAGGCTGATATGTCTCTGTAAATACAGTGACAAAGATAGTCACATTCACTTCTTTACATGTCATTTATGTCTGATCCCAACACCCTTGAATACAAAGCATAGATAGATAGATTTAAACAAAGCAGCTAGTCATGGTGGAATGAATCCTTAGTCTCAGAACTGGGGAGGTGCAGGCATCTCAGAGTTTGAGGCCAATCTGATCTACACAGTGATCAAAAGCCAGCTAGAGCTATATAGCAAGATCCTGTCCTTAAAAAGGGGGGATAGGTTGAGAGTGGAGGCTGAGGAGATGGCTTAGTAGTTAAGAGCTCATGCTGCCCTTTCAGAAGACCTGAGGTCAATCTCAGCACCATCAAGTGGCTCTCAATCACCTGTAATTTTAGTTAAAGGGGATCTGGCCTCTTCTGGCACCTGTACTAATGTGATTAAAAATAAAATGAATCAGGCTAGAGAGATGGCTGAGAGGTTAAGAGCACTGACTGCTCTTCCAAAGGTCCTGAGTTCAATTCCCAGCAACCACATGGTGGCTCACAACCATCTGTAATGGGATCTGATATTCTCCTTCTGGTGTGTCTGAAGACAGCAACAGTGTACTCATACACATAAAATAAATAATTCTTTAAAAAGTAAAATAAAACTTTTAAACGATATTTAAAGAACTATAAGAGGGAAACTATAATATATACAAGGAGCAAGTAACCAGAAGAAAGGCCAGATAATTTTAAAAAATATTACTTTTAATAAAACAAAAAGCCCCAAATAAAACAAAACAGACCCAGAGATGGGCAGACCTCTGTGAGATTAAGGCTAATCTGGTCTGTATAGTGAATTTCAGGCTATATAGTAAGTATGATCTTGTCAGGAAAAATTTTAAAGTACCAGCAAAGAATCATATGTTACCCCTGTAGCAGAGTGTCTGTTTAGCATGTTCAAGTACACGAAACACTCTAGGAGCTATATGCATACATGCATGCATGCATGCATACATACATACATACATACATACATACATACATACATACTTCTTTCTTGGTACTTTCCCATTTATTTTAATAAGGAAACTGACTTTTGACTACTTTATTGGAGTTATTTAAGTAAGAATTGGTAGGATCTGCAGTTGAGGGCTCAGTCTGATGCCAGTTAAGAGTACCTTAAAATCACTGTCACCAAAATCTAGTTAGTGATAAGTCCCTTGCAGACCGACCTGGCTCTCTGCACTATAATCTATCCTCTGCAGAATACTCCTTTTATCAAGCAGTCCTGAGATAACATCTCAACTGATTATCATAACTTTTAAGTCTAAACTTCTTTCAAAAGATCCTACACAGAACTAATTCAGTATTATATGCCTTCTAACCTGATGGATTCCAACTCTGTTCTTTCTTCTCAAGGTTCCACATAGATACCATGTTGAAGTACAGGAGATATTTCTACAATACTCAGAACCTTAGATATGTGAAATATTTTAACTGTGAAATTAAAATTATTTCTCAAAAACATAAGAAAAATTTAATAAACAGATGGAATTTTTATCTGATACAAACTTTAAGTGAGAAAGTTAAAAAAAAAAACCTGAACAGGTTGAGCACTGTTTTCTTGAAATACTTGAGACTACAAGTACTTCAGGTTTGGGAATGTACACACGTACAAAATCTTGGAGATGGAACTCAAATCTAAACATTTAAGTTCATTGATGTTTACAAATATCTTATACATATAGTCTGAAGATCATTTTTATATAACTATATTTTGTATTTAGATAAAATGTAGAATAGACCACTTTAAAGTATCTTGTTGACACTCAACAAGTTTCAGATTTCGAAGGCATCTTTACCTGCTCAGCCATCTTGCCAGTTTAAGCTTCAGATTTTATAACCTGGGGAAATGGTTCCTACCACACAAGCACAAGGACCTGAGTCTGGATCTTCAACATGCACATAAAGATGGGTGCAGTCCAAAATCTGTTTCTCCCAGTGTTTGGTGGAGTGGGGAGGGGGATGAACTGGCCACAGGCTAACTGAAAAGGGAAGCTCCAGATGGAGTGAGATCCTGATTCATAAGATAAGGTGAAGAGCAATAGAGGACACTGGACATCAACCTTCCGTTTCCACAAGTGGACACATACATGCACACACACACACACACACACACACACACACACACACACACACACACACAAAATTGGACTTTGGGATTTAGGCAGCCCAACTTGTAATTAATAATAACAATCAAGACTGTCCTATATACTATGATTCAGCTTACACTGGTTTGATATGGAAAGAGAAACACACCTGTAGTAAGTAAGATGTAAGTAGGTGCACTCTCCAATTGGCATTGGGTTCCAAAGTGCCAATTTTGATGGGGGAAAGTGGAAAGGTACCATCTTGCTTGAAGGAAACCTTAAAAAAGAAAAAGACAAATTAAAGTACAAGGAAAAGCAAAAAAGTATATATAATAAGAAAGTTATTAACTATATGACAACAGATTGATCAATATGTCCATGCTGTATTTTATATTCATTAAAAAAATACTACATGGGGCCAGGCATGGTGGCACCTTTAATCCCAGCACTTGGGAGGCAGAGGGAAGTAGATCACTGATTTTGAAGCCAATCTTATCTACACAGTGAGTTTCAGGACAGCTAAGGAGACCCTGTCTCAAAACAAACAAATTAAAAAAAGAAAAAAAAAAAAAAAAAAAAAAAAAAACTACAGCAGTATGATCTAACAGAAGGGTCAAGAGTAAAGTATAAGAAACATGATAGCCTCTCTGGGCCATGTTTCCTATTGTCTTCATCAAAAACATCTGGCACAAAGGAAGCTACAGAGAATACAAAAGCTCCCCATGGGCATAACTGTAGTTTAGAAGAAAAAAAAATCCATATGCCAGCATTAATCGTTCTTCTCTAGGGGAAAATAATGGTCCAAAAAAACTAAGTCACCTACGCCAGGTTGCCAGGTACTCATGGAATAACAGACTAAGAAAAGCAAGGACAGGTGGCCAGCTCCTCCTCCTTACTACACATAAAAAGAACCACTTCAGGAAACATGGAGAATCTTGGGATGGCCAATGTGAGATGATTACCACCAAAGACTCAGTGCTTAGAAAGAAGGAACCCCCAAAATTTTCTATTCTGCTAGAGCGGAAATGAGCAATCTTCTAATCTACAGCATTGGTTCAGATCATTTCTTATCAACAAAAACATCTATGTCAATAAGTTCAAGAGGAAAGGGAGCTAGTATTTATGCAGTGCCTACATATGCCCAAGCCTTTCGTCTACTCTGCCTTCTTAATACTTCCTGGTAATTAGAACGTGATCACCATCCTCATCTTACAGTGAAGAGCATAGTAAATGAACTAGACCGTGGGAGCCACCATTTTAACTGTGGAGCCAGGTATTCCTTCCTCTCTTCCAGTATTCCTTCCCAAGCTAATGTGGATAGCTGTAATAAAACACTGTGCAAATATTTTGAAGCAAGGCATGTCAGCATATACCTGAGGTCCCAAAGCTTGAGAGGCCAAGCAAGGAGTATTGAAATGAGTCCAGTGTTTTAAGACCAGCCTCAGCAACATGGCAAGACCTCCACCTCAAGTAACTAATAAACAGCCAGGTACAGTGGCACATGCCTATTATCCTAGCTCCTGGGAGGATGAGGCAGAACTGAGTAAGCGAGTGTGAGGCCAGAAGAGCTACATAGCTTTTGACTCATAAACTAAAAGGGAGCCTAGAGAGATAGATGGTTCAGTGATTAAGAAAGAGTACTTGCTGCTCTAGCAGAGGACCCAGATTTACTTCCTGGCATTCACATGGCAGCTCACAACCAGCTACAGCTCCAGTTCCAAGAAATCAGATAGATACCTTCTTCTGGCCTTCCGGGCCACAAGAATACATACACATAGTCAAAGCACTCATACAAATAAATAATATCTAACTATATACTCAATAAAATAAAATGTCTGTACCTGGTATTCATCTGGGACTACAAGCTGGAGGAACCACAGGCTCTATATTTGGTGAGTGATTTATTCAATTTGTAATCCTCAGTACCTTACAGAAATAAAGAAATACTGTTAAACATAGAAGAACATTGTGTAGCAAATGGGGACCATTCTTAACCATATAGTAACAAAATAATCAGCAAAATTAAGTTGCTCATATGAAAAGTAACTACAGATTAATAAGATTAAATGTATGTAAATCTCAGGATGCAGCATACTTTCCTACTCTGTGAAGAGTCCTATGTCCAATGTCCAATACAGAGAAAAATAATAGAGCAGATGTTAATAGATTTTGATTGCTTTCATACTATACATACTATACAGCCTATATTTTGCTTTAGTACTGAATGAACCTATCCAGTTGGAAATTAGACATATGGACTTGAAACTAAAGAGAGGTGGAAACTAA
The DNA here is from genome assembly GCF_963924665.1 of Micromys minutus. Lineage (NCBI taxonomy): Eukaryota > Metazoa > Chordata > Mammalia > Rodentia > Muridae > Micromys > Micromys minutus. The sequence continues at coordinate 32,219,928 of NC_137978.1, read as the reverse complement.
AGGTGCACAAAATGCTAGTGAGAAAACCCAGTAAGTGTGACTATGGAGCCAAACCAAAAACACAGATTCTTTCACAAGTCACTTTGTGGGAACAGAGACCTTCCCGTTCACTCTCTAAAGAGTGAGTTTGTTGATAAATATGTTATTGTAGTTGTTTATAAAAACGTATCATACATTTTCCTGTTTGGGCTTTCTGGGGATCATGAGGCTTGTCCCCCCAGTGCTAGGATACAGGTGGCACTACCAAGTCTAGCCAGCATTTATTGTACTTTTTTAGTCTTAATTTTTGACCTTCTGTGCATTGTTTTGATTTCAGGGAAAATGTTATCTGAGGTAGATGAGAAGGCTTAGTACTTGCTGCTGCAAGGCCAGTGATTCCATTCCCAGAATTCCACAAAGAACAGAATCTGGAACCTTTGACCTCCACATGTACACAGTGAGACAGACTTCTGCTCTCACATACACAGTACATACACAGTACATACATATCACATACACAGCACATGCACATCACATGCACATCACATACACAGCACAACAGCAACGATAACAAGATGAAAATCTAGGGCCAGTAAAATGGCTCAGAGGATCAAAGTGCTTGTTGCCAAAACTAACAAGCTAAGTTTGATTCCTAGGACCTACTCCTGGGAGGAGAACCAACCCCTCAGGATTATACTCAGATCTCCATATGTGCACATGCATGTGCACATGGGCACACATGAACACACAATAAGTACAATTTAACCTCTAATGTAATTTTAAAAAATGAATCATCTGACTCTAGATAAAGGATTTCTAATGGAAGTATAAGTCATTTCAAAAATTTAAAAGAAGCCTTTTCTATATAGTCCAAGGCTAAAAATATCCAGGAGAATGAAGTTCTACTGGATATAACCTTGAAGGATCAACTAAAAATTCACCCAGACTTTTTTTTTTTTAGAAGCCTTTCTTTAGCGCTTGGTTTGGTTGTCATGGTTTCAGTAATCACACTGATAACATTACCTCCACAAAGTATATAAAGCTTTCCTCATGCACAGGAGTGTTTTCAAATGCCCTGTCTCTCCTTTCATGCATTAGGCCTTTCTGACTTGAAAACCACCAAGTGAGATTTGATAACTAGTTCATCTTGACAGTATTAGCTCATGGGGTCAAAGCTGTACCAAGGAATACCTAACAAAAATACTCTCCTCAGGTAATGTCTTCATTGTGTAGCAAATGAGGACCGTCAAGTCACCCTCACCTCTTCTCCCTCTTACCCATATAAAGTTCTTTCTATCCTCCAACCTTAGCTCACCTCACGACCCTGCCGGATTTACTGACACATCCCTCCAATGCAGACACAAATGTGTCTATAACAAGTTTTCCTCTACTTAGAAAGTCAATGGCTTTTCTTATACAAAATAAAAGCCCTTCCTAGTTAAGGTCCTACCTAACCACTGCAACCATAGCCCTGGTCACTCACCTTCCAGCCCTAACTCAACTACCTGCAGTCCCTCATAGGGCTGCATAGGCTGTCCTCCCCTTCCTTTGGAATCTCCTACTAAATCTTATCATCCAACCTCCAACTCCAATGTGCAATTTCTCACGGTGACATCACTGTCTTTGTGTTCAGACACAGTACGTTCACGCCTCGCTTTTGACTTAGGTCTATTTCCTGTAGATCTATAAACACTTAGTAGATTCTTTACAGTCTGGGCAAAAAAAAAAAAAAAAAAAAAAAAAAAGCAAGATCGAGGATCAAGGTTTGAGTCTCCGGTGAAATCAATCTGAGGCACGTCACAAGGTAAACTTCTTTCCCGTTCTTTAGCAGACAACAGGCAAGGTTCTGAGGTCCGCCTTCTTTCTCCCCTGGCGGCCCTGTGGTCACCGGTCCCACCGCGCTAACTCCGACCTTACAGGCCGCTTGTTACTCACGGTGTTTGCACGGAGGGCGCCTCGGGGAACCAGGAGCAGGAGGAAGATCCACAGTCGCTATTGTCACGGCCGCCGCCAAGCTGGAGTTTGTTTGTTGGGCTCGTTTGTTGGGCAAGCAGAAGCAGGATCCAAGTAGCGTCTCCGATAACTGCGGCCCCGCCTCTGGGACGTTGGGGTCGCGGGAACCCAGGCGGCAAGCGCCAGCTACAAGAAACTGAAGGGCGCGCCGCGACTGCTGATTGGCCAGAAGCCCAGCCAGTCCCGCTACAGGGGCGGTACCAAGAACGCACGCAACCTCTCGGCCGCATACTGCTGTGACGACCAATCGGAACCCGGCCTGGAATTAGCGCTCGCCCTATCCCAAGGTTCTTTAGAGAACCGAGGGCGTGACCGCAGCGCTGTGTCACTACTCCGAGGATTTAAACCTTCGTTTCGTCAACGGTCAAGTTCCGGTTTGGCCTGGCTAAAGGCTTGCGCAGTAAAAAAAGAAAAAAATCCCGGCAGACTAGCCCGGAAGTGCTTCTTGCGCTGACTGTTGGGATCGACTCAGCCGAGCTTGGCTCTCCCCTGTAATTCCTGCGCTTTTCCAAAGTAGGTGCTACGACAGGAGGCTCACCGCGAGTTGGAGACAAGCTGGAATTATTTAGGGACCCTGTCTTAAAAAGACTAGAGTCGGGTGTGGTGGTGCGCCGCCTTAGTCCCAACTTTGAAGAGGTGGGTGGAGGCAGAGAGATCTGCAGGTTTAGGTCGTCTAAGCAACGGAGCAACTCAACAACTTGGTCTACATGGGACCTTGTTTCAGGGGAAAAAAACTGTTTTCAAGCCCTTGAATGATCAGAGATAGAAGAGGTTAAATTTGGTTTCAGTTGTTTCTTAAGTAGGATCTTATCAATTTTGGGAAATTCTTTTTTGTTAAACAGAAAAAAACAAAAACAAAAACAAAAAAAACAAACGATGACCATTTACACTTATTTCTAGTGCTAATATTGGGAACAGTTGAGGTTTGTGACTTGTGTGCACGTGCAGCCAGAGGTCCATGTTGGATATCTTCGAGATGATCAGGCATTCATTTTAATTTAAAAAAAAAAAACTTAAGAAGCACATCTATAATGTTAGGGCGTGTTACATCAAGCTTTGTGCATTTTTTAATAGTCAGGCAAAAATCTAAATGTATTAAAGATTTTAGTTAATAATGTATTGATGTTGGGTTAATAGAAACAAAGTACATACTTATAGAAGATTTAAAAACTAGGGCTAGAGAGAGGGCTCCGTGGTTAAGAGCACTGACTGCTCTTCCAGAGGTCCTGAGTTCATTTCCCAGCAACGACATGGTGGCTTACAACCATCTGTAATTCGATCTAATGCTCTCTTCTGGTGTGTCTGAAGACAGCTTCAGTGTACTCATATAAATAATATAAATAAATACTTTTTAAAAGATGTTAAAAATAAGGGAAAGTGAGTAGGAGGTGCTGTGTCTTCATTTATTTCTGTATATCTGAGACTGTTCTGGGAGGCTAGTATGCAGTTAAGCGGTAGTGTAGTGCTCCAGCATGTGCAGGGTCCTGGGTTGAGGCACTACACAGTAAGTAAATACTTTAACAGGTAAAATCTGGGGCTGTAGGGATAGCTCAGTGGTTGAGAGCGCTTGCTGATCTTGCAGATGATCTCGGTTTCAAGCATCCTGGTTGAATAGATCACAGTTGTCTTCTGACCTCCTTGGACACACCCACCTCCTGGCTGCCACACATATATAACCTATAAATAAATCTTTTTTAAAAAAGTTTATGAAACCCAGTGCTAGTGGTGGTGCACACCATTAATCCCACCACTGGAGAGGCAGAGGATCTCTGTGAGTTCAAGGCCAGGCTGGTCTACCGAGCTAATTCCAGGACAGCCAAGGCTGTCTTGGAGATCCCTGTTTTAAAAATAAATAAATAAGGAAAAAACGAGAGGAAACAAAGGAAAAATCTGAAGCATATGTTAACTTTTGAACAACTAAAACAACATAAGAACTCAAATGTTAGCAAACTGTTAAACATTTAATGACACTGTATTCTAAGGATGTGTGTGTGTAATGCATAAATGTTTGTTTTGAGACAGGGTCTCATATAGTCTAGGTTGATCTTGAACTGTTTAGGTAAAGATGACCCAGATCTTCCTACCTCTGCCCTTCAAGTGTTGGGATTCTAGGCCTGGGTCCCCCACGTGGTTTCTGCCATGATGGGGGCTTGAACCCATAGCTCTTGTGCATGTGGTTAAGCATCCTGCTAGCTAAGCTACATCCCCAGCTTCAGTGCATAAATAGTTAATACCAAAATGGAAAATGATTGTCCTTGGCAAACAGGAAGGCTGCCCTGAAGGCAGCCCAGCTCTTCATTTTCACTTAGTTTTCTTTACAGTATTGGGATTGACATGTTAAATGGGTGCTCTGCTACTGAAGTGCATCTTCGACCCCCTCACCCCTCCTTTTTGAAAAAAGAATTATTTGTGTATATGGGTACACTGTCACTATCTTCAGACACACCAGAAGAGGGCATCAGACCTCATTACAGATGGTTGTGAGCCACCATGTGGTTGCTGGGATTTGAACTCAGGACCTCTGGAAGGGCAGTCGTGCTCCTAACCACTGAGACATCTCTCCAGCCCCCAAACCCTTTTTTTGTCTTCTAAGTCAAGGTCTTGGATAAGTCCTTAGGTTGGCCAGGAACTTGCAGTCTCTCTCCAGCCTCCTGAGTAGCTAGGGATACAGGCACATTCCATCATGTCCAACTGGCCCACCTGTAGACTCTTCATTTGCATGCCATATCCACAGTCCTTGCTATATAACCTCACTTTTTGAATCAAGTGAAAAGTACTCCTCTGTGCTGCCCCCTAGTGTTGCAACATGAGGCCCAATAAAAGGCTTCTGAAAAATGAAAACCATAGTGGCTTTATTTTAAAACTGAAAAGGTGGCTTATTTTTAAGAAAGCCTGTATTTCCAGGTATCTTTAAATGTTTTCTTTGAGTAATGTTGTAGCAAAACAAGCCCCAACTGTGCCCTTTAGTCTCTCTGAAATTCATTCTCCTTATCTACATAATGTACCCTGTCATAAATGAGTGTGTGTTAGTTTGTTAAAAGGCCGTCAAATATTGCTATGCTAGGAATTCTATAGTTAACATTACTAATAAAGGTGCAACATGATCTTATATTTGAAGAGATTAAGGAGCTGATTTGTTAAGTCAGAAGGCTAAAGTATAATGAAATAAGAGCTGCAGACGCTACCTAGGACCTGTTACACACTGAGCTTTGTACTAAATGACATGGCAAGCATGAAACAAGGAAGGTACTGTTTTACAGGCTAGGTAATAAGTGGTGATTATCCAAACCCAATATAAATTACTGGTAGATTGCCTGCCAGGTTAAATAGACTGATTTTATACTGTGCCATTCCTTGATCCTTATTTATACTGTATATCAAGACACTGCAGTTTCTATGGCTGCTGACCTTTACAGAGAAAGACAGCTGTCTTGCTCTAATTTGTTTAACAGAGAACCACTTCAACTTTCTCATTTTTTTTAATTTTAAAAATGTATTATTTGGGGCTGTGTGTATAGTTTAGTGTTACAGTATGTAATGTATTACAATTATACAATGTACAATTATATTAATTATATCACTAAATATATTGTGTATTTATTATATATTACACATATATGTTATATAAATATATATAATATAAATAAAGCTAATTGTAAAGGGAAAATTTATCAACAATTCTGTATCCTAAGTGTTGTAGAGTAACTGTGTCCCAGTAACTGTTCAAATTCACATGTTGAAAAAGTTTTTTGGGCAGTATTTCACTATGCAGCCCTGCTCACCTGCAGTTCACAGATATCTACCTGCCTCTTCATCCTAAGTGCTGGGATCAAGGCATGCTGAAATCTTAGCTTCCAATGATGGTAGAAAGTGGATGACTGGAGGAGTAGATCATGAACACCGTACTTATGAGTAGGCGTCCTGCTCTTTTAGAATAGCCCCAGAGCACTCTATCCTGCAAAGTCACAAGAACATGGAAACTGGCCCTCACCTCATACTGAATTGGCCGTCACTTCTATAACTATGAGAAATTTTGTTATTTAAAATATACTCACTCAGTGGTATTCTATTATACTGGCCCAAGTGGAAAAAGACACCAATATCAATTGGTTTTGGAGAATGGAGTTTTCTTTCTCTTCTTCTTTTTTCTCTTCTTCCACTTCTTTTTCTTCTCATCCTCTTTCTTTTTTCTTTTTCCTTTTTCTCTTTTCTTCCTCCTCCTCCTCCTCCTTCTTTTTTTGAGACATCATCTATGTAGCCCTAGCATTTGTAAAACACTATGTATATCAGGCTGACCAGGAAGTCACAGAGAACCTTCTCAGGGCTGGGATTAAAAGCATGTGCCACCATGCCTGACTTGGATTTTTTTTTTCCTTCTTAGTCTCTTTCCATCCTGTCATAGTTAGCTTCAGCTGTTAACTTGACATAAAACTTGTCACCTGGAATGAGGGAAACTCATGTAATTGTCCAGATCAGTTTGGCCAGAGGCCATGTCTGTGTGGGATTTTATTCATTATTGATGTAGGAGGGCCCTGCCCACTGTGAGTAGTACCATCCCTAGGCAGCTTGACCTGGGCTGGAAGGTAGCTGCGCAAGTCAATAAGCAGTGTTCCACAGGAAGCATTCCTCCATGTTCTCTGCTTTAGTTCCTGTTCAGAGTTCTTCCTCTGGCTTCACTTCATCATGGGATGAATCATGTAAGTCCTGGAATCCTTATCTGTCTGTCCATCCATCCACCCATCCATCCATCTACTATGTATCTGTGGCTGGTATGGAACTTACAGATATACACTTACCTCTTCTTTCTTGCATGAAAGACTTGTGCTACCACATTTAATCCTTTCCTCCCCAGGTTGCTTTTGGTCCTGGTATTTATCATAGCAATGGAGCCAGGGATCTGTTCCCAGGGGTCATTCTTAAGCATATGTATCTGTAACACGGTCTTCATGATTAGACCAGGTAAATCTTCAGTGTTATATCTGATGGTATCTGTCATTCTTACTGTGGGAAGTAAAGAACTTTTGCTATCAGGAACAAAGAAATTACAGTCATTTGTTTTCATCTTTTGTCTTCTCTTACCCACTGTACTGAAATCTCCAAAGACCTAACTTTCTCCTCTCAGTTATGACTTCTGAGATAATTTTACTTCTGCTTTTAGAAAACAAATACCTGTGCTTTGGAGGTGACTCTGTGGGCAGACACATGCTACCAATCCTGAGGACTTGAGTTTGATCCCTGGAACCCAGATGTTGGGAGGAGAGAAATGACTCCTGCAAGTTGTCCTGTGACTATACCTATGGCATGGACTCTCATACACCACACACACACACACACACACTGTAATAAAAAAGAAACTTCTATATTGCTCTTTTAAAATATTTTATAGACAGAGTGGCTTGGCCTGATCTCTTTATCTTTCTGCCTCCACCTCTCAAGTGTTAAGATTATAGGTACATGCTGTTCCAAGACACTGATAAAACCTTGCAGGAATAGGAAGTTGTTCCTTCCAGAGCCAATATATTTTATAACTACATTCTAAATATTTTCTTCTACCCACATATAAGTACACCCCTCATCAAAGAAGCCCCTTCTCTCTGCAGAGACCTTTACAGGAATCCTTAACTTGCCAACATACAGAGAAAAGCGATTGTGGGGTGCCCAACACTGATACACTTACAACACAACTCCACACAAGGCTCAGGGACTCGAGGACAGATTGTAAAAGCAGAAGACAAGGGTGTCTGCTGTGAGACAATGTCCTGTACATGTCAGGGAAGAGACACCAATGCAGTCTCACAAACAAGGTCATCTAAGCAAGAGCTGCACAGTGCTGACGCCTGTTGATGTGATGTGTGAGATAAAAAATCTCACAGGGCCTCGTCCCTAGATGGAGCATGGTGGTTTGAATGAAAATCATCACCATAGGCTCATGTTTGAATGCTTAGTCATCAATGAGTGGCACTACATGGGAAGGATCAGGAGTCCCATGAGGCCTTGTTAGAGGAAGTATGTCACGCGGGATGGTTTTTGAGGTTTTGGAAGCCCATGCCAGGCCTAGAGGCCCAGTCTCTTACTGTTGCCTCAGCTACTTCTCCAAAACCATTTCTGCCTATGTTCCTTACTAGTTTGATAATGGACCATTAAACCTCTGAAACTTTAAGCCAGCCCCATAATAAATGCTTTCCTTTATTAGAGTTGCTGTGGTCATGGTATCTCTCCACAGACTGAGACAGCTACAGGCAACTAATGGCTGCTGAGATATGGGGTGCATCATCAGTCTTCTAGACAAGCCCTGTGATGGGATATTCAGTCCCAAGGAGTAAGCCCTAAGCATACATATACAAGCAGCACTAAGTAAACTGAGAGGCCGAATTTACATATACGTGTGTGTGTGTGTGTGTGTGTGTGTGTGTGTGTGTGTGTGTGTGTGTGAATAACAATAAGAAAGGGGCATGACTTTGAGAATAAGGAAGACATGGGAGGGACTGAAGAAGGGGTAAAAATTATATAAATGTAGTACCTATGTGTAAAATTCTTTCTAAAAATGTTTTTAAATGTTTATTTTATATGTAGGGGTATTTTGTCTGCCTACCATATGCCAGAAGATGCAGAACTGGACTTGAAGTTACAGACAATTGGAAGCCATCATGTGGGCCCTGGGAATTGAACCTGGGCCCTCTGCAATAGCAGCAAGAACTCTTGACCCCAAGCCATCTCTCTAGTCACATGAAATTCTAAAAAAAATAAAATAAAATAAAATTTGAATGAAAAGAAACCTTTCAGTAATACCCAGAAGTATAAAGAGCAGGGGCTGTGAGCAGATTCTAGACCCTCACCAGATGCTGAATCTGCTTGGGCTTTGACTTTGCCTGCTCACCACCTCCTGAAATTTGAGTTCTCTGTTAAGGTTATGCAAAGGATTAATTAACCCTCCTTTGCAGCATATCTTCCATGCTGAGGAGATGGAGGCAGCCTGCTGGGGATGGAGGAAACCAGGGATATCAGCACTGAGTTGCCCTCCCCAGGAAGATACAGATGAAGCTGTCTCACGGACTCTGACTTTTATGTAGTGGTTTCTATAAATTGTGAGGCTACCATGGGAATGATGGGGAGAAATTAGCAGCTTTTCTAGCTCCGGTTCTGCCCACAGCTGTGACAGATCTGATTTCCTTTATTAATTTTTGGTATCCCAGTTTCTTCTTTTAGAATGTGGTAAGCAAGAAACCTGAGAGACCAGTTATACCTACAACATAAATCCATCCAGAAACACCTCCAGGAAATAGCTTTCAGTGTACTGGATGGTTATAAAAACCTGTTTACCAAGTATGCAGCCTACATTCATAATCATTGTCTTAGTCAGGGTTTCTATTCCTGCATAAACATCATAGACAAGAAGCAAGTTGGGGAGGAAAGGGTTTATTCAGCTTACACGTCCACATGCAGTTTTTCACCAAAGCAAGTCAGGACTGGAACTCAAGCAGGTCAGGAAGCAGGAGCTGATGCAGAGGCCATGGAGGGATGTTACTTACTGGCTTGCTTTCCCTGGCTTGCTTAGCCTGCTTTCTTATAGAACCCAGGTCTCCCAGCCCAGGGATGGCACCATCCACATTGGGCTAGGCCCTCCTCCCTTGATCACTAGTTGAGAAAATGCCTTACAGCTGGATCCCATGGAGGCATTTCCTCAACTGAGGCTCTTTTCTCTGTGATAACTCCAGCTTGTGTCAAGTTGACACAAAACCAACCAGTACAATCATGTAATAAATGACCCATGTCCTAATAACATGCTTTCAGTTCTGTAGAAACAGTCTTTCAAGCAGTCTTTGAGTCTAGAGTGAAGGTATCCAATGCAGAACAGAACGAAAGTAACATGGGATTTGATGGGAGATGGGAGCACAAAAAAGGTACAGCTAACCTAGTCTGGGGAACTCAGAGAAAGCTTCCTAAAGGTGGTAAAATTTGAGCTGAATCATGGAGAATTAACAGAACACAGGCACCCATGTGGAAGGAAAGGAATGGGACCAACCATTTGCCTTAAAGGACAGTTCTTACAAGAAGGATGGGCAAAGGGTGACAAGCCACAACTTCTTAAGCCCCGAGAGAGTACTCTAGTAACATAGATGTACTCTGAGAAGGTTGCCTCTGCATTGAGTATGTGCTTCCAAAATGGGCTGGAGAGATGGCTCAGCTGTTAAGTTTCCTGCTATTCCAAAGGACCTACACCACTCTCTCTGTGCACTTTGGATCTCCCTGTGACCTGGGAGTAAAAGGACATCTGGTACAAAAGCATCTAGTCATAGAAATAGCTAAAGCATCCCAATTGTTGTAAGTATTTTATGTTGTCAAGTCACCAAAAAGTAATTAGCATAAGCAAAGTAGCTGGCACATAATGGGCGCTCAAAATAATGAATGTACCTGTGAATGAATGAAGTGTAGATATGTCAGCTTGTGGATTGTTCTATGAGTTTAGATAGGGAATGGCCCTTTAGGAAGTGACATTCACCTAGTCTAGTCTTTTAGGCACTGTTTGCACTTAAGTGAAACTCATTGCTTCCTCCAAGATACTGAGACAAAATGGATCTGTAACCAAGAGAATATGGGTTCCTTGGGGACAAATTAAGACTAAGGTGCTGAGGTTGGCCTTTTACTCAGCAGCAGGGTTAAATGTTGGGCACCAGTGTATCCTCGTGTCTTATAAATCCTAGCCTCTCTGTCTTGTTTCATGGACACAAGCTCTCTAAGCACTGCATCATCTAGCACAGCTTACTAAGGCTAGGGTACCACATAGGAGTTTTGGAACCTGTAGCAGCTTTAATAAACTTGGCTCATGGTGGGGAAATAGCCCAGGCACTAAAGTGTTTGCTGTGTAAGCATAAGGACTTGAGTCCAACTGCTAACACCAAGTACCTGTAACCTCAGCATTAGGGGAATCTCTGGGACTCAGTGGCCATCCAGTAGAGCTTAAGGTTTGGTGAGACTGTTACTCAAAATTGACTGTAGCCCTAAGGACAGGACCACACATCATTAATCCCAGCAGAAGAAAGCAAATTTCTGTGAGTTTGAGGCCAGTCTGTTCTATATAAAGTTCCAAGATATCCAGGTCCTAAAAATAGACATATGTCTAAATAAGACTGATTGGGGGAAGATCCCTGATGTTAACTTGTGACACACATACACACACACACCTGATGTCAACCTCTAACCACCCCCCCCATTCTCATACACAGAGTAAGAATAAACATAGTTTGAGATTCTCTGACAGTATTTTATCAATAAGTAGTACCTATGTACCCTCTCTCTTTGGGGGTTCTAAGCCCAGTTGACTGGAATATGGGAGAAGTATCACTGGGGTATCTGAGTCCAGAAGTATCTGAGTCCACATTTTAGATAACTGCAGCTTTCAGTCCCCACCACTTAGAATATTTACTATCAGAACGAGCCATCAGGAGATAGGAAGAAATCCAAACAACTCTTGGGGAAACTCGTAGTTCTAGTAGAGCAACTGGCTAAAAGCCAACATAAAATCACCAGTTATGTGAACGAGTCTTCTTTTGGAAAAAGTTTAGCTGATACCATATGGGACAAAGATGAGCTATAACCCAAACTGTATGTCCTAAGTAAAATGTTCCTGGGTAGTTTAACTCATTAACTTTTGTTAAGTAGTAATGGATAATAGCATGCTCAAAGAGCCAACTAGCAAGGGAGGATTTCTTTGCACAGCCTGATCCTTTCTAGAAATGACTCCTTGTAAAACCCTTGTCAGAAACAGGCATCTAGGTTTCTCTTTTTTATATCTTTCAACATAAAATTATTATTTCCCTTTGTTGCTTAGCATACTCGGCAGGTGGTGGCTAGGACGGGAAACAAGTACTCAGATTACTGTGGTCAGTTATGCAGGGGACACAGACATATGTGAGTATTCAAAGAAGTTTTAGAACTAGACCCTTGGGTAGAATTCTTTTTTATAAGTGAATATATGTATGTATGTATGTATTTGTCTTCAAACACATTGGAAGAGGGCATCAGATCCCATTACAGATGGTTGTGAGGCACCATGCGATTGCTGGGAATTGAACTCAGGACCTCTGGAAGAGCAGTCAGTGCTCTTAACCACTGCGCCATCTCTCCAGCCCCATTGGGTGGACTTCTTTGTTCTGGTGCTCTGCTATGGAAGCAACAAAGAGTGTATTTTTGTGTTTGCCTCAAGGCCTTCCTTAAAGTTAGCCAATAGCATAGATTTTTGCCACAGAGCTCACACCCTTAAGATCCCATAGCTCCACAGGCCAGAGGAGATATAGTGGTTGCCAGGAGAGTACGCACAGAAGAAAATAAGGCACATTTACTTTCATATGATCTTTTAATTTCTAGTTTAAATATCCTCTAAAGCTTTTCTTAATTGTATGTGTTTCTGCTATGTGGGCTTCGGAGATTAGACTCCGGTCTCCAGGTTTGGCAGCATGTAGCTTAACTTGCTGAAGCACTAACTGACCCTAAATAACTTTCTTTTAAAAAGGCAAGTCAGAGACAGAGCCAGGCAGATCTCTGTGAGCTAGAGGTCAGCCTAATCTACATAGCAAGTTCTAGGCCAGCCAGAGCTATACCAATTATTTGCATTGTGTGTGTGTTTATGTTCAAGCCATAGTGCACAAGTGGAGGTCAGAGGGCAACCTTCAAAACGTTTTCTCCTTCCACTGTGGGTTCCATAGGAAATGAATTCAGGTCTTCAGGCCTGATCAGTTAAGTACTTTTATCCACGAGGCCATTTGGTAAGCCTTTGGGAGACCCATATAGCTGTCTGTACCCTGAGTGCTGTGATCACAAGAATGGCTCACTATGCCTAACTCAGTATGGCCTACTTCATATTCCTACCACCTCTTCCTAGTAAGACTGGCTCTCCTGATTCTCATATGCTATTGTCCTAGCTGGGAGGTTGGAATCTTTTGAGCTTGAATTAAAATGTACTATCAGGTATTCTAGGTCATAGGTATTTAGCAAACTATAGCCTACAAGCTGAGAACTGGTTGTTTTTTTTTTTTTTTTGTTTGTAGCTCTGGGTATCCTGGAACCTGTTTTGTAGACCAGAGATCCAACTGCCTCTGCCTTTGGAGTGCTGGTATTAAAGGCATCTACCATCACAGCCCAACTATCCACTGAACCACCTTGATGGTCTTAGACACCTTTTCATTTTACTTGTTCCCAGTTTAAAGTGCAAGGATTTGTAGTAGTTTTCTAAGGCCAGAGTGACTAATTAGCAGGAGTAAGACTTAGAGAAAGGCCTGTGTACTCTTGGTACATGCTCCATCCTCTGTGCCCTAATATCAGTACAAAAGTGGGGTACTGCCCCAAAGTACATGCTTTCTATTGGAAATACGAGTCAGGACTAGTTTTGTTTCTTTCAAGTCTCACATGCTTTGCTTTTTCATGAGCAAAACCACAGACTTGGTAGCTCCTTGATTCTTATTGCTAAATATTTTTGAGCAAATTTTGACTTTGGATTTTTTTTTTTTTTACAGCAGGGTCTTCTGTAGCCCAAGCTGACTTGGAACTTGCTATGTAGTTGAAGCTGGTTGTGAAGTACTTCTTTTCTTATTTCCACCAGACAAGGGTGACCTCGAATTCACAGAGATCCATCTGCCTCTGACTCCCAAGTGCTGGGAATTGAGTTAGGCTTCAAACCCATCATCCTCCTGCTTCATCCTTTGACTTCAAGTTTCTTATTTGGAGAGCTGGAATATTATAGGTCCAGAGCTAAATTATCTATATTAGCTCCTAAACAACCATTTATTGATCATTATGTGACCTAACATTCTGTGACTCTTAGGTAATATACAAACAAAACCCTATCTTCCAAACCCAAAAGCTAAGAAATGTCACTGTAAGGGTCCATGACTTGCCAAAGAATGACACCCTGTACTCAAATAGTATGTAAATACAAAGAGCATTAACAAGATAGATGCCCCCTCCCCAAGTGAGCTTGCAGGCCCAACTTAAACTCTACCTCTAGTTAAGTGCAGTAGTGAGAAGGGGGAAAGTATAGAACAGGAGTTCAATCCGTAACTGGTAACAGTCACTTGAGCTAATCTTTGGATCAGTCTGTCTTATCCCTCTCATCATTTAGTTAGCATCTGAGGCCAATAGCAGTACTAGCTTTGCTAGAAACCATTCCACCAACTTATCTGAAAAAAATGGCCTTGATTCGTAACTTTGGTCTGTTACTATAAAAACTCCACTAAATGCTTCTCCAACTTTCAAAGGTTTGTGTTCATCCACGCTCAGTTCTCACTTTTGCTTCTATGTTCCGATTTTTCCCTGATGGCCCCAGTCAGGATAACAGAACTAAACTTAAAGGTTTTCACTGCGGTTAGAATATAACCTAAGTGCTTTCCCATAACTGGCTCAACTCTCCATTTATGACTTCTCATTCCCCTTATCCAGCCCTAACCTTCCAACACGACTTCTTATCTTGGTGGGTCACTGCATCCCAGTCTCTGCTCTCTTCATCCCTCAAGTCTTGGTTCCAAGGTCACCTCTTTGAGAGGCCTTCTCTGCAAACCTCAACCAAACTATTCTTGCTTTCCCTTGGTTTCCTTCCCAACAATGCCGTTGTGTTGTTCCTACTGATTCCTGTGTTTGCCTTTTCAGTTCGACCGCTTCTCTTGGGAAAGGGAAATCCGGGAGACAGAACCACCGGTCTGACTAAGCATCAACCCAGGCTGATACTGGGTCTCCAGCCACGCTGTGAAGAACCGGAACCGCGAGCGGAAGCTGGCGCGGCACACAGAAGTCCCGCCCCTTCCTGTCGCGGTGGCCCGCAGCTGGCGGCGGGGCCCGGCGCCCGCTCAGCCCGCCCCCTCCCTGCCGCCCCGCCCGCGCCGCCGCTCCGGCCGCTGTCAGAGGCGCGTTGTATGCTGAGCAGCTGTCGTCGCCGGCTGCTGCACGTCTTGGTCCGGAGCTTCCTGCCGCTGACCCGCGGACTGCAGCTCTTCCCTCTCCACCTCATGAAGCCGTTGGTCGTGTTCGTTTTGGGCGGGCCCGGTGCGGGCAAGGGGACCCAGTGCGCGCGCATTGTGGAGGTGAGGCCGTGCGGGAAGGCGACGGAGCGCTCCCGGCCTGAGCGGGCCGGGGCTGGAGGGAGCAGCCGCGCCCCCCGCCGTGGGGAGCGGACTACGAGTCCCGACGGCCATCGCGCGCCCAGGCCGAGGGGCGTCGGGTCTGCGAGTGCGCACCGCGGTGTCCGCTTTGTTTCCGCGCGCCCTTGCTTCCACTCTCGGGATGGGATCTGTTCTTCTCGCTACAACCCTGGCTGTCAGTCCTCCGCTAATCCACCTCGAGGAACTCGACCCGGATCTTGTAGTAGTTAAAGTACCGGAGCCGTGAGAGCCCAGGCGCTAACCTTTGGCCCAGCTGCCAACTCACGCCTTTTCCTTGGGCGAGTGAGTCACTCACTCTCACTGAACCTCAGTTATCTAAGCAAATAAAAACCTCTGCTCGCCGAGAAAGCAAAACACCACCCAATTATAACAACTTCTTAATTAAAAAAAGTGTTTATCTTAGGGCTGGAGAGATGGCTGAGCGGGGCTGAGCCTCCAAGTTCCATCCCTGGGACCCACATAGAACCAATCCTCTGCGAGTTGTCCTCTGGAGTTGTCCTCTGATGTTCACTCTGATGAGCTGTGGCTCAAGCGTTTGTTTGCCCACACAAATAACTAAATACAATTAAAGTTTTGACATAAGTTTACCAGTTCCATCCTTTTAGTGTTTAAGGTCAGGGATGCAATGTACTCGGAGAGAGGCAAAGACTTTAAACTCAAGCAGGTATGGGTTCACACCCCGTTTTTCTAGCCTCTGTGAGCTGTGATGATGCGGTGAGGAAGGCTTAATGGACTGTCTTGGCAATGTTTTATTTTTATTATTTTAAAATTTATTAATTATATATAAGTACACTGTCGCTGTCTTGAGACACACCAGAAGAGGGCATCTGATACCATTACAGATGGTTGTAAGCCACCATGTGTTTGCTGGGAATCAAACTCAGGATCTCTGGAAGAGCAGTCAGTGCTCTTAACCCCCGAGGCATCTCTCCAGCCCTTGGGCAGTGTTTTAAAGGAAAACAAGACAAACAGAAAGAAATGGCAACCAGGGTTGGGGTAAAAAAAAAACCCAACGTTCACCATTAAATTGAGTGCTTGGTAAAAGGTTTTTGACCCAGAACTTGATACTGTCTTCTTTTCCTATAGGCTGTGGCCTATATTTGCTTCGGATTTTTTTCACCTTCATATATTCAACTCCTGTCCTATATTCTATTCTCTAAAGAACACCCACAAATAAGTAGAATAGTGTGTTCTAAAAGTTACGTGTTTTACAGTTGTGTTTAGAATAACAGATGACTTTTGAAAACCAGTTTAATCACAAAGCTCATAGAATTTTTCTCCTTATTTTTACTTCTGTTTGTTTTACATTTTAAAAGGCCAAATGTCAAGTGAATGGTTTCTTTTCTTTTTTCCCTTTCTTTTCTTTTTTTCTCTTACAACTTATTTAAAAAAGAGAGATACATATACAGATTTTTAAAAGCATTTTGGCATAAAACTATATGAATATATTTTTGTCAGTATTTGATGGATGGTTTATTTTATAAGTAAAATGATTAAAATACAGATAGCATGGTAAAGGACCGAGTAGGAATTTAGAGTCAAACAGGTAAGCAGTTCAAGACCTGACTCTGGTGGTGTTTTTTCTAGCCCCAGAGAAGTTACTTTTAACTTAAGTTCCTTTGCAAGAAGGGTGAAAATAGAAGTGTCCGTTTTGTACTTGTGACTGTTAAATGAGGTTTCACACCTGGCACATAATGCAAATGCTTACGCTTCCTGGTTTATTATATTGGTCATTCAATTTATCCTTGGAAAGACTGCAGGTTTCTTTAGTGTACTGTAAGGGTCAGCAGGCAGGGTATAAGATTACTATAAGATTATCAGAAACTGGTTGTTTTTATTTTAAAGGTGCATTACTTTTTTTTAAAGAGTGTACACTGTCCCTCTCTCACATACCAGAAGAGGGCATCAGATCCCATTACAGATGGTTGTGAACCACCATGTGGTTGCTGGGAATTGAACTCAGGACCTCTGGAAGAGCAGCCAGTGCTCTTAACCACTGAGCTATCTCTCCAGCCTCTAAAGGTGCAATTAAAAAAAAAAAAAGTTGGCTTAGGAGTTTCATATTTGAGTGCATCCAAATACTTTCTGAATTTATGTCCTTAAATGCCTGTACTCAATCTAATAATACCCCTGTTACTTCACTGGGTTAAAAAAAATCTCTGTGTTCAGTGACTAGTATTTCTACCTCATAAAATAATAGTTGATAATACTGTTAATACCTGTTAATTATCTGAGTCCATGTTGGTTTGTTTTTTAAGATCTGTTCTTTTATTTACTATTTAAGACTTTGGCAGTTGTGTGAGCTTCAGCTCTGGGTTGTTTGTTTCTGTTTTTGTTTATTTTTCTGGTTGCACTGACAGTGGAACCCAGGGTCTCACACATGAAAGAGCATCTCTGTACTTTTTGCTTTAAAATTCTCAGTAAATTGTCCCTGCATTCACTCTAACTAAGGCAGGTCTTGAATTTGTGGTTCTCTTGGCTTAGTGTTATATAAAGCTGTGATTATAGGTCTGTCTCACCAAGCCATCGTAAGTAAGTTGTTTTGAACTGTTTGCTGTTGATTCAAGTTGCCATAAACATCCACCTGATACTCTGCTATTTCAGATGTATAATTTAACAATGACTGTTCTTTAGCTGGTTAAATAAACACTGGCATGTCTGTAGTCAGGTGTAAGTCAGGCATTTCCCCCCTTTGTGAGTTTGCATTTTGGCCCAATATTTCATTATGCAGGCAGCTGTGAACACAATCTCCAAAGATGGCAAGTTTTAAAATTAATTTTTTTTCTGTAGGGAAAAATGTTGTATAACTTAATGCTAAATTCACCAACTGACCTCAAAGCAGGGTACCTGAAATGTGGCTGATGATAGAATTATTTCTTTGGAGAGAGCTTCAGGCTGCCAGAAGTTGTGTTGTGTTGTTTGTTTTGAGGTATGGTCTCCTTATCCTCACTCAGGCTGGCCTCAAATTCTGTTCTCCCGCCTCACTCAGTCTTCTAAGTGCCAGGATTGGTGTGTGCTGCCGTGTGCTGTCAGAAAGTACACCCTGCTTTCAGAACCTGAGGGTATCTGGCCCTCACGCTCTGGAGTATTGGAGTTAGGTAAGGGAGAGTGTTATAGGGAAGCTGGAGTCAGGCTCCACTTTAGTTCTTGCTCCATGGGGAGGGGAGGGCAGTTCAGATGGAGAGAGAGCCTTATACCTATTTCCTGCTGGGGCAAGAAGCTTTGAGGGAGCTTTGGGAATTTTACTCATTTATTTGTAGTGGTCCTTTCAGTTTAATTTTATTTTCTAATTATTTCAAATCTGTGTTGTCTTGTACTATTTCAATGAAGTATTCAGTAGAATTATTATATAATGATGTATTTCTAAGATTGAGAGGGATGCTGTAACATTTAAAATTTTTTACTTATGTTGTGTGTTCGAAGTGTCTGTGCACATGCTATGGTACATGTGTGGAGTTGGTTTTCTCCTTTCACTTTCATATGAGCTCAGGGATGGAAATCAGGTCATCAGGCCTCACTTGTTAATTTTTATATTTGTTTTGGTCAAAAATAAATTAGAGTGCTGTGACCTAAGGTTATTTTTGAAAATAGCATCCACAATTTTGTATGGGTTGGTTGGAAAGAAAATTGAATTTCTTTTTCACATACTGTGAACATTTTGTCTACATAAGTAGTGAGTAAAGCTCATGTTTATTACCTGTGTCCTAACTCCTTGAATGGATGACTCCTACTGTGGTTAGAAAAGTTGTGGATGAGATTAAATTTAGGCATATAGCAATCAGAACTTGATTTTATTTATCTTTTTGTCTCTGTTCTTGAGCATTATGTCTATTACATAGTAGGCCCTTGTTGAATAGAAGTGATGACAGAAGACATTAATGTATCATGAAGCTGTATACATTTTTAAAAATTTCGTCCCTGGGGAGGGGGGATGGGATTGGGGGAAAGGGGATAACATCTGAAATGTAAATACAGAGAATATTCAATAAAAATAATTCATCCCTAGGGGGCACCCAAGTAGCTTTCTGGACCTAACATATGAATAAGGCCTCTCTTTGAGATGTTTTTGCTTACTCTGAGTGAGTGAATGATAAGTATGCTGAGCAGAATTTTTAAAGCTTTTGATTTCAAAATCCAGAATTCATCACGTACATTCAGAAGAAACTAATGAAAAATCTGATAGACCTTAAGTTCCATTCTAGTCTTTTAAGGGTAGGACCTTTTCTTCTCAGTAGGATATGGTTAAAGGCTGATTTTTTTTTTTTTTAAAGACGAATTAAAAGCTATAAAGAGTCTATAAAAGAAATGGTTTGCAAAACACTTGCCTTTGGGAGCTAGAGAGATGGCTTTGTTGTTAAGAGCACCAGCTACTTTTCCAGAGGACCCAGTTAGATTCGTAGCCCCCACACAGTGCTCACACCTTCTGTGACTTCAGTTCCAGAGCTGATTCTCCCTTTTGACTTTCACATGGCACACGTACATACATACAGGCAAAAACCCATACACGTTTTAAAAAGCAAGAAAATTTGACTTTATTGAAGAGCCACTATTTCTTTAAGACGGCTTGTTGTAAGGTAAAGTTTTCTTGTTTTGTTTTGGTGATGGTGGTTTTTTGTTGTTTGGTTTTGATTTTGGTTTTGGAGACAGGGATTCTCTTTCTAACAGTGCAGGCTGTCCTGGAATTGGCTTTATAGACCAGGCTGGTTTTGAACTCACAGAGGTCTACCTGCCTTCTGAGTTAACATAAGGTTTTTAATATCGATATTTTAGGAGAGGTGAGAGGAGTTTGTACTATACTTTTTACTTTAAATTGTAACAGTAACATGTCTGGGACAAGTTCAGTTTCTTTTCATCTAGAGGTTACCATTGTTTATTGCTTTCCTACCTGTATCTAAAAAACACAAAAAACTAAAAAACTAAAACCTGCTTATGTGTGTGACGAGTGTTTGCCGGCATCTACAACATAGATGCCTGCTGCCTTTGAGGCCAGAAGAATGTGTCAGCTCTCCTGGAACTAGAGTTATACACTTGTGAGCTGCCGTGTGGATGTTGGAACCAAACTGCACTCCTATAAGAGCAGCAAATGAGCTGAGCATCTACTGAAAATATTTAAAATTTTGCTTCTAATAGGCTATTCACTTTTTTCCCCCAAACTAAATTAATCGTATTTATCTAGTCTTTTGGGGCTTTCCTATATATGTAATTGGTTTTTATTTGTAGCTGCAGAATATTCTGGATATTGTCATAGCATAGCTGTATCATTTCACTTGATGGCTATTCAGAACAGTTTCTGTGGATGTTTTTGCTGTTAATTGTGCTTCTGTGAGCTTTCTTGTAAATATAACTTTGCCTATGGATTATTTTGTTTATTGGATTCATAAAAGTGGGTTGTTGCCTCAGAGTACCTGCATTTTATTTTAATTGATAATTACTTATGATTATTTAGAAAAATTTTGAGTTTTCCAGAGGAACACAGCTATTAAGAGGTGTAATTAAAACGTGTAAACGTGTTTATATTTGGGGAACTATCTCACACTTACAAAGGCTGAGACGCCACATGAGAGGCCGGCCATATGTAAACGGGAATCAAAGAAGCAGGAAGTGCAGTTTGGGATTGGAAGACCAGATGACCTTAAATTTTCTAGGAGAGTGATTTTTCTCATTTTCCTTCTTTTGTTTAAAAGTTTCATCAGATTGGATGGTGAGGAAGCTGATCTATTTTCTATCTTGTTCTAGTTTCCTGGATTTTAATAACATATGGGCATCTTCTTGCTGTCCTGCCCCTCTTCCATTATTGACTCTATTCCCTTAAACTGTGAGCCCAAGTAAGTCCTCCTTTAAGTTGCTTTTTGTCAGATGTGTAGGCCTAGCAATATGAAATTAACAGTGTCAGTTCATGGCTTTTGTGAGTCTCTGACCATGATACCCAAACAATCTCCAGTTTCTCTGGGTTAAGGGAGATAATAGTAATTTTTTTTCCCAAGATGGGATTTCTTCGTGTAGCCCTGGTTGTTCTGGAACTAGTTCTGTCAACAAGGCTGGCTTTGAGCTCAGAGATCCTCCTGCCTCTCTACCTTGAGTGCTGGGACCAAAGACCTGCCAGACCATGTCTGGATTTAATAGTTAAAAAAAACATAGGAAAACATTAGAATTAGTTAGTCTGTTCCCCAGTCTGCCCTAAATTGATCGTTCTACAGTATCAGTCATTTCCACATCCTTATTCTCTTTGAAATCTTGATTTATTCCCTTTTGGGTTTAAGTTTCACAGACCATATTTGGTTAATCTAGATGTGTTCCAGTTCCAATGCTAATAGGACTGTTTGTGGAAGACCTCAAAGTCACACACAAGTACTGTCTTTTAACAGTTGGTTTTGAATTGAAATCAGAGTATTTCTTAAAAAAAAAAAAAAAAAAAAATGACTTCAGGGGCTTAGCGTTAAGAGTGCTGGCTGTTTCTGCAGGGAACCTGGGATCACATGGTGGCTCACAGCCATCTGTATGCAACCCCAGCTTTAAAGCATTGGATGCCTTCTGATGGGTGCCAGGTACATATGTGGTACACTTAGGTACAGACAGCTGCTGATACATATAAAATAAAAATAATTGTTTTTATCTTTTGGTTTATTTTTTATAATTTCAGTTTGTTTATTATTTATTTATTTAATGTATGAGTACACATCACTTTCTTCAGACACACCAGAAGAGGGCATTGGATTCCATTATAGATGGTTGTGAGCCACCATTTAAGTGCTGGGATTTGAACTCAGGACCTCTGGAAGAGCAATTAGTGCTCTTAACTGCTAAGCCATCTCTCCAGCCCAAATAATTGTTTTTAAAAAGGAAAAAAAAATCATGCTAAGGAGGCTTTGCATGGGCACCCCTCCCCTACCGTGTGTGTGTGTGGGGGGGTGAATGAAAGTGAGTGCATGCAGATGCTTGCTGTCTTATTTTTATGCCATGTTCCAGGTCTTGTTACTTTTAAGCTAATACCTTAGTTCAGCTGCTGCATGAAAGTGTATTTGCTGTAACATTTCAGTTGCTTTAACCTGTCAAATCAAGAACATTTTTACAGACTAAACATGTGATAAGAGCATTTAGAAGTTAATAGAGAACAGGTATAGCTGGAGAGACTCTTTGCTGACAGTTTTGTTCTGCCTGATGAAAAAAGTTAACAAAACATCAGTTGGATAAAGGAAAAAGCACTAGACTACTCCCAGAAAGGTCCTGTGAAACATATTCTCTGTGTCTGGTTTCTGTCAGCATTTTCCAAAAGACCTGTAAGTTGGTTTCATTCACCATTGGAGTATACCACGTACTAATAAGCAGATACACTCATTTTTGGGTATGTGAAAGACTGCTTCCCTCCTACTTCCTGTTTGGAGCCTCCAGAATGGATTAGTCATTGGTGTTTGCTATTGGAAAGCACATATGTTTAAACACACAGGATTTACCTGTATAGTTACATAAGGTTTAGGGGGATCACAACACAATTTCCATTTTCTTGGTGTCTCCTTAAGGGCATAGATGCACTTCTGAAAGTTTTGATTGTGTGATTGACTTAATGGTTAATTTAGGTTATCAGATGGTCGAAGATTATTATCTTTGTTATTCATTTAGTGACCGTTGGGCAACGAAAGTAGAGATGGCAGTGTTTCAGAAGAAAAGAAAAGCAAGGCTGAAGCAAACGAGACAAGCAAATGGCCAGAATCTGGCAGTATCAAGATGGTCAGATACACCTTGTTCTTTGTGTGTGGGTGAAGTTGAGTGCATCCCTGTGTTACACATCCTTGTTGACTTGGTGTCTCCTTTTAAATGTGAGTCAAAGGTTATAGCAGCCCACCTATCATTAATAGGTAGGTGGCATAAGCAAGAAATAAGACTTTGTTATATTATGCCGTTGAGTTTGGGGGATTGCTGTAGTATAACCTAGCCAAACTTGAGTAGTACATATGCACAGCTCGGCAGCTAGGCCGTGATACCTTCTTTCAGACAGTGATTATTAAGTGCTTAACTGAGCTAGTACAGACTATATGCTGGACTTACCTGTGCACTGCAGGTGTGACTACTATACTAATGATGAGGAAGCAAATTCCTTTGGAAAGGTAAGTTGTATACTGGAGTAATAGAACAATCCTTGAACTACTCTGAGGTTAATTCACCCCTGATACCTTTTTTGTGACTAGGGAACTCATTGCTAGGTGCTAAAGCCACCATTAGCACTTCTTCCAGAAGCATCATCCAAGCACAGGAAGGATGTAGTTTTCATAAACTCTAATTTCATATATGGAAGGTTTCCTCCTGGGATCTCTCTCAGTAAATATCCTTTCCTCCTTCCATCACCTCTCCCCCTCAGACCTTATAGAAACTTGAGGCTAAAGCTGGATATCTGCATTGGTCACCATGGTATATCAAGGTCTAATGACTAAGGTCCATTAAGGACTATTCTCAGTGGAGGTCAGGAGACCTGGATCGAGTTTTCTCCGTATTAGCTAGGAAGTCAGCACATTTCGGATTCCCCTGGAACAGGAGTTGTGGACAGTTGTGAGCTGTTACATGGGTGGTGGGAATAGAACTGGGTCTTCCAGAAGAGCAGCCAGTATTCTTAATTACTGAGCTATCTTTCCAGCCCTGCACCTAAAGTTTTAAATTGTAAAACATAATCTCATCCTGTAGGCTCTTTTATTTTTATTTTTTGTAATATCCTTGGGAAAAAAGTTTTAATGACCAGGTAATAATACACCTTGAATATTTGCTCATGTGGTGTATTTTTCATGCTTGTGATGCAGAGAATTAAAACCTTGGTAGTTAGTGCAGGACTACACAGGAGACAGCAACTGATAAGTGTATTGGGGTTGAGGAGAGACAGAAGAGATAAGATGCAGAAAGGAAAGGAACAATAGAGTAGGTTCTCCTTAGGCACAGCATATTAGTTCA
Organism: Micromys minutus; assembly: GCF_963924665.1. Lineage (NCBI taxonomy): Eukaryota > Metazoa > Chordata > Mammalia > Rodentia > Muridae > Micromys > Micromys minutus. Next base: position 32,195,854 of record NC_137978.1, on the reverse strand, counting down.
GTGGGAGGTGTCCATTTTGCAAATGGTTTCCAGTGATTTCCTCAGTGTGTAGCTGTGGTAGGAAAAGAAATTTTATAGAAAACATTTTTCTATGAGTTTGTCCCTTTTTATTTCCCTTGATGAACACTTCAATCAAGAACTTGTTTGCTCTGCAGTATAAAAGTAGACATAGTTATCTATATTCAACATTAGATCCTGGGCTGGATTAGGAGTAATTGCTATTTAATCAAAATCATATATTCTTGGGGTGGGCATGGTGGTGCACATCTTTGATCCCAGCATCTGAGGGAGAGGCAGTGGGTCTCTGAGTTCAGGTCAGCCTGGTCTACACAGAGAGTTCCAGGATAGGCAGGGCTACACAGTGAGGCCCTATCAAAACAAAGTATATATTCTTAGATTGACTTTTAGAATGAGAAAATGTATTTATAAAGGTAAATTTTATACCAAAATATAATATGTACAAATTCTCAAAGCCAAATGATTTTACTTATACTTTCTGGTAAGACATGTTATTGAACTAAAAATGAAGTGATTCTTTTGTATAAGCAGTATTTGCTTATTTTTGTTGTTGAGAAAGGTTGCTTAGCAGAACAGTTCTGAATGGAGCTTAAGATAGTGTGGATATGTTGTCCACTATATCTACACACATGGTATTTTTCAAATGTTTATAATTTTGAACTCTAATGTCTGGAGCCAGGCCTCATTGAATATGTTTCCTTTTAAACCTTTGGGTAATCTCATGAATTCTAAATTTGCATCTGTTTCTAGGATGTGAAACTGGACTGTTTTCTGTCTCGTATATAACTCTTGACTCCATGCCCATGTGGTGTGTTGCTGTATTGTACTTTGGTTTCTCCTTTGTTTATGGGATATATCACTTTTCAGAGAAAACATTATCTAAACATTTGAGTTGATTTTTGGTTTGGGGGAAGTTCATGGCGACCTTTCTCTAAAGCGGTTATTTTCTTTTAAGATTTTTTTTGTTTTAAGTTTGTGTTTTTGCTACATATATACATGTATGCCATGTGCATGCCTTGTGCCTGTGGAAGTCAGAAGAGGATGTCAGATTCCCTGAAACTGGAGTTAAAAAAGATCCTGAGCTACTATGTGGGTACTAAGATCTGAGCCTGGGTCCTCTCCACAAGCAGACAGTGTTTAACTGCTGAGCCATCTCCAGCCCTTGAGCTGTCATTTTCTAAATGATCCCTTTTCACATTTGAGGTAAGCATTGATTGTACTGGTTCACTTTCCTTTTTCTTGGACTCAGGTTTGGGGAGGTACAAGGTGGTTATAAGCGTCACCATTGGACAATAGTGATGAGTTCCCGGTGTTAAAATTGTTAATCTTCAGAAACACTTATTTATTGCATGTGGGTATGTAGAAGTCAAAGGACAGTTTGCAGGAATTCATTCTTTCCTTCTAGCTTGTATTGCTAGGGATTGAATATAGGTCACCAAACTTGGTAGCAAGTGACTATAGAGCCATTTCACCAACCTAGAAACTGGATTGTTGAGTCAAAAGATGTGCAAACTGAAATTCAGATTTACTGACAGCTCCCTCTCCTCCTCTCCCCTCCTCTTTTCTAGACAGGATTGTCCTGTGTAGCCCTGGCTATCTGGAACTCACTCTAGACCAGGCTGACTTTAAACTAAGATCTCTACCTGCCTCTGCCTTCCGAGTGCTGAGATTAAAGGTGTGCACCATCACTGCCTGGCTATAAAAATAGTTTTTTCTAAGCTGTTGCCTCTCCTTTGTTGTTGGTTTTTGTTTTTGTTCTTTTTTGTTTTTTCTTATATTTTAAGACAGGGCCTCACATTTTAGCCCAGTCTTATCTTGAACCTACTAGGTAGCACAGGCTAGTCTCAAACTGAAGGTCGTCCTGTCTCAGTCTCCTTGGGTTTAGGATTATAGTTATGAACTGACACACCAAACTCATTTTGCCTTTTTGAGACATAGTCTTGCTACGTAGCCCAAGCTGGCCTTAAACTTCAGATCTTTCTGCCTCAGTTTCTGAAGCCTTTCTCTGTTCAGAAATTTGTATACAATCAAATATAAACTGTAATTATTTGACTTTACTTAGTAACACCTGTCTACATCTCCGAATTTTTTTTTATTTTTTAAACTTTTTGCTTTTTGTTTTAGAGCTTTAAGTTTCTGGACATTTGCCTATAATGACAAATGGTCTGACTTTTTTTATGAACGGATACTCATTCCATTAATTGAAGTGGTGTTTGTTACAAGTATCACTTATTCATTTGTCTTCACTGATTTGTGAGTTTTTTTGTGTTCGTTTGGGTTTTTTTTTTTGTTTTGTTTTGTTTTGGATACAGTCTCCTGTAGCCCAGATTGACCTCAGACTCACTAGGAAGTTGAGTCTAATCCTCTTGGCTCTTGTTTTCACCTCCCAAGGGCTAAGATTACAGGGAATGTCATTACACTGCCTCTTCACTGAGGTGTTTTTTTAAAAAGATTATTTATTTACTTAATGTATGTGAGTACACTGTTGCTGTCTTCAGACACATCAGAAGAGGACATCGGATCCCATTACAGATGGTTGTGAGCCACCATGTGTTTGCTGGGAATTGAACTCAGAGCATCTAAAAGAGCAGTCAGTGCTTTTAACTGCTGAGACATCTCTGCAACCCATCTACACTGAATTTTAATGTTAACTATCACTGAGTTCCCATTTATACTGTTTATATATTCTGTCTTAGAACTGCTTTGTTAGTGCCTGTTTTATATGAGTACGCTGTAGCTGTCCTCAGAGACACCAGAAGAGGGCATCAGATCCCATTACAGATGGTTATGAGCCACCATGTGGTTGCTGGGAATTGAACTCAGGACTTCTGGAAGAGCAGTCAGTGCTCTTAACTACTGAGCCATCTCTCCAGCCCTGTTAGTGCTTGTTTTAAAATACTTTATATAGTTAGGCAAGTCCTCATTTGTACTTGTAAATATTATTTTTAATTTTGACTATTTATGCTTATTTCTGGTAAACTTGTTAATAAATTCATTGTTTTTGTTTTAAGCAAACAAACATGTCTAGTGTGTGGGTAGTTCAGTAGCAGAGCCCCCTTGCCTACCATTTTCAGAGGCTTTGGGTTTGATCCCCAACACCACAAAACAGACAGACAAACTCCAATCAGATTTTCAATGAATGTCCGTTCGTCCGTCCGTCCGTCCGTCCATCCATTTATCCATCCATCCATCCATCCATCCATCCATCCATCTATCTATCTATCTATCTATCTGGTCTAACTGTGTAGTCACTGGCCTGGAACTCACATTAATCCATCCCCTTTGCCTCCACCCAGTAGGAGGTTGATTGAAAAACTCTTGATCCATTTAAAAGAGAGTAAGTAGAAAATATAAACAAACAAGATAAAGAAATTCTTATTGTGTCTCATGGGTTTTGTTTTTGTTGTTGTTATGCCCAGAAATATTTGTATTGCCAGTTTTTAGAACCTCTGTATTTAAGGCTTTGTGCAGACTTTGGTAGACTTTGGTTTGGTTTTCACTGTGTAGCCCAAGCTGTCTGAAATTTAAAGAATCCTCTTGTGTGTGCCTCCCGAGCGCTGAATTAAAGATGTGTGCCACCATGCCCAGTACAAGCCTGTTTTTCAGATGGTTTATTATTGAACCCGGGGCTTGCCATTTTGTCTAGACGGTGACTCCCCTCTGGTCCTCTGCTAGGACTGTAGGCTGTATGGTCATGCCCCACGTTTATGTAGGTGCTTGGGTCCAGACTCAGGTCTTGCTTATATAGCAAGCACTTACTCACTGAGCCAGCTCTCCAGACCCCAATAATAAGGACTTTGAGGGCCAGAGAAATGGCTTTAGTAGGTAAAGTGCTTGCAAGCAAGCCTGACCAAAGTTGGATTCTTAGAATGTTCATGGTAGAAGAAACCCAGCTTTCACAAGTTGTCCTCTGACCTCCACAAGCATGCCCACTTACGTATATAACAAAAGGAGTTTTTTGGGACAGGGTCTCTCTTTGTAGTCCAGACTGGTCTTGAACTCAAGGTTAGCACACTTTCAAGTAAGGGTTATGCCACCATATTCAGCAAGAAGAGTTTGTTTTGTTTTAAAATGCTGAGTAATTTTATTTGCTCAATTGCTTTAAAGCTGTATTTGTAGCTTATATTCCTGTTGTCTTCCTTCTGTGAAATTAAGGAGTCCACACTGCAGTCTGGTGTCACTTTCTAAACTCTACATTAACAGAAAGAAGAGGAGCTCGGCATTGGAATCTTCCTGCTTTCAAGGTCCTTGTATTTATTTGTACATCATTTGTGTCTTGAACTCTGCTTTCTCTTCTTTTCCCTTTTAGACAGGGTTTCTATATAGCCAAGGTTTGTTTCAAACTCACGATCCCTCCTGGTTCCTGGGTTCTGAGATTACAGGTATATACCAACTCTCCTAAGCCTTGTACCACCCAGGAAGGAATGTCCCAGGTCCCAGCATTCTCTACATTTTTAAAGGAAGTAAAGGCAGTTGCTTAAAAAGTAAAAAAATTTAAATTAAAATGTGTGGTGGTTTAAATGACAATGTCTTCCATAATCTTCTGTATTCGAGTCTCTAGTTCCTTGGTGGACTGTTTGGGGAAGGACTGGGTGATGTGGCCTGTTGGAGGAGGCGTCTCCCTAGGTGGGGAGGGGGTGGAGTTTGAGGCTTCACTGTGGTTCAGGATATAAAGCCCTCAGCTACTGCTCTAGTGCCATGCCTCTCTGCTTCCTGTCCTGATGATATACTAACCCTCTGAAACGTTAAAACATGGTGTCTCTTCACAGCAGTAAAACAGTGAGGAAGCCACAGTGGTTTGAGTAGGTTAAATTGACCTCTGCCTATTTATGGTAAAAGAGAGTACTGGTTTGTTCTTCTTGAGACCATGGTGTCTTTTCATCCCTCTAAATTGAACCGTCATGCTTAGTCCATAACTGTTGCTTTTCATCTAATTTTGTTTTTTTTCCTCTTTCTCCTCTCTGACTTCCTCTTCTTTCTCTCCCCCCCCCCCCCGCCCCCTTTCCCAGACTGGGTTTCTCTGTTGTAGCTCTGGCTGTACTGGAATTCACTCTGTAGACCAGTCTGGCTCAAACTGGGAGATCCACTTGCCTCTGCCATTAAAGATGTGCACCTGGCTGTTGTCATTGTTTTTAAGACAGGGTCTTGCTGTGTATCCAGGCCAGCTTCAAATGTGGAGTGTTTCTCCTGCCTCAGCCTCCTGAGTGCTGAGATTATAAGTGCTGCTATATCCAATTCTATCTATCTATCTATCTATCTATCTATCTATCTATCTATCTATCTATCCGTTTGTTTGTTTATTTATTTATTTATTCATTTATGTATTGATTGATTGATTGATTGATTGTATTTGCACATGCTCTCCTGCCCATGTAGTGATCCACACATGGAGGGCAGAGGACAACTTGTGGTAGTTGGTTCTCTCCTTCTGCTTTGGATCCTGTGACCAAACTCAGGTCTTCAAGATTGATGACAAGTAACTTTACCCACTGAGCCATGTCATGAGCTGGCCTTGTTTTTTGTTTTTGTTTTTAAGACAGAGTTCCATATACCTTAGGCTGTCCTCAAGCTTGTTAGAAGTTACCACACCATCCACTTAACATTACAGATTACTGTGATTAAATGGGCTACAATCAAGGTCAAGTAATTTTAACAAGCAGATTCACTCTTCAGTTTAGACACATTGTATCAACCATGGTTGGTACTTCTTTATGAAATAAAAGTTTTCTACAACTTTAGGTTTATTTGTAAACAGTTAAAACACGAATTTTGTAAAGATTTAATCATTCTCACTCATATTTAAACTTGAGGAGATCTTATCCCATCAGGGAGAAGCAAGCACACACACACACACACACACACTGCACACGAATGCACACACACACATCCTTCCGCTCACCCATCTAAGACCCAAGCAGAAGATAAAACTCCAACTTCAGTTAACCAGCCTGGAGCTCTGGCTCTGAAATGCCTCTCAGACACTTCCTATTCAGACTGAGGGCTCTCCAGGCGGCAAACCCCACCTTCGATTGCGACGGACTGTCCTGCCATAGCACCAGGAGGGAGTCTTGAAATTTGAGTCTTGGCTTTGCTATCCTGGGCTGACATATATCCCACGCACATGCTTTTTGTAGTGTGGCTCCACAGAAATTCCACCAGCAGGGTCTGTTTATCTTGGGAGGAACATCTGCGTGACCGGAGAACGATCACCCCTCCGAGCACGCCATCTTCACTGGCAAGGATAGGTGCACTGATGAACTTGTTCTGCATAGTCTCCAGCAGAGCTTGGTGAGCATCTTCAGACTGTAAAGCGTGTGCACATTCTCTAGCCAGCATGGTGCGCACAAGATGCTCTCCACATCCCGAGGTACTCACAGCTGTAGAGTAGGGGTTATGAGCTCCAGTGTTTTCAGCCCAGCAGCCACATCCATAAAGAGCAGCCTGCCCAACTCTCCCTGGATGTTTCAAGGCCAAGCCTCCACTGGAGACAGCAGCAGCAACATTCCCTTCGTGATCGACGACCACAGCACCCACTGTGTCCAAAGTGCCCGAGTCATTTTCCTCCGTGCTTGATTGTCTTCTTCTCTTTAGCTGGACGAAGTCTGTTTCCACCCTTTCTGCCAGCTCTAGTTTCCTCTTGTTCCTTCTAAATGCAGCTAAGCTGAATCTTGTGGTCATGGTGCTAGGAGGGCAAGAGGGTATCCCACGATCCACTGCCCATCTGTAGGCGCCTTCTCCAACTAAAAAGCAGGGAGGAATTCTGCCTGCAGAGAGCTTGCCCTTCTGCCCTTCACACAAGAGTCTGTGTGCGACTGAGACTGGATTCTTGATTCCCCTCAATGCTCCAACGGCTCCGAAGTTTAAGGACTTTCCATCCATTATGCTGGCATCACATTCAATCTCTCCTAAGAGATTCAGATTAGATCCTATTCCCGCATTTGTAAGAGGCGAGTCCTCAAGTTCCACCAGAGCAGCAGTCACTGCATCTGTCACAAGAGCACCAGCCTGTAGCTTCTCAATTGCCTTCTGACAAGCTCGTTTGCATACATGTTTATACTCCTTGGCTTTGGATTCAGAATGATAGCCGGCACCTGCATGCACCAGCACAAAGCCCCCTCGTTTCTCCTTACAGGGCGGCTGTGTTTCTGACTCATTGACTGCTACGGTAGCAGCAGATGCCTGAGATGATCTGGAAGGCAGTCCTCCAGAACTCATCCCCTTCTCCATGATCATTCTCCAAGAGTATCATCTTCTCTCAGGAAAAGAGCATCCTTCCATGCAAAAGCAACTGTGCCAATGGCGTCACTCGGAGTCAGCGCATAGCACTCATTACACCGAACCACTAGGTTTTAATTGCTAAAAAAAAAAAAAAAAGTGAGAAAAAATTGGCTAAGGCTAGAAATATCTATTCTTGCTTTCTTCAGATTTCCCATCACTTAATGATAGCAGAGCAGAATGCTTTGAAAGCCTAGTTCCATGGTTACTAGTATGTAAATGTTGGTTGCTTTTTTGCTGTTGGAATTCTGTTAGAGGATAGCTTCATAAAATCCTTATGAAGAAGGTAGTAGAAAAATGAGCCCAGTTAAGAGACTGTAAAAGTGGGATGTCAACAAGAAAGTGGAACATAGACCACAGGGTTGACATGGCTATGCTTAGTAATATTTCTTTGACTTTGTAGGTAATGCCATTTACTTCTCAGAACAAACTGTAAAGTTATCTTACGTTGGCGGCTGGAGAGCGTAAGCTTTTCTAGAAGACCGTAGTTTGGCTCCCAGCACTCACTCAGTGTTGTCTGTCTCAGCCATCTATAACTTCAGCTACAGAAGTTCCAACACTCTTCTGGCCTTTGCAGGCACAATAGTCACATACACAAACCTACACTGTCACACACACATAAGTATAAAATTTAAAAATAAACTCTAAAAAGTTGCTTTTACAAATACCATTTATGTGTATATTATATATGTCTATAGGTCCAATTTAAAACTTTATAAGTTTTCTTTTTTCCAAAAGAGTGATATAATACCATTTTATAATATATATATTATATATATGTATTATATAATATATATATTGTAAAAAATATATAGTAAAAAATCTTGCCAGTTTGATTTCTCTGATGTCAGGAAATGGTGAGTATCTGTATTAGTCAAGGTTCTCTAGAGTCACAGAACTTATGGGTAGTCTCTATATAGCAAGGAATTTGTTGGTGACTTACAGTCTGTAGTGCAACCTCGCTAACAATGGTCGGCAGCAGCTGTGAAGTCCAAGGATCTAGCAGATGCTCAGTCCCACAAGGCAAACAGGTGAAGAGAGTCAGCCTTCCTTCTTCCAGTTTCCTTATATAGGCCTCCAACTGAAGGTGTGTCCCAGATTAAAGGTGTGTGCCACCACACCTGGATCTGGGACTTGCTTTGTCCCAGATGATCTTGAGCTCAGAGATCTCCTTGCCTTAACTGCCCTAAGATTCCCCTATGCCTCAAGATCAGGATCAAAGGTGAGCCTCCCAATTCTGGATTGTGATTCATTCCAGGTATAGTCAAGTTGACAACCAGAAGTAGCCACTACAGTATTGTAATGTAAATTACCTGCCAGGTTTCTGAATGTGTATGGCTCACATTGCAGCTTTACAGAGCACTATCGGTGAGCGTGTGCTGTCACTAGGGCTGTTTAATCTCTGATTTGTCCCAGATTAGATATATGTTGTAATCACTGGCCCGGAGAAGAACATCCAGAAGCAGAGGCTTCCAAGCAAGATCAACATAAAAAGTGTGATATGAGGCTGCTATAGTTTTGTGGACAGTAGTTGCAAATGCTTTTTGAAAATTGTACATAGTAAGTGGGAAAGTAGGTCACGCTTCATTTTTCATAAAGTCCTTTCTGTACTCAACTTCCAAACATTTGCCTATGCTCAGTGATCAAGCGGCAGTTTAGCTGCCGGTGTGGAAGTCATTGGACAATTTTACATTTCTCTTTTCTGTAAATAACAGTTCTTTAAACCCGTTGCAATTTAACACTTCTGATAAATTCTCTTACTAGAAGCACTTATAGGGATGAGACAGAAACATGATGATACTATGCTGTAGTGGTTTTTTTTTTAATTCTCATCCAAATTTATATCTAAGTTCAGGCAGCAAATAGCCTTTTTAGAGTTTCTTTTTCTTTGCTGATAGCATTATTTCTACCTTATTATTTTGTGAGCAAGAACAAATATAACCAATACTTGCAGGAAGTAGAATGGGGATAAAGATGTATCATTTATAGCTTTGGTCATTTGGAGCTTTTTAGAAAACTCAATTGAAGTACATTTTTTTTTAATGGCTTTAAACTCAGAGTTCTCCTGCCCCAGCCTCTTGATACATACTACCATACTGGGCAGGAAACACTTTTTTTTGTTTTTTTTTTTAAGATTTATTTATTTATTTATCTATCTTATGTATATGAGTACACTGTAGCTGTCTTCAGACACACCAGAAGAGGGTATCAGTTTCCAATACAGATGGTTGTGAGCCACCATTTGGTTGCTGGGATTTGAACTCAGGACCTCTGGAAGAACAGTCAGGCTCTTAACTGCTGAGCCATCTCTCCAGCCCAGGAAACACTTTTAAGAGTAGGGTAATGGTGCGGATTGCCTTACACCTTAATCTTCAAGTTATAAAGTATGTACATAAGATAAAAACCCATTGGAGGAGTCTTAAGGATTTGAAGTGATACATGTTGTATGACCATGTATTAAACATGAGTATCCTAATATTTCAGAGTGGGTTGTGTCATTCTTTTCATTAGTAGAAGCAGACATGTAAATTCATACGGGGAAGCTTTTCCTTATTCAGATCTTTCCTTAAGACTGTTGGCTCCTTATTGCACTGAAGCAGTAGCAATGCAGGACCTTTGAATGTCTCCTGCAACTTCCCTTAAGTGCAAGGCCATGTGCACAGCGTAGTCTCAGAAGAGCACATCACCTAATGGTATTGTAGTCGTCTTAATTTGTACAGATATGCTTTGTGGTGTTAACTCAGTAATGTTTCTGTTCTGTCCTTGTCCTTACAGCAAGTGTCACTTGATGATGGAGATAGGCAGTTTTGTTCAAATACCATAAGAGTGCACTTGCACAAACCCAAATGATATATAGGTCAGTTTACATATGTTGATTTTTTATTTTTGTCTCGAGTCTCAGATTTTTGGTAGATATTTTCATTCTTACATTTAAACTTGGATTATGTTTGTGAAAAAATACAGTGAGACGTCAGTGTTTTGCCTAGTTAGATAAATGTTGAAATGATTTTATTGTGTAAACATGGTTACGAAAGGGTAAGACTGTTTACTAATAGGCAAACTGGAATATATAAAATCTCTTATTTTTCTTTAGTATTTATTTACCCCAGAAGCAAAACTACTTTATTGTAGAAAATTATACATAAAATTAATACAAAATTATGTGTACTCCTGTCATTGGATTGAATGAATTCTGATATTTCTATGTTTTTGTTCCAGAAATATGGCTACACACACCTTTCTGCAGGAGAGCTTCTACGTGATGAAAGGAAGAATCCAGATTCACAGTATGGAGAACTTATTGAAAAGTACATTAAAGAAGGAAAGATTGTCCCAGTTGAGATAACCATCAGTTTATTAAAAAGGGTAAGGAGCGTGAATGCCAATCTGTTCAAACTTCCAAGGAAGAGCTGTAAAGAGCTTGGAAGGAACCACATTCACTTCCATTTGAACAGTGACAAACTAGACTGTTCGATTTCTTTTTTGATTACGGAAGGTAGTGTGCTCTTTGAAAATAGCAGTGTCAGAAACTGCTTTCACTGAAATTGACAGGAGCCAGGACTCTGTGCTTTGGTCTAAGGCCAGCTATAGTCCAGCCTAAGGGCACATAGGACTTTGCTTTGTTCTTGAAATAGCCTCATGTGTCCCAGGCTGGCCTGGAAGTTACCTAGTCACAGATCTTCCTGCATCTGCCTGTTAGGAATCAGGACCCATCCTTCCCAACATGCAATGGTTCTTGCCTGTTGTGATTAGTCTCCCCTTTCACTGCTCCTTCTTCCCTTTTCTTGAATGTCTATGTTCTCTCCTTCTGTGTCTCATTGTTCATATTCTGTTTCTAAAGTTTCCTTGTTTTCTTGATGGATGCATTGTTGTCTTCACTGTGCAATTTTACACACACACACACACACACACACACACACACACACACACACACACACACACATACACACACACACACCTCCTTATCTTGGTAGGTAGTGCTTTCCTGCAGGTCCCTAAGATAAGTCAGTAACAGGTATTTTGACATAAGAAAGCCAGTGAAACAGAATTGCATTGTTCGGAACAGGAAGCAGTAAATGGATCTCAGTATTGAATCTTGGGTGTAACTGGAGACACTTGGGTTGTAGAATGGCTCCTACACAGTCTGCCTCAGTCTGAACAACCAACTTCCTTTCTAGAGTAAGTAAATCTACCATCCTGTCTTCTGACCCAGACGCCTTTCCCTGCATTATAGGTGGTGAGCATTATGAAAGGATAGTCGCTTTTTTTTAATACTTGCTGTCTTTGGAACAGGCTTTAACAAGATTGCCCAGTTGACTTTGAACTCACTCTGTAGCCCTTGGAATCTTCCAAGCTCAGCTGTGATTATAGGCAGAACTGTTTCTTTATGTTATCAATGATTGGCCCTGTGTAGCCTAAGGAATACTTTTAGTCTTTATTTTCTCCTCCTGCATTTAAGTCTTAATTAATACATGTCTCTTTGAAACAAATTCTACCTATTTCTTGTACCACTATTTTTGTTCATTCTCTTCCTACTGCATGAACTGCCATTTTTCAGTCTCTTGATTTTTTTTTTCCTTTGCAAGTTTTCTAGACCACTCTGCTTCTGAGAGTTTAGTTCTCTTCAGCTCTCACTGTATATATTCCTTGCTGGGTTGTTTAAGCCATGCCCACGTCTTCACTGCACCAGTACTGCTGAACAGACAGACCTTTGCTTAGCTTCCAAACATGTTCCTATCAGGCTGCTATCTAAATCATAAATATCTCAGAGTCATACCAGAGGCTAAATATATCACCCAAAGTATGATGCTTATTTCCTGTCTTGGCTATTGGTTGAATTAACTACCCAACTCTATTTTTTAAGATTTATTTATTTATTATATACGAGTATACTATAGATGAGAGCAACACAGGGTCTCTAGATGTTAGAGCAAATCTCTTAAGTGGTAATTTGTATGAGAAGGTAGTTCACACTGTGCTGATCAGCTCTCACTGTACCAACATCTGAGTTAAGTAGACACATGGCTTTGGCCCACTGGTAGGGATGCTAGGTGGCAGTGATGCACATAGTAAGGAAGACTACCCCTTGGCCAGGAAGCAAAAAGATAAAAGGGCCAGGATCCCATAGTCCCCTTTAGAAGTGTATTCCTAATGATATATGAGGCCATTCTCTTAAAGGTAGGCCCACCCCAGAGACCAAGCTTTTAACAAAAACAACCCTCAGAGGACATTCAAGATGCACACTATAGAGTATGTTTCATAAGATGCAGAAACTACAGAAGTGGGGGGACGAGAGGAATAGGGGAACACATACCTATAGTCTCTCTCACTAGGAACCAACCGTGTCGAGAAGTTGGCTCATTTTTGCCTAGGCTGTTTCCCTATGTACCTTTCACTCTTGTGGCTTAGGGAAAAGTAGCAAATAGCCATCTACATACTGTTCTGCTTAAGAAATTGTCTTGTAGCTGGGTGTGGTGGTGCATGCCTTTGATATGCAGAGGCATGTGGGTCTCTGAGTTTGAGACCAGCCGGGCGTACAGAGAGAGTTCCAGGACAGCCAGGACCACATAGAGGAGAAAAACAAAAAGAAGGGAAAGAAAGAAATTACCCTTTGGTGATGTGGTATTGAACATAAGTCTTTTTTGTTTTTAGGAAATGGACCAAACAATGGCTGCTAATGCTCAGAAGAATAAATTCTTGATTGATGGATTTCCAAGAAATCAAGATAACCTTCAGGGTTGGAACAAGACCATGGATGGGAAAGCTGACATATCTTTTGTCCTGTTTTTTGACTGTAATAATGAGGTAATGAACATACTTATCTGTCCACACGGGCTTCAAGCTATAGATAGCCAGCTGTTAGAGAAAAATGGTGGTTTTTGTTTTTGTTTCTTCATTTCATTTCATTTTCTGCTGGCAGCAGTATATGTATCTAGTGAGTGAATAGATGGGTGGGCAGAACAGCATTATCTTGTCAATAGAATATTGAGGGCTGTTAGTATTGGCAGCTTTGTAACCCTAAGGCTTGCTTTATTTTCTATGTGTAAGAAGAATCAAGTTTGTTTATTTTAGTAAACATCATCTATAGTAATGTTAGGTTGTGATGCTGAGGTGCTGCTCACGTCTGCACTGCTGGGAATGGTGTGGTGTTTACTAGAAGGTAGAGATCTGGAAACGTGGAGGGGCCTACTGTTGTTGAGGAATTTGTCTTCTAAGAAGCAAGTGATTTGGAAAATGGCAAGAATAAATTCTCCACTCCCACCCCTAACACTTCTAATAGCAAACCCAGACATACCTTTGAATAAGTAAATAAATTTCTCAGAGCCATTAATTGAAAAGCCTGACTCTGTTGGACAACCACGATGCTGTAAATTTTATTAAATTGATGCCAACAGTCTGAGTCTGAAGTAGTGCCTCGAAGGAAGCAGCCTATTCTTAGGGTGAATTATAAATGTGCCTCTGGTAAAGGCTGGCCACAGCCTTTGAGTTGTTTTAAAATGTAACTCTCTTCTCCAACTCTTAGAAATCTGTTTTCACTTAGTCTTCAAAGTTAGCTTTAGAATGTTACCACAGCTTTGTAACTGAGGAATGTGTGTTCACGACTAACAAGAGATGCTTTATTCAAATATGTTGACTCAAATATTTGGATATTTATGGAATTATTGTAAAGTAAGCAAAAATGGTACAAAGTTTGAGGCACATAATTCATACCTAATGAGTTAATAATATGTCCGAGCTGCAGCCATACCCACACAGATCTTCTCTTTATTGCAGATTGAAAAAAGTACAGCAGGAAAAACTGAGTCATGAATGAATTCTTATTATGATCTGTATTTATTTAACCTAGTTTATATAAATTGAACCACATGTTTAAATTTAAAAAGATTTTGCATGTTGATTAATGAGTTAGACACATTGAGCTTAATGCAGAATGTTTTGTGCTTTTTTTTCTGCTTTGTTTTTGTCTCTTCAAAATATTTTCTCTTTTGCTTTTTTTAAGCATAACTTTTTACTTCTGTTTCTCTTTAGATCTGTATTGAACGATGTCTTGAAAGGGGGAAAAGCAGTGGCAGAAGTGATGACAACAGGGAGAGCTTGGAAAAGAGGTACCTTGCAGGCCACACCACCTCATTCCTGCTGTGCACGTGTGGACGGCTCTTCTGTCTGTTCTGTTTGGTTCAGGAAAAGAACATGTCATTTTCACATAGGCACAGTGGCTTGTGTAAAGAGAGAAAGCATTAGACTCTTGCCATCCTTTCTATAATGTGGAAGAGGGAGGACAGTTAACCTGCAACCATGAAATAATTGTTTCTTTTGCAGAATTCAGACTTATCTTGAATCAACAAAACCAATTATTGACTTATATGAAGAAATGGGGAAAGTCAAGAAAATAGATGCTTCTAAGTCTGTTGATGAAGTAAGTGTATCTGGCTTGTCTTTGCAGCAATCAAAAATTGTGATCATTGGGGTAGGTATAAAGAAAAGATGCTCTAAAGGACAGTACTTAGTTTTTTTTTAAGACATTTGAGGCTAACTGAAAATTTTTTTTTCTTTTTAGTAAGTCTAAAATGGGTTTTACAACATCAGACCTATTTTTCACAAGAAGAGGTTTATTAATTCCAACCCTTTTTCCTCAAACAGGGAAAGAGTGGTATTTTCAGTACAGTGATTTGGATCTTGTTCATTGTTAAAATCTGCAGCACAACTGGCATGCCATAGCCAAGGGCCCCGGCTGGTCTCTCACAGAACACAGAGCTCCCCGCGCCGCGCCACAGGTTTCCCAGGATGCTGCTCTCTGTTGCTCAGACCTCAGTGTCTGTAAATCCCTGCCTGCAGATGCTCCACTGCTTCCGAGTTCATCCGCTCTCCCTTTCCCCAAGTCTCGCTCTTGTTTCTCTTGGCATCACTGGCCAAAGCAAGGCCCAGAGGAGTACTCACTGAGTAAATCTTTCACCCACTGCCACTGCTGTAGTCAGTACACGAGAGTTTGGTTTATATTTTACCAGACCTTCAGCAGCCCATCTAGAAGCACATTTAGTCTAAAAGCATTAATAAAACGGAAGGCAAAATGTTCACAGTTTTATGTGCTTCATTTGTATTACTGATAGAGTGAAATAAGCAAAACCAAGAAATTATAATGTTTAAAATCAATACAAAATTGATGTTTTTTTAAACAGGAACTTAGCTATACAATCTTTTATCTGTATTTTGTTTTATTTTTAATTTTGGTGTTGGTCCCAGGACCTCAAACATGCTATGCTGTGTTTTAACAATATCTGCTTTTAAAATTGTCTTTTTTCTCTACAGGTTTTCGGTGAAGTTGTGAAGATATTTGACAAAGAAGGCTAACTAACCCTGAAGACATCTTTGAAATCATGCTTGAATATTGCTTTGATAGCTGCTATCACAGCTCCCTTTTAAGGCAGTTTTAATCTTTCAAAATTACATCTCAATTAATGTCTAGAAATATATAGTAAGACAAATTATGTGGTTTTTAAATTTGTGGTCACAGTACACAGTGAATTCAGATTTAAATCATTTTAGGTATTATGGTGCTCACAAAATGAAGGGTATCAGATAATTCTTGTTTGTGTTAAAAGACTATCCCTTTTATCCCTTTTATGTCTGTGCCTTCTGTGAGCTAAATTTTTTTTAGTATGCATGTATTTCCCTTTTGTAATTACAATGTGTTGGAATTTGGGGTTTCCACTTCCTCTTGCTGCACATTTAAAATTTCCAACCTGCTAAGTAAATTTGTGGACCAAATTTAAAGGAACTTTATGTGTAGCTGGTTCTTGCTCAATGTGTTTAGTAAACAAATTCATAAAATGAATTCCTAGCAATGTTATATTTATCAAATGACTGACCATTTCCTGTCGAAAGTTAAAACTTAAAGATTGATTTATTACAGCTTGTGTAAAATTGTATGGCAGGGCATAGTCTTTGCTTCCAAGGTTTGAGTTAGGGGACAGGGCCTTCAGAGCCTGGGCAGGATTCTTCTGACATAATCTGTGGGGCAGCAGTCACAAGTAGTGACTTGTGTTTCTGTGCTCTGACACAGTGACTTGTGTTCCTGTGCTCTGACACAGTGACTGTGTTCCTGTGCTCTGACACAGTGACTGTGTTTCTGTGCTCTGACACAGTGACTGTGTTCCTGTGCTCTGACACAGGCTGGTCATCATTCAGCAGATGTTAACATGGTTCCTCAAAGTAGACCCTTGACACGCTTTCATTAGTTTATGCTAATTTTTTCTCGTTTTAATAATAGTTCAAGGTTTGTAGTTTTGTTTCTTAGACTAAATATAGAGTTAGAATAAATTAGACAAAGCAGTCTAATGGTTAAATTTTCCATTTGTATTTTATTTTCTGGAATATGTTTTTCATGGTTACTTGTTTTAAAAGATTTTAAAATCATTGCACTTTGGTCAGAAAAATAATAAATATATCTTATAAATGTTTGATTCCTTTCCTGCTTGCTTTTTCAATAAAGTTTGAAAGTCTAAGTGATTTTCTTCCTTTAAAAACTTAAAAAATTGTTTTTTTTTTCTTTTTCTTTTCTTTATTTTCTGTCCCTAAAACTGAGTGGTTACTAAGGTTCTTTTAAAAAAAATTTTTTTTATGAATGTTTTTTCTGCATGTATGTTTGCATACCATGTGCATGCCTGGTGCCCACAAAAGTCAGAAGGTGTTGGATCTCCTGCTACAAGAGTTACAGAAAATTGTGAATTGCCTTGTGGGTGCTTGGAAAAACCAAGATCCTCTGCAAAAGCTGCGTATGCTTTTCACCCTTGAGTGAGCTGTTTGTTCAGCCTGTATCTAGAGAGATTTCTTTTTTTTTCCAAAAATTTGTTTATTATATATGTAAGTTACACTGTTGCTGTCTTCAGACACAGCAGAAGAGAGCATCAGATCGCATTACAGATGGTTGTGAGCCACCATGTGGTTGCTGGGAATTGAACTCAGGACCTTGGGAAGAGCAGTCAGTGTTCTTAACCACTGAGCCATCTTTCCAGCCCGAGAGATTTCTTTAAATGTTTCTTATTTCAGCATTTAAACTGTTTAGTACGTAGTGTTAAATAGAACACAGACTTTATATAATTAGATTTTATATTTAAATTTATTGAGAATGGTAAGAACAAATTAATGGACTTTTTAAAATAATACATTTTTATGTGTTTTTGAAAACACTTTAGTCATTAGAAAACAGAGTACCTCTTCATACTATAGTGTATTGACCACACACTTATATTCAGTCAGTTTTTGTTCTTGGAAGATTATAGTGATGTTTTTCTAGCATTTCAATCCAGTTGGGCAGAGGTTTTATTGGTGATTAATCGCACAGCTATGAAATGAAGCAAGGATACTTACTTCCTGTTTGTGTAAGTGAAGAAATACACCAGCTGGAAATGTACATATTCCTACTAATGACTACAAGAATACCCTTCCGGTTTTTAGGGGGCTAGTGTATTGTGTCATCAAATATCTCTCTGGCATTTGCAAACAAATGGTAATTTCTAACTTATGAGTAAGTTGCTCTTTATGTAAAATAATGTGTTGGCAGTATTGAGCTTTGGAGTTGATGAGATACATCTGACTTTGCTAGTTTATTCATTCTATTTATCAAAGATACAGTGCTAAGAAGCTTTTGTGATACTTGGAGGGCTTTACTTTTGAGCCTTGCTATATCTTAAAAGTTTCTGTCATTTCCATGTCATTTCCATGATCTAGTGTTGGAAATATATGATTATGTAGTAAATAATCCCAATAAATGCTGTGCTGATGCCTTTGCTGTCATTGCAGGTTCTGATTCCTGTTCTCTTAAGTGTATTAGACACAAAACAGTATATTTAACACACCAATGCTCAGCAAAACCACCATGCAGACAGAGGAGAACTTCTCTGCCCTGTATTGGCTGTCTAGACTTCAACAGTGTAATATCCCATTTCTTCAAGAGTTGATTTGGGCAGAGCACATGTAACCTGTCTCACCATCTGTAGGAAGTATTCTTTGCTTGCCTCTTGGAAGGGAAATTAACAGCAGGGAATGTCTCCAAATGTGGGCTTTTTGTGGACTGGCCATGTCCTTATCATTTTAGAATTTTCAGTCATTGAAGAGGTACCTGGAGATAATGGTGATTGAGTGAAAGATTAGGCCATATGAAGCTAGCATTTCTTCCTTGGAGATTGGGGCTTTCCTCTTCAGTGGGGTACCACTAACAAGCAATTGTGCCACCAGCACATTCTTTTCTTTGCCTTCTAGTTTTCTCTCTGAGTGACTGATATGGAAATTCAGTTATCTTCTGTTAATTAATTTTATTTATTTTTCCTGTCCCCTGTGAGACAGGTTTTGACTGTGTAGTTCAAGCTGATCTCAAACTCACCCTCCTGCTTCTCTTCCTCCTATTCTGTACTGGGATCATACGTGTGTACCACCAAATGGTTCAGTTGCTCATACTTGGTTCCATTATCTCTAACATCTCTGTGTCTTCAGCTAAATTGAATAGTCCCTAATTCTAATAATTTCTCAATAAAAAGGAAGCTTATTTATTATGTGCCAAAGAGGAAGGAAAACAATGGTCCTCACCACCTGTCCCTTTTCATTCTTGGAGCCTATGTGTTGGGTGTAAGTGTAGTTGTTAATGATGATGTAATGATCTGGGTATTTTCCAAACCCTGTGTTTCACCAGCTTTCCTCCTGGGAGATAGGGAAACTCAAACTGAAGTTTAAGTTAAAGTTAACCATACTAGCTCCAGACTGCCGGGCTCAGGCTTTTACAGATCCCTGCCTGCTGACCCATCAGAGCAAAACCCACTTTTCTTGAGTCTGTCTTCAAAGAGGCCTTTCTTGGTAGGTTACCAAATATATCACCACATGTTAGACTGTAGTGTGTTAGTGAACAGTACTAATTAAGAGCTCTTCATGAATAATAAGTGTGGATTCCAGCATAGTGCCTATATGACCAGTTCTAGCTCTTGAGTGATCTGGTGTCCTCTTTTGGCTTCCATGTGTATATAGATACACACACACACACACACACACACACACACACCACCCTGCATGTGCAGAGATATATGGAGACATAAAAATAATCTTGTTTGTTTTTTGAGACAAGGTTTCTTTGTGTAGCCCTCTGGCTGTCCTGGAACTCAATCTGTAGACCAGGCTGGCCTTGAACTCAGATCTGCCTACCTCTGCCTTCTGAATGCTGGGATTAAAGGCATGTACATTAAATGCCCAGCAAAGAATTAACTTTAACAAACAAAAACATGTTTGTGAGCTTTGGAAATTTCTTAAAATATTTTTTTAGACACTGTCTCTCTCTATAGCTTTGGCTGGCCTCAATTTCACAAGAGACCTGCCTGCCTCAGTAATTGCTGGGATGAAAGGTATGCATCATCGCACCTGACATCTTAGTTTAAGATGAATTTCCAAGAAAATGCCTTAATTCAGTAAGTCGTGTTGGGTGTTCTAAATCCTTGCATTCCTGTAAGCATGCAGCAGAATTGGACTCCTGCCAACTGCCTGGTTCTAAGGACATCCAGGGCCAGAGGGCAAAGCTATTGGCTGGGTTCAGCAATCAGTACTTAAAAGGCACAGAATTACAGAAAGCATAAAGTTCTGTGCCCCGACTCACCCTGACTTGTTTATAGGCTTTATAAAGAAGCACTTTTACAAGCTGCCAGAACTTGGAAAGTTGTGTGTCTGGTGGTGGTAGAAAAGCATCCAAGTGGCCCTATGATGGCTGGCTGTTTTCTCACTACCAGGAGCACAGTACATAGACGGTCATTGCCCTGTCCTCCTTTGGGACGATGGGCTAAATGAACAAATTCTTTACATTATTTAGAAGGGAAAAATAAGGTTTAGTTGGCTAGCTTTTAGATCGGGAGAGACTATTTCCACTTTAGAGTGACAGTGGTTGACCTCAGGACATAGCTCCATGGTAGAGCATTTGTTCAGTATGATCCATGCCCTGGGTTCAGTTTCCAGCACCACAAGAACTAAAATAATATATTGACCAAGTTAGAACAGCAACCTCCACTTGGTGCCTTGACAGGTGCTTATCATCCTGACTACTTAGGATGCCGAGGCCGGAGGAAAAGATCACATGAGCCCAGGAGGACAGGCTGAACAATAAAGCCAGCTTCCTCAAAACTGGTCTCACCTAGTCAGGGTGTGCCACGTGCCCTGTCCAGCCTGGCAGAACAGAGTTTATCCCTTTTCCACTGTTACTTAGGGTGGATAAACACTGTTTCAGAAAGGAAGGTAAATAATGGGCTTGGGCTTGAGACTTACAAAATCTATGGGGACTGGAATAGCATGGGGCAAGAGGAGTGAGATTTCCCTCCTATACGTGTGTTATGGTCCTTGCTGTGGCTAGTTTGTCCTGCTAACTTACTCATCAAACACCATTCTTGTTCTATCCCAAAATGTTCCTGACAGCAGACCCCCCACTTCTGAGTGGTTTGTTGACAAAAAATTGGTTGAGGAATGTACTTCATCTTCATTTCTCTTTAGTTTGTGTTTTGAGTCCTTTTATGAATATTTCTGAGTTTGATTCAAGGTAGTTAATTAGAGGCAAGTCACTGTCTTATGTGACATGTATATAATATAAATAATTGGTAAAATAATAGCTATATACACATAGGACTTGATTCATTATCTCTCATAACATTTATTCAAGGGTGTACCCTCTAGGTTTAGTTAGCTGGTCACTAACAAGCCAATTTTTAGGGGTGTCAGTCCTGAGGCTTGGTTTTAAAGGATGGTAATAGCACCAAAACCTTCATGTTATAAAAGTTGGTCATTCAAAGTGGCTGTTTGGGACAAAAACATAATCACCAAATATATGCAGTCATTACAACTGAGGTCTGGTGATTTCTTAACCACACTTTGAGTAGAAATGCCTTTTTTTCTCCGTATGTGTGTATGTTTTATACATGTCTATGTGTGAGGGGTTCGTATGTACGAGGATGCTTCTACATGTGTATGTACATGCATGTAAAGGTTGGAAGTTGATCTGGTTTTCTCAGTCTATTTACTGAAGTGGGATGTCTTGCTGAACACAGAGATGTCCCCGGGATCTCATCTGTCTCTGTCTTCTGAGTGCTGAGATCATAGGCAGTCACCGTGCCTGGATTTTCCATAGGTTTGGGGACTCAGAAGCCATGCTCCTGTGAAACCCTTTATCCACTGAGCCAATCTCCCTCGACGGTTTGCTTTAGTTTTTTGTTTTGTTTTTAAGCTGAGCTCTCACTCTGTAGCCCTGGCTGACCTGGAACTAACTGCAATGACCCCCCTCCCCATGCTGCAGTCTTCCTTCCTGCCTCACCCTCCTGAGTGTTGGTTGGATTTACAAGAGTGAGCCACCACAGTCACCGGTACATGCTTTTAATGCTGGCTGGCTTTTACTTCTGCGGTCTCATTTTGTTTTCCTAGCAATTCTGAAGCACTTTGAAATTGTTTTCCTTTTGCATGATGATTACAGTGAGGCCCAAAGAGTCCAAGCCAATTGCTTAATGAGCTTTATAAGCAGTAGTTGGGGGTTTGGAACTGATAGAATTGGTGCATTCACCTTGAGCCTCTATGTGGTGGTTTGAATAGGAATGGCCCCCCACAGATTCATGTGTTTAAATGCTTGGCCCATTGTAAATGGCACTATCAGGAGGTTGTTGGAGTAGGTGTGACCTTGTTGGTGAAAGTGTGTTATTGTGGGGGCGGGGGGTCTTTGAGGTCTCACATGTTTAAGCTATGCTCAGTGTGACACAGAAGACCCTGCACCTTGAGCAGCACAGTGGAGCTGGCTCTAGTGGTGTATGGCTGAGCTTCCCCAAGGGCATGAGTGTGGGAGCGCTAATTCTACTACTTGTCTGCTGTGGGGTGTCATGGGTGCAGAGATGATGCCCTTTGCCCCCTCAGCCCTCACCTGAGGCAGTAGAGAGGGCTGACCTCAGGGTCATGGGAGCAGGTGAGCAGTCCTGCCCTCACTGGCTGCAGGACTCAGGAGAGTGGGCCCTGGTGAAGGGGACCCACGTGTGGGTGCTAGAGAGCTGGGCTTGCCACCTGTCTGCCATGAGGTGGTGTGGTCGAAGTAGTGATGCAGCCCTGTCCCTCCCCTGCCAGCTGCCGTAGTCGGGATAGCTGGCACTGAGGTCACGAGAGCTGGAGGGTTGTCCCTGCTCCTCACCAGTGAGAGAGCAGGCTTTGCACCTCAGTATTAGCCATGGTGGAGGGGTACAGGTGAGCCAGCCCAAAGGTATGAGTCGGAGAAAGCTAGTCCAGCCCCTCACTTGCTGTGGCACTTGGGAAAGTGCCCCCACTCTCTGCACCTCCATTGAACAGCTCAGTGAAGCTGGCTCTGGAGGCGTGGATGTGGGTGAGCGAGAGAGCCGGCTCGCCCTCCTGCCAATGGTGGCATTGGGTGACCTAACCAGAGCAGTGCTGGAGAGCTCACCCTGGTGGTGCAGATGAACCAGCTCAGCTACCACCTAGGCCCAGATCCAAAATCTACACCATCTGGGAACTCTTGGGGCATGTGGCTGGTCCTGCTGATCCAAAACTGCAGGATCTCCATGACACGGGGCAACAACAGGATAACTGGGAGGAATCCTATTGAGGATCCAGTGTTGTGTCATAGAAGCCAGAGTCCTCGAACCTCGAACACATTGCACTGAACATTCCCAAGTTAAGATGTGTGGACAGAGCGGTATACTGTGGGACACACTGTGACATGATGTACCTTCTATGATAAAATATTTCCTATACTTTGTTCTGTTCATTCTTTGCTTGTGGGTTTTTATTTCCAGGGTGAGGTTACAAGGGCAGAGGGTGGATACGAGGGAATGGGGAGATGAGTGGACTGGGGTGCATGGTGTGAAGCTCAAAGAATCAATACAAAGTTTGAAAAATATTGTACTGCATGATTTTAATATCAGCACTTAAGGGAAAGGGGCAGAGGTAGGCAGATCTCTGAGTTTTAAGTCTAGTCAAGGCTACATAGTGAAACCCTGTCTCTCAAAAAAAAAAGCTATTGCATTTGTATTTGTTGTGCTGTGTATACACCACACACACACACACACACACACAACCACACACATACACCACACACACATCCACACACCACACATACACAGGTACACACATCACACACCACATACACACAGAACCACACATAAAACCACACACACCACACATGCACACACACACACACACACGCACGCACACACACCACAACCACACACACATGCACACACCACACACACCATACACACACACACACACACACACACACACACACTGTCGTACCATATGTAGAGCTCAACTTGCAGAAGTCCTGTGTAGTCTTCCATTATCATGTAGGTTCTGGGGATTAAACAACTCAGGACATTCTTGGAAGCCGCCGCCTTTGCCTGCTGAACCATCCTGTTGGAAGGAAAGACCTTATATTTCTCGAGTTGCTGTGAAACGGGATCTAGTGCGTTATTTTCTTCATTGTATGCTTCACCATAAGATGTAACTTTTTTGGTTATTGTTAACTTCAGGCTCGATTTGAGAGCCAGGAGAATAAAATTATCAGTCTCTTACTTTATTTTTATTTGGTGCTTTTTATTCTTTGAAAGTTCTATATGTTTATACAATAATCAAAACCATCAGTTTTATGGCCATGGTGGAACATGCCTTAGTTCCAGCACTTGGGAGGCAGAGGCAGGTGGGTTTCTGTGAGTTGTAGGACAGCCTGGTCTACATAGTGCATTTCATGCCAGCCGAGGCTACATGGTAAGACCTTGTCTTCAAAATCATCATCATCATCATAATCTTCAAAATAACAACCATCACCTTCCAACATCAGTTTATAGGTCCCTGTTTCCCAGGGCCCAAGTGCAGAGTAAGCCCTCAATAAACACTTGTTGGAAAGAGGACCCTGAAGGTTGGGAGTGGTTGAACATATAAGAACAGGAAGGGAGGCAGACTTTGTACATTAAACAATTCAGAAAGGCTTAAAATGTGACTCTCAGTAGTAAAAAAGAAAAGGCTCTATGACCAGGAAACTCCATTCTGGCAGACATTTCATTGATCCTTACTTTAAAAACTGTATTATCATTATTGTGTGTGTGTTTGTGTGTACGTGAGCTTGCCATAATGTACGTGTGGAGGTCAAGAGACAGCTTTGTGGAGTCAGCTCCCTCTTGCTACCTTTATGTGGCTTCCGGTGATTGAACTCTGGTCATTGGGTTTTCCTGGCAAATGTGTGACCCGGCTTCTCCCTGGCCTAGCTGTGTTTTGACCCACCGCACCCCCATTTCACTAATATTGTGTTAGGACGTGGAAAATCTCTGCTGTAAAAAGGCAAGTTTCTGCTTTATGTTTTAGATTTGAAACCACTTAGTGAAAATGTCTGCTTGAAACTTTATAAAATTATAGTATAACCTCAGGGCTTTAACAATGATTTTATTTATTGAAACTAGGCAAAAACCGACTGTATCCCTGCAGCCTGATCTCTCTCTTTAGCCGGCCATTGTGGTGTTTCTGTTGTTTTGATTACAGTAAGTATATGGGGGGGGTATGCTCATGCTTCATGGTATGTATGTGGAGGTTGGAGGACAACATGGAGTCAGTTCACTGTGGGTCCTGTTGACTGAACTCAGGTCATCAGACTTAGCAGCGAGTACCTTTACCTACTGAGCTCTCTCTCTAGTCCTTTGTTATGTTTTGCTTTGCATTTTGTTTTGTTTTGAGACAGTGTTTTGCTATGGAATCCTGACTGGTCCGGAACTCATGTGCAGACCACGTTACACGATAGCTTCGAACTTAAATGATCCTCCTGCCTCCGTATCCTGAGTTTCAGGATTAACATGGCATGCACCAGCATCCTAGCTGGTACTTCTTTTAATATTTTTGTTAAAATACTATGTGCATGTGTTTGCATGTATGCTGCATGTGTGCAGCTATCCAAGGAGGGCAGAAAGGGGGTTCGAGCCCCTGGCACTGGACTTAGAAGACTGTGAGCCACTTGAATGAAGTAGGGGCCAGGAACTGAACTGGGGTCCACTGAAAGAGCAGGGAGAGCCCTTAAGTACCAAGCCATCTCTCCAACACTCAGCAGGTGTTTTCTTTAGTTACAATTTTAAATTAGTTAATTGATTAAGTTATTGGCTGGAGGTGAGCACTACATTGTACAGTGGCTCAGAGAACTTGTGGGAATGGCTATCCTTCCATTGTGTGAGGCCTCTTAAGGGACTGAATTCAGGTTGTCAGGTTGGCACCAAGTGCCTGTACTAGCTGAGCCATTTTGCCGGCCCCCACATGCTAGGTCTTGATCAGTTATTGAATGTGGAAAGATGCTTTAAAAGACTTCTATTTTTTTCCATAGTCTCTTACTGACGGGTGGGGGTCAGTACAGATGCTTGCTATGCTTTTGGGTAACGGAATAGGGAAGTGTCCAGACTGTTGAAGCAGAGCTGGGAAGAGAACCCTGCTCCCCTGGTTCTTCCTCCAGCACCAGCTTGCTTCTTCGACCACCTTCCGGTCAAGGACGTGCAAAGGCGAAGCAGTTGTCCCATGATGCTCCAAAACCGCTGTTACTGCGCAACGGGACTTCGTGAACATTTATTGAATTTATGTATTTTAAACCACGTTTAAAACAAAAGCCAATGCCTCAGGCTCCACCTCCGGAAAATCTAATTTAATTTTAAAGGCTACTTGGATTAATCCAACCAGTGGTTCTCAAATGGAATCTTTATGAGGGCTGGTCAGACCCAGAATGCGGCCCACCCTATGGGTTTCTGAACCAGTTAATCTAGTGTATGGTCAAAAATATTTCTCTCTCAGTGTCTCTGTCTGTTTCTCTTTGTGTGTGTGTGTGTGTGTGTGTGTGTGTGTGTGTGTGCAGGTTCATGCGTGTAAAGGACAAAGGATAGGCATCATCCTGCAGGTGTTGTCTGACTTGCTTTTTAAGAGGAGTCTCATTGGCCTAGAACTCACCAAGGCTATACTGGTTACCAGTGAGCCCAAAGATCCACTAATCTCCACCTCCCTGCTTTGGAATTACTAGCACATTAGAATTACCATCTTTTACAAACTCTCAGGTGGTGCTGGTACTCTGAGAACCTCTAGATTAAAAGTAATGCTAGGAACCTACAGTCATGCAGCTTTGTGGGCAAGGGACCAAGTCTATTCATAGTGCCCAGTGCAGGTTAGGTCCTTAGTGTGAGTGGATTGGTAGTAAGTAGTCAGTTAGTTAATAAAAGCTCACAAATGAAACCATTGCCTCGTCTGCCATTGCAGAAGCTCCAGGATTGAGGGAAAGGCCCCCAATGTCTTCTCATTAGGGAAGTTGCCAAAAGGATGCCAGATTGCTCTTTTTATCTTACTTGGTAGTTTATATGATCCCAGAAGGCTGGGAGAGCACAAAGGACCCCCCCCCCCAAACTCTGAGGAAACTTGGAGTGATGTGTCGAGCATGGCTCCAGGGCAGATGGGGGTGTGGAAGCCATGTAAGGAAGATGTAAGAGTTCCCAAAAGTGAGTTGGTCTTCTCAAGGACTTGGATCTTCTACCCTAGACACAAACAAACCAGCTTTCAGCCTGGAGGTTCTGTGGTTCAGTGGCCATCATGTTTGAGTTGGAGTTGAGTCTGAGGTCCACTTGGAATCCCAAATATATTCTCAGGCCTTCTAGAGACCCAGTATTCAGGAGTTCCCTTGCCATAGAAGTGGAGGAAAGGATCAGGGTACCACGTGAGTTTATGCCTTCTCATAAGAACCCAAATGCTGAAATGTCCCTTTGGCTTCTCTTTCTGCTTCCCAGGGGCAACTACTCCTCAAAGGCTTCTGGGAGGACCACTACTAGTGTTTGGGAGGTAACTCTGCAATGGAGAAGAGGAACTGTGCTTTCATGGAGAAACAGAACCAGAAAAAACAGTAATAAAGGATACTGGAAAGCCTGAGAGCAAGAGGAGAAGGTCCCTGTGAGAGAAGGGGCCACACAAGGTAAGTGGGGGAGTGCATCGGAAGTCTTTGGTGAGAGGTTCAGGAGCACAGGCGGTGTCCAGTGATGATGTGACAGGGTCCAGTCTGGAGAGCTGCATGGTCGTTAAGCCATATGAGCCAAGTCTACAAAGCCCTTTGGATTTCTGAGTCTGCCCTCCTGTTTATCTCCTTCTCCTCCTCCTTCCACCCTTCTCCCCACTCTGCCCCCCCTTCCACCACCCCCTCCTCTCTCTTCCTCCTCCCCGTAAACTCCCTTGAGTTCTATTCTGAAACCCTTAATGGGTTTTTCCATCTCACTTGGGACATTTTGAAAACCCTCTCTGGCTTGGCCTATGTTGGGGCTGGGCCCAGGGCAAGCTGGCTAGGAGGTGGGTCCCCAGCAATAAGCAGCCCACAGAACTCTGTCTGTTATTTAAGAAAAGTTTCTGGGTTTTTGGCTAATTGCAAAAATACATAATGGATGCTTTTTGCATCTGCTAGTTATTCTAGAACAGGCCTGCATCCAAGACCAAACTTTAAACAAACAATAAGATTATGGAGCTTAACTATTTCAATGTGTAACAGAAAAGAAAGCCAAGCCCGGAGAAGTTACATTAACACATGCACTCAGACATAAGCACATGAGCAATCATACCAACATACAACATACACACGCAGGGTTTGGCACCAGCATACTCAAATCCATATTTGCACACTAACAGTTAAGGCATATTTGCACACCCAGCTCACACACAGCTCCTATACATAGACTCTCAAGGTACATACGTAAATGGTACATGCATACATGTATTTGAAAACAACCCCCATGACACCAAACAAACACAAATGCGTCTACACAAATCTTCCTTTCCCCCCTAATCACATGGGTACTCTTCCTGGATAAGTGAACGGTCCTCCCAATAGGAAATACGTGAAGCACTTTGTCAGCTAGAACTGGCTGCGTCTAGGTTGCGATAGGTGTAGTTATCAATGTAGTCACGAGGGGGCGCCCAGGGTCCATTCTGTGTCTGTCTACCTTTGGCTTCCGGAAAATGATCAGTTTCTGTGTATACACAAGCTTGTGCCTTCCTTTTCTGTTCTTTGCACAGAGCTCTGTGGGCCCAACCCTGAATTTTTTCCCAGTGTCGCCTGTACTCATTTTTTATTGGATATTCTCTGTATTTACACTTCAAATCTTATTCCCTTCCCCCAATTCCCTCCTTCCTTCCCCTCTCATTGCCTCCATGAAGGTGCTCCCTCTCCCCACCCTCTCCCACCTCAGCACCTTGGAATTCCCCTACACTGGGAAAATGAGTCTTCACTGGACCAAAGGACTCTTCTCCCATTGATGTCAGACACTGCTATCCTCTGCTGCATGTGCACCTGCAGCCATGGGTCTCTCCATAAGAACTCATTGGTTGGTGTTTTAGTCGCTGGTAGCTGTGGTGGGTTTAGTTGGTTGATCATTTTGTTCTTCCCATGGGGTTGCAGACCCTTTGAGCTCCTTCAGTCCTTTCTCTAGCTCCTTGGGGTCCCCGTGTTCAGTCTGATGGTTAGTTGCAAGCATCCTCCTTTGTATCAGTATGACTCTGGCAGAGCCTCTGAGGAGGCATCCATATCAGGTTCCTGCCAGTAAGCACTACTTGGCATCAGCAATAGTGCTTGGGTTTAGTGGCTGCGTATGGGGTGGATCCCCAGGTGAGGCAGTCTCTGGATGATCTTTTCTCCAATTCCTTTTCCTTTATTTTTCTCTTTATTTTCTTCCATGAGTGTTTGTTCTCCCTTCTAAGAAGGACTGAGGCATCCACCTTCTGGCCTTCCTTCTCTTTGAAATTCATAAGTTCTGTGAATTGGGTATTCTGAGCTTTATGGGCTAGTATCCGTTTATAAGTGAGTATATACCATAAGTGTTCTTTTGTGACTGGATTACCTCACTCAGGATGATAGCTTCAAGTTCCATCCATTTGCCTAGGAATTTCATCTAGTCATTGTTTTTAATAACTGAGTAGTACTCCATTGTGTAAATGTACCACAATTTCTATATTCATTCCTCTGTTGAAGGACATCTGGGTTCTCATTTTTATCTTCTTCCTGTAACCATGGAAACAAGGCCTCCTCCAGCAGAAACATGCACCTCACCTAAGTAGATTTACCAGGTCCTGATAAACACATGACTTCTACCTAGCCCTTCTTTGGGAGCAACTATTAAAATCTCAGTGGCCTTCATCCTGTCCCAGACTCCTCCAGTGTAGAGCTGCAGGAGTCACTAATACACATTAAAATAATGAAGTAAACAAGCTCATGCCAAGTCGAAATACAGGCTGCATCCCAACTGATTAGGTTGAAGAGGTCTCTGGCCTTCAGCACTCTCCTCCTGGCTTTCTGTGTTTCAGGGCTACAATGTAAGTTTCTAAGCACAAGGTAGAGGCTGAGGAAATGGCTCAGTAAGTAAACCAGTCACTGTGCAAGGCTGAGGACCTGAGTCTGCAAAACCTGCACAGAGCCTAGTGAGACAGCATGTATGCCTGTGATTCCAGCTCTCTGTGGGGAGAAAGGAGATCAAGACAGAAGAACCCCCCGGTCCCCAATGCACAAGGCCCACAGGATATGCAACAGTGAACAACAAAGACAGCCTGTATGAAACAAAACAGAAGTGTCTTAGAGTTTCCATTGCTATAAAAAGACACCATGACCAAGGCAACTCTTATAATAACATTTAACTGGGGTTTTCTGACAAGTTCAGAAGTTCAGTCTATTGTCATCAAGGTGGGAGCATGGCAGCATCCAGGCAGGCATGGTGCACGGGAGAACCGAGAGTTCTACATCTTGTCCCAAAGGCAAACAGGAGAAGCCTGACCTCCAGACAGCTAGGATGAGGGTCTTAAAGCCAACACCCACAGTGACACACAGACACACACTTTCTCCGACAAGGCCACACCAACTCCAACAAGGCCACACCTCCAAATAGTGCCACTCCCTGAGCCAAGCATATTCAAACCACCACAGAAGGTAAGGACACGTGAGGCTGTTGGACCTCCACACATGCACCGTGGTACACAGAAGCACGCATACATGTCATATACACATACAAAAGAGTTAAAAAAAAACCCATACAAGGAAGGGACAGGAAGACAAGCCATGAAACCTATGCTTTTCAGATTCTTGGGCAGGAAGGAGTACTTCCTCCTCCTCACTAAGTAGCTCAGACGACTAGCAGACATTCCCACAGTCCATTATGACAGGGCCCTGAGCAACCCCAGAAACAAAAGACTGATGCCCTTCCAAAGATGTAGGATCTGCCAGCGCACCGTGACAGGGCACACAGCAGCAGACCCCGTGCAGAGGGAGGCTGTGAAGAACTTTCTAGAGAAGTGGAAGAGTTGAAGAGTGAGCATTGTATCTGCTCCGTCAGTCTCGTAGACCCAGGTCTGCCTGTCTGTGGTCTGAGAGCTTAACGCCCAGTCCAGAATGATTGTTACTGACATAAGCAGACAGCCAGCTTGAAACTCACAGGCCAAAGGCACCTTGGGGTACTTGATTTCTATGGCTTCACAATAAGTCACCACAACTGGACGACTTAAAACACCTGCTTATTACCTCCAGTTCTGCAGGTCAGAAGTCTGGGAGGACTCAGCTAGGTTCCTATCACAGTGGCGGAAGCCTAAAATCAAGATGTCAGCTGGCCTGGGCTCTTCCTGGAGGTTCTGGAAAATTCACCTCCAAGCATCTTCTTTATGACTGAGGGGCAGACAACCTCATCTCCTTGTTGACTGCTGCTCACCAGGCGTCCTTGGCTCTGGAGGTCTTTCCCACCTGCTCTTCCATCTTCAGCACAGCAAAGGAGGCAGAACCTTCCTCATGGTTCGAATCTGTTATTTCTAATGCCAACTGGACAGAGTTCTCAACTTTGACTTAAATGGCTCAGGTGACATCATTGGGTTTGACTAAGTCTCACCACATCTCATGTTGTCTGGTCAGTCCCTCAGCTGCAGCTGTTAAGTCTCCTTTACCTTGTAGTTCACGAAGGAGGGAGGGGGTTATCCTAGGGTGGCGGTCAGCACTCTGCCCAGGGGGCTCATGCAGTTCTGTCCCCTTAGAACATGTGATTCTGCTTTATGGCAAAGGATCAATTATTGGACTGTGGCCAATCAAGTGGTAAGAGCCCATTTAAAACAAACAAACAAACAAACTTTCTCTGGCTGGCAGGAGAGAAGAAAGCCAAAGAGACCCAGGCATGGGCAACACTTGACCAGCAGCTGCCTGCTCTGAGGATGGAGGGAGCCTTGTGCCAGGGAGGGAGAGTGTCTGGGAGCTGACAGTGGCCTGCAGTTGACAGTGAGGACTCAGGGGTGGTGGGGGTCATACCTCCAAGGAACTGAATTCTAGGAGTTGGATGAGCCTGGTGGTGGGCCCTTTTCCAGAGCTTCCAGATAAAAGCCTGCCTCTAGGTTCCAGTGAGCAGAATCCAGCACTTGCCCAAACGCTGACAGGCAGAGCTGTGAGGAACGCAACAGTGTTCTTCAGAGCTTCTAGCTGGTAGTAATTTGTTGTGCAACAATAGAAAACTACTACCCCAGGCAGGGCTTGGCAGTCTCTGATTACCATAAACAGCTCCCCCCTCCCCCGACTTTTACTTTCATCTGCCTAAAAGTAAGTTTCACGTGAAGCCTATTTGGCCTTTAAAACATTGTATTAAAAGGTATCTATTTTTGAGTATCTTGGCTATTTTTTCTTCTTTTTCTTTCATGCCATACAGTTTTCATTTGATGGGTCCAGCTTCTTACTGAACTCCTGTAAGGATATTCGCAGAATCTTTAAAATCTAATCTTAGTCCTCTTCTGCCTCTTGTATTGTTTCCTGAGGTCACTGGAGGTGTTTGTCTAATTCTGGGTTTAGAGGCATTCCTCACCCTTTGTTAGTTCACACTCAAGTATATGAGCTGATACCACACTTCCGGTTCACCACTAGATAACTTCCTTCTCCTCTCCCTACCCGTGGGAGGCCTCCTACGAACATCCATGTTCCTCAGAAGCCCAGGGCCCCCCTCTGTGCAGTGAGTAAACAGACTTCCCAGGGCAGGCTGATGCTTTGTGCTCTGCAGAGGGGAGGTAAACTACCCTTTCTTGGCTCTGTCTCTCTTTGCATCCCGGGTAGACCGGCTGGAGTCTGGTGTTCCTTCTGCTGCTGTGCTCAAGTCTCTTACAGTGGTTTGTCTACCGATGCCCCCTCGCCCACTGTCTTGATCATTATGAGTTTGTAGATGTCTGTCCTAACTTCTTTCCTGTTGCTGTCATAAAACATTCTGCTCCAAAACAACTTGGAGAAAGAAGAGGTTTTTTTTGGTCTACAGTTCTGGTGACAGTCCATTAGTGAGGGATGTCAGGGCAGGAGCTCAATCAAGCTGGAGCTTGAAGTAGGAACCACAGAGGAATGCTGCTTGCTGGCTAGCTCTCTAGCTTGCTCACAGGTTAATATTTAATACTAGCTTGCTTGCTTGCTTCCTTCCTTTCTTCCTTTCTTTTTCTTTCTTTCGGAGACAGGGTTTCTCTGTATAGCCCTGGCTATCCTAGAACTCACTCCGTAGACCAGGTTGGCCTCAGACTCAGAGGTCCTGCTTGCCTCTGCTTCCCAATTGCTGGAATTAAAGGCAGGTGTCACCACCGCCCAGCAACACTGTTTCTTTGGAGTCACCCGTTACTTAGTTTTCTTGTACTAACCCACAACAGAAGTTTTGGTATCTGCAAACTCTGGTGACACGGGTGCACTCTTAGGTCTTCCTCTCCTCTGAGATGTGATGGACAGTTCAGCTACTCCTCTTCCTAAAGCTTTCCTCACTGCCCTACCTCCCCCCCCAGCCCTGCTTGAACCCCTAAAGAATGGGAGCCTGGTATGTAGATGCAGTTGGGTCTCTCACAGAGTGTTTTCCTGATAATTTCCCCCAGGGATTCCAGCATGATCTCAGGGACCATAGAGTAGGTTGGCTTCCTCTCCCTCTTCTCAATTAACCGGACTGAAGAAGCTTGAGGGGTTTGCAACCTCGTAGGAAGAACAGTACCAACCAACCAGATTCCCCAGAGCTCTCAGGGACTGAACCACCAACCAAAGAGCACAGAGGGACGCATGGCTCCAGTCAAATATGTAGCAGAGGATAGTATTGTCTGGCATCAGTGGGAGGAGAAGCCCTTGTTCCCGTGAAGGCTCATTTCCCCAGTATAGGGGAATGCCAAGGTGTTGAAGTAGGAGTGGGTGGGTGGGAAGGGGGAACATCCTCATAGAAGCAGGGGTGGGGGAATGGAGAGAGGGGACCCGGAAAAGAAATAATATTTGATTTGTAAATACATGCATTATTCAATAAAAAAAGACAATAGGTTTACAGGTTAGACTTCTCAGGATAAACTCACTGTGGGCCATCTCATCTTAACCTCAGTATGAAGCCAGGGCAGCTGTCCTTTCTCTCCTTCACACATGAGCTTTGTGAGGCTAACTTATTTAGAGGCTCACCAATAACAGTAGCAGCTGAAATGGAACAGACCCAAAGAGTACTGATGGGAACGGCTGAGAATTCAAGTGGACTTGCGAGGTCTACTTGAAGTCGCGTGTCTTCCAGGAGGCCTCTTCTGATCCTGTTTGCTTTCTGTTCTAAACTTTCACAGAAAACCAAATTCACATTGGTCTGATCTTCTGGGACATTATTCATTTTCTTACCATGAAGTCCAGAAGCCATGTCCAGGCCCCGTGCAGTAGCCGAGGGACAAGGACTCTGGTTCTTCCGTTGTACCTCACTGTGTTAGTCCAACGTTTTGTTGAAGGTCAAATGTAAATGAGAAACAGTTAAAAGGAGGTAAGGTTTACTTTGGCTCAGAAGAGCTCTGAGAGGCAGTCTGGCTCCACTGAAGTGCGGTATGGGCAGTTAGCTCCCTCCTTTGCCCTATGAAAGGACTCCCCAGTTCCATCAGCTCAGAGGCTGGGGCAGTAAGGAACTGCCGGATGCTCAGCTGTGTGCAGTCTCTGAATTGCCCTGGCCAAGTCCAGCGGATTTTGCCTCCAGCCATTGGTGTCGGGATTTGCCAAACAAACCTAATCACTTAATGAGAAACGAAAATGGTGCCTGGTCCCCCCACTAAATTGCCCCTTTGAAAACAACACACAGGAGATTTATAGTAATCGATATAATTACCTCATAAAACCCAGAGTTTGAAGACTGACACGCCTCATTTCTGGGAGGAATTTAGAGGCAACAAATGAAGGCAAAGAGTTCTTGGCCTGCTTTGTCCCTGGCTCCCTGGAACCCAGGACTCTTCCCACAGAGTTCCTGACCCCAGCCAAATATTGTTCCAAACTGCAGCCAGGGCTTTTTTTTTTCTTTTCTTTTCAGGCTTGCTCTACCCCTATATGACTGGTGTGCCCAAAGGAAGGTGAACCAAAGGCCCCAAGAAACCTTGGCATAAGGGCAGACACCTAACTCTGAGGCCTCTTACAGCATCTGAGCTAAAAGGCAGGAAGAACAGATGGGGACATACATAAATGCCATACTTAGCGGAGATGCCACACGTGTTTTTCCTGGTCACTTGCTCTGCTGCAGACACTGGGGTAGATGTTTGGAATACAACAGAGGAGTGGGGTTAGCACTCACAGAAATGGGAGGGGCTCATGAAAGTTCCTGTTCCCTAGAGCTAGCAGAGGCACACAGGAGGAAGAATTAACAAAGGGATTCTTATAATACGGTGTTACATTAGTTCCTTTTCTTGTTCTGTGTGGTCAAATACCTATGTGGTCAAAGAAGCTACTTAAAGAGGAGAGGTTTATCTTGGCTCCCGGTCAAGGGGACACAGTTTGTCATGAGGGGCATAGTGGCCATCTGTGGCATAAGGAGCTTACAACATAGTTTCCCTGCATCTCAGTAGGCCAGGAAGCAGAGAGGGGATCCAAGCAGGTCATAACACAGAGAGGCCTCACAACCTGCTTAAGTATAGTCACCATCTGGGTATCAAGAATTCAACACAGGAGCTTGCAGGAGGCAGTTTAAACGTTGACCCTATCAGCTCTCATAAAGGCACAAGTACTATGAACAGAAATATAGTAGGGAAGGGTCACAAAAGGGGGGCGTGGTTTTGTTTTGGGTGGTCACTAAGGTGCTGATGCTGGTCAAGGAAGGGCCCACATGGATCTATGAGGGAAAGTATTCCAGTTGGTAGGAACATCTACTTCAGAGGGAGGAAGTAGAAAAGGGCACCATCCTTACTGTCTTCCAGGAATAGCCCAGGAGGCCAGTACAGCCGGAGCAAGGAGAGCTCTGCGGGGGCACTGGAGAGTGACAGGGAACAACCCTACATGATTGCTGTCTAAAAGAATCTAGGTTCTTATTGTGTCTGATCATCGTGCTGAGATTTGGTAGTTGGGAGGCTGCAGGGATGGCTCAGTGGTTCAGAACTCATCCTGCTCTTGCAAGAGGATCCGAGTTTGAGTCCCAGGACCCAGGTGGAGTGGCTCACAACCACCTGTAGCTACAGCTATAGAAGATCTAATGCCCTCCCTTAGCCTCTGTGCACACTGCACCAGTAACATAGAACCACACACAAATACACGTCATTAAAAATAAAAGATAACATTTCTTACAAAGAATTGAGAGTTGGGCTGGGAATATGGTTCAGTGATGGAGTATTTCCTTAGTGTACACACACTCCTGGGTTCAGTCTTGAGCATCACAGACAGACAAGCAGACAGACCACACACACACACACACACACACACACACACACACACAGAGGGATAATCCATATGTTCCTTACCTCTTTTGCCATCCTTTAGCTCAGAATTTACAGCTTGTCTCAGGAACTGGTGTTGCCTGTGAACTTTAAGGTGTCAGGGCTCACTTGACCTGCCTCTGCAGGGGGCACCAGTGACAGGGGTTCTTGGGAGCTGGTTGCAAGGAGACATTGGCTATAGAACAGTGGAGGCATTAACAGGGATTTAGAGTTCACAGGCAGAGCAGACATTGGACAGTGACTCACGGACGAGGCAACTACATTTGCATCTAACACTGAGCAGAGGTAAGAGGTGCAGTGAGGGGGTTCTGACTGTGGTCCGGGACATCGTGTAAGTCCCTCTGGAGGTCTCTGCGTGAGAGGCTTGGAGCTGAGGGTGCTTAGGGCCCAGGACCATGAGGCTTTGAGAAGAAATGTGTTGGAGAAGCTCAGGTTGCCCTTCGACTTTTTTAGGAAACAGCAGGACACAGTGGCAAACGTGCATCTACAAAATGGGTTTGCTGCCTTCTCTGACACCTCCAGGATGTGCACCCTGGAGGAAGCTACCTTGGGTCCAGAGCACTTATTTCTTCTTCTGGAAAAGGAAGCCAGGAAAGCTAGTGCCTCCCACTGCTGGGAGGAGCAACTGCAGGTACCCTGTGACCTAGCTTGTTTCTTGTGCCTTTCTCTTCTGAAATCTTTTACCATCCTGCCTCCCTTCACCCGGAGTATGGGAACAGTAGGGGGAGCGCATCTAACACCCTAAAGGTAAAACTACAAGTTTGCAGAGATTATCAGGGTCATCTGAAGACACCATCTGACAGAAAATTAGACTGATTCTTGTGGTCCAGCACTGTTGGCTTCAAAGTCTCCAGGTTTCTGATGACCCATGAGACTTAGAGCTAGAATGACTTAGTTGGGGTAGGGAGTGACAGATTCAAGACTCTATGACTCTGATTCCCTGTGGTTTGGCTCTGGGACATTTCTCATTGACTTAAAATATGAACCTATTTATATATTATCACACACACACATATACACACATACACACACATATACACACACATACACACATACACACATACACACATACACACACATACACACATACACACACATACACACACATACACACATACATACACATACACACACATATACACACATATACACACACATACACACACATATACATACACACACATACACACATATACACACACATACACACATATACACACACATACACACATATACACACACATACACACACACACACACGTACACACTCAGCTATCCCCATAGTTGTGGGATAGATGTGTTAGTATTATGAAGAGAAGCAAAACTATCAAGATCAGGATAGGTCTCTGAAGACACTTACTGCACACCTGTAATAAGATATCACTAAATCCTTTTCCAACCCTGGACCACTCCAGCATGCCCCCACCCTCTCAAAACTGTAGTTTTTTTATATCCAAAGAAGATGGGACGAACTGTTCTGTTGGAGCCCACAATTCTCCGGAACCTTTATTTTTCCTCTAAACTTGAGGTTTTCCCACCTGTAAAATCGTAAAATGACACCCACCTCACAGACGTATGACAGTGTGGCTGGAAGTAGTGTGTGTGTACAGAATGCACCAAGCATATGAGGGACCCTAGCGGATTTCAATTATGGTGGCTTCACAGTCCCCACGGGTCTTACCCTAGGGCTGTGTCTATGCTGTCCCCATGTGTTTTGGAGAACTGCTTCTCAGCTGGCTGGAAGCTGCCACTGTCTTAGGTGCCTAGTCAGTGGAGAGTGTGGGTCCCTCTAGGAGCCTCTAATAGCCTTTCTCCGAAGCTGAAGCCTTTTCATTTCCTCTCGCTGTAGAAATGGGATGGGGACAGAGAAGGGTGCCTCCCCCCACTGGAACAAGGCACCTTGTGAGAGTGAGAGACAAGAGAGACGTGAAGAAGGCTCACGGGAGTGCTCCATCCCACACACCCTTAAGGCCACTTCCATCCTTGTTCATATATGTCCCTATCTCACGTTTCAACATGATTCTCTTGAGCTGGTGCTTTGTCACCTCTAAACTGTGATCCCTACAACAGCTGTGGCCGAGGGAGCACTGGCTCTGTGGAGAGATCAGGAGACTTATCCCTGTCAGGAAAGCTTCCCGAGGAAGCTAGAATGGGAGGAATGAGGAGGACAGATAAAACTGGCGGGGTGTGGTGGCCCAGGCCTTTAATCCCAGCACTTAGGAGGCAGAGGAAGGCAGAACTGATTTTGAGGCCAGCCTGGTCTACATAGTGAGTTCCAGGATAGCCAGGGCTACACAGGTTTTAAAACCCCATCTCACAAACAAGACAAAGCAAAACAAACAAAATACAAAACCAAAAACAAACAAACAAACCAAAAAGAAAACCAAAAAGCAGAAACAAAAACCCAAATAAACAAAACAGAAAGCTACAAGTTCATCTCTATTTTTCTATCAGATCTTTTTCTTTTCTTATCTTTTTTCTTTTTCTTTTTTTTAACTTTATTTTAAAAAACGAAGATAAATGTACAGATTTTAAGCATTTTTGCATAAAAGTATACGAATACATTTTTATAAGGTTGTAATCAAGTATTTGTGGGTACATATACATACACATATGTATATATGTAACAATAATATAGGAAAAGAGGTTATTAATTTGAGGAGATAGGAGAGAAACTGGGAGGGGCTGTAGGAAGGAAAGGGGGATGTGATACAGTTCTATTTTAATTAAAATATATTCTTTTTTTTTTCTTGATCTTCACACAGTCTATGGGTTGTTTCTGGGGTGTTCAGAGCTTTCTGGGGTTAGTATCCCATTATCAGTGACTGCATATTATGTCTGTTCTTTTGTGACTGGGTTATCTCACTCAGGATGATATTCTCTAGATGCATCCATTTTCTTGAGAATTTCGTTAGGCCATTGCTTCTGATAGCTGAGTAGTACTCCATTGTGTAAATGTACCACAATTTTTGTATCCATTCATCTACTGAAGGACATCTGGGTTCTTTCCAGCTCTGGCTATTATAAATAAGGCTGCAATGAACATTGTGGTGCATGTATCTTTGTTGTATGTTGGAGCATCTCTGGGGTAAATGCCCAGAAGTGGAATAACTGGGTCTTTAGGTAGTACTATGTCCATTTTTCTGAGGAACTGCCAGACTGATTTCCAGAGTGGTTGTATCAGTTTACAACCCCACCAGCAGTGGAGAAGTGTTCCTCTTTCTCCACATCCTTGCCAGCATCTATTGTCATCTGAGTTTTGGATCTTGGCCAATCTGACTGGTGTGAGGTGGAATCTCAGGGTTGTTTTGATTTGCATTTTCCTGATGGCTAAGGATGTTGAGCACTTCCTTAGATGTTTCTCAGCCATTCGATATTCCTCAATTGAGAAATCTTTTTCTTTTCTCCATTTCTTTCTACCCTTCTTGGAGGGGGATGGGGAAGAGACAGAAAAATCTCTTGGTGGAGTCTTGAGAGACAAAAGGAAGTGAGCTTTGCCACAGCAAAACATTGCATTGGATGATTCTTTCTCCTACCAGGCCTGTCCTTGGCCCATTCAAGGAATCCTTACCCACAGTGGCATGAAACAGCTGGTCCTAGGACTATGTGATAAGTCTAAAAATAGGAAAGAGCAGGCATGACTAATGCCAACCAGACAAGCAGCAGGCATAAGAGCAGTGCAGGCAGGCGGGAGGGCAGGGAGGAGCGTGAGCACGCCCCTCCTCCGTAGGAAAGATACTTATTACATCCTGAGCACTGGCTGCTCACAGTGGGACGTGGAGTCAACATGCAATTATTGGCTCCAAAACATGTCAAAGCCCTGCTAATGACTGCATGCCTGCTTTAGAGGCATAACTGTTCCAGATGCTGCCCCCAGCCTCCAACAGAGCCCTCTTCACCACCCAAGCTTCTGTACACTTTCTGGGGTTCCAGTGTTCTGGGAGATCGACTCTAGACCTTGTAGCAAATGATCGCCTTGTCTTATCTCTGTGGAGTAGTGTAGGCCATCCCCACCTTATGAGGCTACTGTAGAGATAATACTTGTTGACCTGGTAGGGTAGTGGCAGAAAAGATGCTTGAATGGAAAGCCAGAAGCCTGGGCTCTGGGTACCCAGGGGAACAGAGGATATGGGCTCAAACCTTGAACATTCTCTGTTCAAATGGGACCGCTCCAGGGAAGCAGCGATTTGCAAAGTGAAAGCTCCAAATGCACTTAGTGGTGTTACCCTGGATAGGTATGGAGTCAGAACCATTTTCAGCTTAATTTTCCGGGCAGTTCCTTGCTGTCACATGAACCTCCATGCTTATCTGTAAGTTGGAGATAGGTCTTTATTTTAAATAATTGTATATTTATTTTATGTGTATG
>NC_137978.1:32063318-32155267 GCF_963924665.1 Micromys minutus | reverse complement strand
TTGATGAATTTTGCTCATAGTTTGTGAGTGGACTTTTTCCTCCCAAATGCTGGGCATTAAGCCTACGACCTCACAATTGCTGGGCGAGCACTGTATAATTGAGCCACATACCTTGCCTCCTGATCATAGCTTTAATTTCTTAAGCAAATTAAAATTTAAAACCACCTAGAGATAAAACGTAACAATATTTTGGTGTATTGGCCCCATTGTTTTTTCCAACCACTTGCATAATTTGTATAGCTTGCTTTTAATCTGTTTCATTATGATACATTTCATCACATCATTAAATGTTCCTTAAAGTTAACAGGATGATCTATAGCTAGCCACTGGGCAGAGGGCAAGAGACTGCAGAATGCTCATCACGCATGAAAGGAAACGTCAATACAGCCCTGCCTCTTCCAGGATCAGGGACCATTGAGGAAGAGAAGATGAAGAGATCGTGAGAGACAGAGGCAACTGATTACTCCAAGGAAACAGAGTCTTCTAGACACAGCAGGGAAGCTGTAGTATGAATTCACATCTGCTGTGGCATCATGCATCAGACCTGTGCAAGCCCAACATAGACTAAATCCCCAGCACGGAGAGGGGGGTTTAGCATATCCCCCACCCTAGGCTACCTGCTTTTGGTAATTCTAGCTGCTGGGAGAGGGAGAGGCCGTTTTCTCTAAGAGTGCGACCCCCTAATGAATAGACTACTGTCCAGTGGAAGACCCCATCCAAGAATATTTCAGCAGCACAAATTATTCTTGAAGGATTTTTTTTTGAAGTACACAAAGTTGGGTGGTAGGAAATGGATAGAACGAACAAAAAATAGTTGTTTTGTTTTGCTTGCTTGTTTTTGAGTTGCAGCCTCACTGTGTAGCCTGAAACTTGCTATGTAGACCAGGTTGGCCCCAAATTCATAGAGATCTGCCAGCTTCTGCCTCATGAGTGATGTTATTAGAGGAATGTGCTACTATGCAGGACAAAAACATTTTTTTTAACGTTTGCCTAATGTTCTAAGGGACAGATCCATCCTAACTATAGAATAGTAGGGCTGACTTCAGTCTGTGAGAAATAATAGTAATGACTATCCTTGTGCCTGTATTACTAAGCACATAATAGATAAATTTCTAGGGTGTGGGGATTACGTAACCAGTGGAGTCATATGTCTCCTTTAGAACATAGTATAGAAGATTGGTATGCCTGACCAATAGAGCTGCCAAAAGGATCCCTGACACTACTTGCAGTTCTGACCTAATCCTAGCTAGGACAAATGCTCTGACTGTGACTATGATCCTGCAGAGCCAAAGAGAAAGAAGAGATGTCTACTCTTCCATGTCCCCAAAGACTCTCCTTTAGCCTCTTCCCCATGGATAGGAAAGCACCCTTATCAACTAATGTTGATTATGTTGTCAAGGTGTGAGCTCAGGAATATTTAACCATTAGATCTTTGTCAGGGGCACCACAATTTGTAGTATTTGCCAATTTTTGTGATGTAAATACTTCCACGTGATTCATTTCAAACTACCAACATGATGTCACCAAAAGAAGAGCCCCCGTGAGGTGTACACACTCTCAAAGGCTAGCTGGGGCTGGCTCACACACTGGATCTTGGCTTTCTACTACCCTGGTCTGTCAGTTGTCCCTGTCCTAATCCCTTCCTTCTCCTTCCCACTCTTCAAGGTGATAGAGACTTGATTCTTTTGGAAGAGGTCAATGCTGCTAAAGGAAGCAAACATCCTCTCCTAATTCTCTAAAGGAAGAACTGAGGCTCATGACGGTCAGGGTGATTGTTCCTGCGTGATTGCTTGGCCAGACAGTTCTCAGGCTGTTACCACTGCTCCCTATTTGAAACACTTCTCAAAAGGAAAGAGTGCTTTCTATTGAGGACATGTACTGTCTTTTCCTCTTAGATGATCCATTCTAGGGTTACAAATAGTTGTCCTTGGCTTTGTGCCCAGGAGCTGAGGGCCAAGCAGGTGAGCCCAGGTAGCAAGTACGCTCATGCATGGCAGAGACGTGTGTACCATAGACACCTCCCTGTTGAGTCAACTCCAGTGTGGCCTTTGGCTTCCTCTCTTTTCCCTTAGTAGCTGACATCATTGAGGGTTTCTCTTCCTCTTTCTTGTTGTTGTTGTTGTGTGTGTGTGTGCATGTGTGTGTGTGTGTGTGTGTGTGTATTTTCACTTGTCACTATTTACTCTTCCACACAGCAACCTGCTTTATTAGTAAATGACCCATCCCCAGTCCCAGATGTATAAAGGTCTTAAGCTGATAAGCCATTCATTTCTCCTCACTGTGGTTTGTTGAAGGGGAGAGTGATCCGTATCTGCTAATGGGAGTTGAGATACTTGTGAGCAGCGAATGGGAACTTTTCCCTTCTGAAAAAACAAAACAAAACAAAACAAAAAAACCAACAGTTGGGCCAGAGCTCTAACACTGCCCATCCTGCCTACCTCTGACCTCTTATTAGGTTGAAACTATATTTCCCCTACAGCTTTAATTGCTCTGTGTTTTCTGCTGAATGCTGCCAAATTGTTGTAAGTGATAAGCACTTCCAGACGGTGCCCCACATGGCAACTGAGGGCTTGTTGTGCAACAGGACCCTTCCATTTCCCATGCAAGTCTTTCAACAGCTTCTTTTAGTAATTAGGATGAAGTCTCTGTTCAGCCTTTCCCTCCATTCATAGACCCCCTAATTCACTATCAGCCCCTGAAGGGGGGGGGCTTTGGCCTTTATCTTTGGCTTTGATGCCCAGCCCAGACTACAGTCACTGTTGGATGCTGTATAAAGACTGTTGAGTGCATACAGGAAGAAGGTTCTGGGTGTCAGATGTCTAGGTTTTACTTTTGGTTTTGCATTAATTTTTTTTGAGACTTCAGGCCAAGTCCTTCCTCATTTTGGACCTTACAGTCCAAAAATTATAAAGAAGGCACATGGCAGTCTAGTAGGAGCTTAAAAATGGGAGCTGAAAAAAACGACCTCCCGGCTGCCCCCATGTGATAGTAGTTGTGCTTTTAACGTCCGCTGATGGGTTTAAAGTCATGACAAAAATAAAAACAACTGCAAAGCCTTTAAATGTGGTTATACTTATCCATTACAGCAACATCTACATGCATTTGGGAAACAATCGTACTGGTGTGTGGGGCACACTGTACATCCAGCTTACAGGCAGTCCTGGGTACCACGTGGCTTCCAGATGCCTTAAGCTAAGGGGCCTGGAGGTTGGTACCCACTAGCCTAGATCATTTCAGGAACCACCAGGTGCTAGAAGCTTGGTGGGCAACTTGTATGGAACACAAAGTAAATGAGTGGGCCGGTGGGGAATCTGGGCTCCAGTTTATCTTTCCCCGGGCTCAGCCAGCCTGGGAGACTTCCCCCAGAAATTTAGGGAAAGCCTGAGAAACCAGGGAGGCATGAACCCACTGAGGCTGTGAAGTTGCAGAGGTGAGGAAGATGTCCGAATGCTGACAGTCCTGAATGACATGGACCATTCTTCAGATGCTGCATGTGTGGTTTAGGAGCCGCTGGAATCACACACCTCGGGGCTGAGGCAGCTTTGTCTGAGCTCGAGCTGAGCTAGGATCCTGCTAAGACCAAGTGTGGGGTCTCAACCCTCCGTCTATTCAGAGAGGCAGTAAGGGCAGGGTGGGTGGCCATTTCTTCACTCACTTATCCAGTAAGGGGCTCACCAATTGCACAGCTTGGAGCTCGAATGACCCAGTCCCACTCCAGACCCACAGCCTTCTACCTTGAAAACAAGTGCAGAGGTCTCTCTGAAGACGGCAAGCCAGAGGTGTCAAGCCTGTTGTTGTCTGGGAAAGGACAAAGGGTCTGGGAAATGGTTTCTAGAAGACAAAATGGTCATTTTCTGATATTATCTCTTGGGGGGACAAAGAAGAAGGCTCTAGCAGGTTAAGGAAGAAGGGCCTCTCTTGGCCAGACGGCAGACAAACAAACAGACATATAAACAAGCCAGCTAACAAAAACAAACCAGCTACAGTCTGACCTGCCTGTCTCTTTTGTCTCAGCCTCATGAACCTGAACACCAGCCATCATAGGGAATAACCATAACTAGAAATAGA
This sequence comes from Micromys minutus, assembly GCF_963924665.1. NCBI lineage: Eukaryota > Metazoa > Chordata > Mammalia > Rodentia > Muridae > Micromys > Micromys minutus. The sequence continues at coordinate 32,151,199 of NC_137978.1, read as the reverse complement.
CACCCAGCCCTATAGTATGCCAGCAACTCTTGAGATGCTCAGGAAAACAGCAAGTCTTTCGACTTTCCAAAATGGGTCAGTCAGACATTCTTGCTTTCGGACCTCAGTACTCAGCCGGTCTCACCATCCAACAGACATCTATTGATCAGCTACTCCTTCAAGGCACTTAGCTAATTGCCAAGGCCCACCTATGAGATCTTGTGGGGTGTGGCAATACTCTCCCAGTCCAGCTCCCATTCTTCCCCACCTGGTCATCTGGAGCCCGACCCCTTCCAGGAAGTCCGACTCAGCCAGGCTGGGTGAGGTCCTTCTGTGTTCCTGCTGCCTGTACTTTGCCAGATTCACAAGCTTGCTACTGAGTACGGGGCGGACATCTGTCTGCCTGCCTGCCCCCTCGTTAGCATAGTAAAAGCAGATGAAAGACTAACTCATCACCAGAACCCAGCATCCAGGTAGCCAGGACATGCATCCTTGGGATATACATGGAGTGACAGCCCGAGGAAGGAAGAACCACAAGGAACAACATCTTCTCCTCACCCCTCCCTGTGTGCTCCCTGACAGGCAGATCTGTAAGGCTGCATCAGGGCCAGCTCAGCCCTTCAGGGACCAGGCCTCAAGGCAACTCCTGGCTTACCGTGTAGGAGGAGCCTGGTCAGAAAGTGTCCCTACAGTTTGGTTCCAGATGCTCACACCTGACCCCCCTCCCCCCATTCCTGCCTGATGCCTGAAGAAAGAGCCACATCCTGCATAGTTCTAATGTGGAACCCCAGGCACATGAGTACCCAGAGATGGTTTGAGGATGCCTTGGATTCACTGCTGCCCCCTAAGCTACGGATAGCTCCGGGCTTTGATAGAGAGCGTTGAAATAAATCAGATTTCAAACAAGAGATCTTTGGAAAGCCTTGGGGGTGGGGTGTCTGGGGACAGCTCAGGCTGGCCACTTGGGACTTCTTTGGGTGCATGTAGCTATTTCCAGAGCGCTACATAGGCGATTATGGAGTGAGAATCTTAGCCAAGGACCTGAAATGACTTTCCGTCACAGTGCCCACCCCTACCCCGGAGAGTACTTGATAAGTTCTAGCAGCACTCTTGCCCCCAAGTCTATCGATCTAATGGTACTCCGCAAGACAGGGCTGGGGCAGAGGGTCTTGGAGCCTAGTGCAAATAGCTTTGGACAAGGGTGGGAATTTCCACTCCTATCTGGAGAGCCATCAACGTTGTGTGCCCTGACTTGGGCCTTTGGCCTCCAAAGGGCAGTGGGAAGGCCGGCCCCAGGGCCAATCCCTGGCCACTAATCCCTCCTGCCAGCCCGAATATCCACCCAGTGTGGTCAGACAAAGGACTACCCAGCCCAGCTACTGTGTTCCTCCCGCCCCAGGGGCTCCACTCAGACGCTGGGCCGCCTGGAATCCAGGCCCATGAGAAAGGGGCCACCTTCACTGGCCGTCTTATGCCCGGATGCTCAGCCGCATCACGTCCGGCCCAGGGCCTGTGAAAAGAGGGCCCAGCCACGCTGAAAACACGGATTAGCCCTTGGGCCGCCCCCTGACACCAGCTTGCTCCACTCTGGGAAGCAGGCCCAATGGAGGGAGGGGGCGGGCAGGCACAAAGAACTGGCAAAGTCTGGGTTCTCACCCCTTTGACTCAGCTCCTTATCCCAACTCTTCTCAGAATTAGCATAGCCAGCCACACATTCAGGGTCATTTATTGAACATATATTATGTCCCAGACTATACACATGGCCTGCTACATTGTATTCAAGCCATAGGATGTAATAATAGCCAATTTCCTCCCCGGAGGTGTTATACAGATGCTGTGATAGGAGTTTGCTCTCTCTAAGGGAAGGTGAGAAAGGCTAAGGTTCATTAACACCCGCAGGATAACCCTGTACCTGACAGGAAGGATCCCCTGAATGACTCTGGTTAACACTGGGGGCGGGGCCGGGGGAGGAGCTTCTTATCAAGATTCACAGAATCCAGGCTCTCTCTCCTTAGTATGGAGATGCTATTGCTTCTGCTTGGCAGGTGAAGAGACGGGCTTGAACAAGAGGTGGCCTTGCTCTTGTGACTCTGCCTGCCAGCAGTGGCTTGTCTTGTCCCCTTCTGTGGTGAGCTGTGTGATGTGATTTCACTGAGGAGCAGGTAGAGGAGCAGGGTCTGTTCTAACAGTCTTCCTGGTTTTGTTTGGGACACTGTCTCTAGACCGCAAGTGCCGTCATCTTCAGTCGGCTTCCTGCATCCCCTTCTCTGTGTATGACTGTCCATTTCTTCTCTAGGCCATCTAGTTTTTATCTGGTCCTGAGCATTGGCAAAAGGCCTGGCTCAGAAGCTCTTGGTGAATGAGGCAGCTGAACTGAAGGAAAAATGGATTTGGGATCTGTGTGGCCTTGACAGGATGTGGCAGTGGCCTGGTTATAGGGACTCATTCAAAGAAGGCATGTCTACTCACTGAGACTGGGAATGCTGATAGAAGAGCAGGCTGGGGCCAGGGAGGGAGTCGTTTAGAACGAGGAACTGAGGTGCTTTGAGACATGAGGTGATGTCCAATGGGCACCTGGATCTGTTGACCAGGATCAGGAGTGAGATTGGGAAATAACTTTGGCAGCTAAAGTGGAACAAACTGGAGGAATTCTACTGTAATTCATTTCTGAACTCTTATCTCTCTTCTGTGTGAGTGTTAGGTAAATGGTGTGTAGGGGCAGACATGCATTTGGGAGTGCCATGTGTTGAGGTCAGAGGACAGTCTTGGGGGTCAGACTTCACCTGCCTAGTTTGAGACAGGGTCTCTTGTTCAGCACTGCCTACAGTAGGCTAGTTCCCCACAGACGGCTGAGGAGTCCCTCATCTCTGCTTCCTGTCTTGTCATACAGGAACTAGGACTACTGAGTTCAGTTTCGTGTGGACATCACACTTGCATGTCAAGGGCTTAGCTCATCAAGCCATCTTCCATTTTTGATGTGGAGTACCACTACATAACCTAGCCTAGCCCTTAAGCAGCCTCAGTCTCTCTGGTGCCGGGATCAGACAGTCGTCCGGCCACCATGCTGAACTAAAGCTTCTATTTCAAGGAATGGAGTTAGAGGAGCGGAGATGGGCAGGGCTCTGACCATGGGGGGTTCACTATTAGTTTATCTTGTTTGAGGCAAGGTATATTATTATTTAACGTCTCAGAGCACTGGTTTCCCCAGTCAAGGGATGGGGATATACCTCCCGGTGAAGCTTAAATGCAGGTGAAATACCATAAGGTGAAAGACAAAATGCTAAACTGTGGTGCTGCCAGCTGAGAGGACGGGAGGAGAGTCGCTGAGCTGCCTGTTTGGGTCTGGACTCTGCATCCCAGGCTATAGGCCGCATGAGTCTAGCTTTGGACGTTTGCAGGGGGATAAGGTATACTTCATCAGAGATGGAGTCTGATGGGTGGCCCAGATTTTCTCAAGGGCTGACTGTACTCACAAGACCTTGGCATCTGGAATTTGGCACAGTGGCACTCTTGGTGCTCCTTGCTCTTTCTCTGCTTCCCCTGCCAGTCTACCAGCTTTAAGATAAGGCTTCTTGCCCTTTGGCTCCCTCTGTGTGGTGTCGATGGGAGACCTAATAATAGTGTCTACATCAGAAAGCAGTTCTTCCAGCCCTTCCTTCAGTGGAAGCATTTGGGGTTATGCGCCTTTTGGGGACTCTTCTTTTAAAGCAGCTGGAGTACTTCTTCACCATTTATATATGTTCAAGACAAGTCCACGAGGCTTGGAGTCAGGGATGGATAAGGATGAAGAGCGTGCAGCGGGGAAAGGAGTTAGGAAATATCTTCCCCTGCAACAAAGCCAGCCTGGTTCTGCGCTGCCCTGTATCACCTGCACTATGGTTCTCTATTGTCCAAGGGAGTCTGATGCCTGATGTCCAAAGCGTGCTGAGGGCTAGCAAAGATTGTTGGAGCGGGAGAGGGGGAAGGCGGGAGCGGGGACTAGAAGCATAGGGAAGGTTAAGGTGGATTTGACCTCTAGAAGAAGGCACAAAATGGGGAGAGGGCAGGAGGGTGTGCTGAGTGGGTGTATCTGTGATGGGGTTGACCCAAGGGGGCGGGAGTAATGGGAGCAGTGCAACCAAATACCACGGGGTGGGGATGGGGCCAAGACTGACTCAGGGATGAGGGAGGGTCTGAAAAAATTGACCTAGAGGAACTAGACCAAGGGAGGGGGAGAAACAGAGGTGGGCTGCCAGCCCGGGAAGGGGGCAGGTCCGAGCCCTCTCCTCGGGAACTGTGTGTGTGTGTGTCCATATAAGGCGAACCTGCGACCCCGGGGAGCGGGCAGGGGCTTCGCATCCCTAGGACCCCCGCACATGGATGCGCACGTCGCTTTCTCGGGCTTCCCGGCCCTGCCCTCGGTCTCGCCGTCGGGGCCGCAGCCACTGCCGCTGGCGGGAGCCGAGCCAGGGCGCGAGCCAGAAGAGGTGGTGGGCGGTGGGGACGCCGAGCCCACAGCCGCGCCCGGCCCAGGGAGGCGACGCCGGCGGCCGCTCCAGCGTGGGAAGCCGCCCTACTCGTACATCGCGCTCATCGCTATGGCCCTGGCGCACGCTCCGGGCCGTCGTCTCACCCTGGCAGCCATCTACCGCTTCATCACCGAGCGCTTCGCCTTCTACCGCGACAGCCCGCGCAAGTGGCAGAACAGCATCCGCCACAACCTCACCCTCAACGACTGCTTCGTCAAGGTGCCGCGCGAGCCGGGCAACCCGGGCAAGGGCAACTACTGGACGCTCGACCCCGCGGCCGCCGACATGTTCGACAACGGCAGCTTCCTGCGGCGCCGCAAGCGCTTCAAGCGCGCCGAGCTGCCCGCGCCACCGCCGCCGCCGCCGCCCTTCCCCTACGCGCCCTTCCCGCCCCCGCCCGCCCCCGCGCCCGCACCGCCCGCGTGCCTCTTCCGCCTGGACAGCCTGCTGGGCTTGCAGCCCGAGCCGCCGGGACCGGCGGTGTCCGAGCCGCCCTGCTGTGCCGCGCCCGACGCCGCCTTCCCTCCCTGCGCCGCCGCTGCCGCAGCCTCGCCGCCGCTCTACTCGCCCCCGCCCGAGCGCCTGGGGCTGCCGGCGCCGCTGCCGGCCGAGCCTCTCCTGGCCTTGGCGGGATCGGCCGGCGCTCTCGGGCCGCTCGGCGCCGGGGAAGCCTACCTGAGACAGCCGGGCTTCGCCCCGGGGCTGGAGCGCTACCTGTGAGCTTCGGTCCGCTGCGGGAGCGCCCGGGGGAGCTTGTCCGTGGTGCTGCGGGCCCGCTGCGTGGTGCGATCCGCTGGGTCCCTGAGCCTTGCATGTGGCTAAACTTTCTCTGCCCTCATCCATCTCTGGGGAGGCTCTGACCCTCTCACCACCAGACTGAAGCGCGCTTTCTAGTTTGAGGCCGTCTTTCCTCCCTCTATTTGTGCAACCCACCTATGCACTGCCTTGTCTCATGCTCTGGAACTGGACTGTCAAAGTGGGGACTCCGGTCCCAAATGTCCTGGTGAGTTCCAGTCTGTGGAAGCCTTTGACCCAAGGCACTTCCTCTATCTCTGATGTTTGTCAATATGTCAGAGGTCCGACTCCTGGGTTCATTACTCCTACATTATCTTTCTCCATTTTCCGATAATTTTGACAACTTTGTCCCCTGCCCCAGCTTTACCTGTCTTCTTGTTTTCTTACCGAGCCCCGCCCCTCTCCCCCCCACAGACTCATGTGACTGCTGCGCTCCTGGTCCTAAGGACAGTTCTTCTAACTAGGTTACACAGTTCCAGAGTCTCCTGACTGAATGGCGGATTAATGGGCATCTGTGGCTGCCCCATCCCATGAAAAGCACAGAATGTATCTGGTTATTGTTATTTTTCAATCAAAACTAGTTTAATTAAAAAAATCAAAGAAATCTTTCTCTGGGTTTGTTGTGTTGGGTGGGAACTTGGGGGAGTTACTGGGAAGGATGGTGGGTGACATTTGCTTCACAGATTTCCATGTGGGATGAGTCTCCTCCTGAGTCATTAGGCAGATTCTGTTGAAGTAGCACCAAGGAACGATTCCACATAACTGTGCACATAGTCAGCCTGGTCAAAATCTGCCACCTGCATCTCATAGATGGTAGAGATGAAATGGGGTGGGCTGAGTACATTTAGAAAGCAAGTTGCCTGACCTTTGACACCATTTCTGGTACCACAGTATAACTGACATTAGCGGGCATTAATACAGTCATCACGTCTCAGCAAAGAGAAATGTCCGTTCCTCAAAATGAGGTCCACAGAACCTTATCACTTGGATTCTTGCTAGAAATGCAGGATTTCAGGACTAGGGCACGCCATGATAGAGGAGAAGCAATGGGCTCAAATTTGGGACTAAAAGATAAAGCTCCGTGCTGTAAGGAATGAGGCCGAGTCACAGGCCACTGTCCTAGTCTGAGCTTTATTTTGTGTCCCCTGCTGGTTTATGAGAGGGACAGCAGCGTTGACTGAATTGATTCTCCATGTGCCCAGCACCAAGGACAGGGCACCAACGTCGCTGCTCCCAGACTTGGCCCGTGACCTTGTCCTGGTCTTTGGTAGCTGAGCTTTCTCAGGATCCCTGCTCTAGCTCCAGGGCTCCCAATCTAGTTGATCTTAACCTTGGATGGAGAAGAGCAGAGGAGAGGATAACAGTCATGTTGAAAGCCCACGTGACTGACTGTCATGAATGTGCCTGATGCTCCTCTTCTAGATACCAGTGTTTGAGGAATCAGGGAGACAATGAAAGGTTAGGGTGAACCAGGAGCAGCTCAGAGAAGAAAGGTGTGGGGGGATGTGAGAAGGCAGAGGCCCTTTTTTTGGAGGTAGGATGGTGAATATGATAAGTACCCTCTTCCATCTGTTAGCTGTTTTGAACAGGGGTCAGATTTACTTTGCCTGGTGCATAGCAGCCCTTAGCATCTGGGGACTGGCCGGCTGAACAACTGAATTGCTTAATGCCTAACTCAGTGCCTGCCTCAGATGATAATGAATAAATGGACAATACTTTCTTGTCCATTCTTCTTTGCCATTCTCAAAGTGACTTGTGGGGGTATAGGAAGGAGAACGAAGTGGAGATGGGGGCAATCTTTTCTGCTTCTTGAGAAAACTGCCCCACCTGGATCCAGCAGGCAGCAGAAAACCCAGCCTCTGTTCTCTGGGAAGGGAGCCACAAAGACCAAAATGCAAATTGTCTTCTGCTTCAAATGGTGCGGCTGCCCAGCTTCCTGCCTCCAAGCATTTGTACACAAATATCTTCTCAATTCAGAACATTCCCAGGGAAGGGAAGAACCCACTTGCCACTCTGAAGACCAGAGCACTTCCTCAGCTCTCAATTCTATTCTTGCTGTCAGACATCTCAGTCACAGGATTCGAAGACACCCTGGAACATGCTGGCAAGCTCAGTGTAGAACTGGAAACACAAACTTATTTTCAGTTTCTCTTTCCTTTTTCTATTTTTCTATTTTTGTGTGTGTGTTTGTTTGAGACAGGGTCTTTATTCAACAGCATCAAGCATATACTGTGCCCAATGGAGATACAAACAAGAAAATGTGTGTATGTCTCCAGAGAGTTTATAGTCTGAAAAGCCATAGGTCAGATAGTGGGCTAAATATTTTGACATTTTGGCAGATGTTGAAAAACTAGAAGGTAATTCAGCAATCCGTTGAAAAGTCCCGGAGATGGGCTGGAGAGATGGCTCACCAGCCGAGGTGCTGGCTGTAGAAGCATGTGGACCTGACCTGGGATCACCAGCATCATTTTGTTAGCTTATAGATGTCACCCCGGCACTACAAAGCAGACGACAGGTAGAACCTGGGGCCTCGCTGTTCAGTCAGTCTAGCTGAAACTGGAGCTTCATTTTCACTGACAAACCTTGTCTCGATAATGGGCCTGAAGAGATGGTTTAGTGACTAAGAGCACTGACTGCTCTTCCAGAGAATTCAGGTTCAATTCTAAGCACCAAATGTGGTGGCCCACAACTGTCTGCAACTCCAGTTCAAAGGGCACCTCTTCTGGTTTCTTTGGGCACTAGGTATGTACATGGTACACAAACATGCATGCAGGCAAAACACTCATACATGTAAGCTAAAAGATAAAATATTAGAAATTGGAGCTAGAGAGAAAGCTCACCAGTTGAGTACACTTTCTGTTCCTGGCTCGTACCTGGATTCGGTTCCCAGCACCCACAGTCATCTATACTCCAGTCCCAGGGATCTGATGTCCTAGTCTAACTTTTGTTTGCATAAGATATGCAAGTGGTATGCTTACATACATGCACACAGGCAAAGTATTCATACACGCAAGTTTAAAAAACATTTATTTATTTAATGTATGTGAGTTTATTGTTGCTCTTTTCAAACACACCAGAAGAGGGCATCGGATCCCATTACAGATGGTTGTGAGCCACCATGTGGTTGCTGGGAATTGAACTCAGGACCTCTGGAAGAACAGTCAGTGTTCCCAACTGCTGAGCCATCTCTCCAGCCCTAAAAAAATAAAAAAAAAAAAAAGAAAGAAAGAAAGAAAAGAAAAAAAAAGATCAGAAGTCATTTTAATGTTTATTTTATTGGTACTAGGGATTGAAACCACAGCCTTTCACATTCTAGCCAAGCACTGTACCGCTGAACTACATTTTAAGGTCCTTAAATTTTTGTTCAGTTGAAATAAGTACATGTTCGTAGTCAAATAGTAATCAAAAGCTCATGACTGATACCCTGCACTGCTCCTAAAAGCTCTGCATCCAGCCCTGCAAGCACCAACTCCTGTGCAGTTCTGCAAACACAGTCCTTGTCTGCTTATTTTGGAATATATTCCCATGTTTACGTTCTTCCCTCTTGAAACAGCAATGACTGGGGTGGTTTCTTTTGTCTTCTTTCTTTCTTTTTGTTTTTGTGATGCTGGGGACCAAACCCATGTCTTGAACATGTCAATCAAGCGCTCTATCACTAGAAAACGCACCTGAAACACTATTACACTATACTGTACGCATTTCGTCATCTGACAAGTCATGAGCATACAGTGCTCTTGACTTTTGTGTGCTCCGTTTTTAAATTTTTCCTGTACCTAACGATGTCTATTTGTTTTCATTTGCGCAGCTTCTATCTACTGCTAAATCTTCCCTCTCCTCCCGACAGTATGAAACTTCACAAGACCAAGTGTATAAGAAAATTCATCACGGTTTTTGTTGCATGTCTGCTCTGGGTAGGGGGGGGGGCGACTCTCCCAGCTTTCTCTGTCCTCCGGCTCCAGTCTGGTCTGGTGATTCTCCGTGTCTGCTGTACAGATGCCACTCTGGAATTTCTTTCACCATCCCTTCATCTCTGTCCTGTGTTATGTCTTCTGCTTCCTGGATTCTATATCTTCCCTTTTCTTTGTTTATTTCCTCGTTCCAGTAGAGGTAAATTGTTTTGGAAACTACACATCTGAAATTAACATGATTATTTTAACATGAGAAGCTAAATATGCACGTTAACAGTGTAGGAGTGGAGCTAAAGCTGTATTTCTGTAGATGTTCACTGGGGGAGGGTTTTGGGAAAAAGAGAATGGGAGGAACTTTCTCAATTTAGTAGATGTTACCTCCTGGGAAGCTGAAAAGGCATCACAATGTGTGTAAGTGCTTGGCTAAGAAGAACTATTGAGAGTTATTTTCTAAAGATTTATTTATTTTATATATTTGAGTACATGATCACTGTCTTCAGACATACCAGGGAAGGGCATCAGATTCCATTACAGATGGTTATGAGCCACCATGTGGTTATTGGGAATTGACATCAAGACCTCAGATGAGTAGTCAGTGCTCTTAACTGCTATGCCAGCTCTCTAGTCAGAGAAATTATTATTATTATTATTATTATTATTATTATTATTATTATTATTATTATTATTATTATTGTGTGTGTGAGATATGTGTGCTCTTGTGTGTGTACCATAATGTGTGCATAAACATTGACATGCATGTGGACATAAGAAAAAAAATTTGGAAGTCAATTTCTCCTTCCATCATAGGTTTTGGGGATCAAACAGGTCATCTGGTTTGTATGGCAAGCCCTTTACACACTGACCTATGTTGTTCATCAGAGAAGGAGCATGGAGGAAAGGTATTCAGATAGAGATGTTTCCTGATGTAGGAGGACTTGGGATGCGGGAAAGGGTGGCTTTGGACTTAGGATAATGCTAAGCTAGTTTAATGGCCTGTAGATCCAGCTCAAGAAAGAAGCCAACATTATGTAACTTAGATTTACATAAGAAAGAATAATGAACAAAACGGAGAGTCTATCACTGGTGTGACTGGGTTATATAAGCTCATGTGAAGTACCTCTTTGGGAGATGATAACAGTATAGGGACAGGAAGGATTTTGCAAGATACAGGGGTTAATATTGCATACTTTTAAGCGAAAAGAATTCCATGGGCAACAATGCAATAGAAAATATATTTAAATAAATAACTCTTAGACTAGAAGAAAGTTAATATCAGAGACTATTTATAAATATATGAATTGAAAATTTATACATTTAAAAATATGGACTTTTAAATCTGTGAGATGTAAACAAACTTAGGCTCAGAAGAATCTTTGTAGTCACAAGCTATGTAAATGGTTTTAGAGGTGACCTGAGGTGAATCAGGGAGACCACTTGAAGGGAGGTTGCAGAAAACAATGCTTCTTGGAGGAGGAGAAAAGCAGATGTACAAAGCCACAGAAAGAACCAACCACTGACTAAGATCTATAGTGACAGAACTTTGTGTGTGTGTGTGTCTGTTGATCTATGAGCACAGAAGAAAAAAACTTTTCCCAGTCAGTTCCTCAACTGCTCCCACAGAGGGCGCCTAGGCTGGTTCATCTGCAAATGCTGTCAAACCACCAAGAAAGCCATTTTCAGGGCTGGAGAGATGGCTCGGTGGTTAAGAGCACTGACTGCTCTTCCAGAAATCCTAAGTTCAATTCCCAGCAAGCACATGGTAGCTCACAACCATCTGTAATGAGATCTGATGCCCTGTTCTGGTGAGTCTATAGAAAGTGACAGTGTACTCAAATACATAAATAAATAAATAAATCTTAAAGAACTATTTTCTTGAGAAGCCATCCCAATTCAATCCACTTTATGAGGTTATGAGAGCCTAATAAAGTTGGGTGAGGTGGTGTATGCCTTTAATCCCAGCAAAGGCAGGTAGATCTCTGAGTTCAAGGCTAGCTTGGTTTACATAGTGAGTCTCAGGACAGTTGAAGCTATACAGAGAGATCCTGGGAGGGAGAAATGAAGGGAAAGGGAAAAAGAGAGGGAGGGAGAGGGGAGGGGGAGGGGGAGGGAGAGGGGGAGGGAGGGGAATAGGGAGAAGAAACAAAACCAAAACTTCTAACAAAGATCAGATAGACACACAAAAAAATACCACCACATATGAAAGACAGAAAATTGCATAACAAAAAACCCAGAAAAATTCAATTAGAATTAATACTTTCCTCTTATTAACACTTTTAAATCTATTTTTAGTTGTGTGTGTGTGTGTGTGTGAGAAAGAGGAGGAGGAAGGGGGGGGAATGGTGTGTACATGAGTCCAGATGCCCAAAGAGGTGAAAGGAGCCAGAGATATAAGGCGTTTGTGAGCCATTTGGTGAGGGTTCTAGGACTCAAACCCAGGTCCTCCAGAAGAAAAGTATATGCTCTAACCAGTAAGCCATCCCTCCAGCCCCTAGCTTCCTTTTCTAAGTGTTATAGATCATACTATTTATAAACTATGAAACTGAAATTTCTAAAAGGTAAGTCATTTACCCAAGTCAAGCTACAAAGTGACTAGTAGGTTCAGGACTTGGCTCCAGGTCTGCTTAACTTTGAAGCCAATCTCCTGCCTCCGCGGGAGAATTGAGTAGATGTGAAAGTTTAGATAGAAGGCCCCAGCCACCAGTAACATTCCCTGGTTCACCCTGAGCCCACCCTGGTACCCAGTTCCAGTTTGAATATTGAAAGGTGTCATTTTAAGCCAACTGACAGGTTTTATATTTCTCTTTTCTTGACTCATTTTCAATTTCCTCCCCCTCTATCTAGGTTGCCTCCTCTGTTGCCCTCTTTGCTCTTCCCCATCTAGTCTGTGGGGACAACAGTGCCACCTGTTGGCCACATTGTGTGTACTTATTTGAAGCAAATGAAGGAAATCATTGGGATGAAGCCAGGGTTGGTTCTCTCCGGTGTCACACCAGCCTGATGGGGACCAGGTCCTTGCTCCAGTCAGAAACCCACTCGTTTGGTGTGGAATAGGAATTTGGCTGTAGTCCCCATGTTCTCTGAGAATCTCTCCCAGATCTCCAATATTCCCTCTACTCCCTCTTGGCAGTGCTTGGTAGCTGTTTCACTGCAAAGGAACTAGAGATGAGGTTGGGAGGTATAGTTCTAGGTATAGAGAAGTGCCTTACACTGTAAGAGGGAAACTAAGGAAAAGGTGTGCGGCTGAGGCAGAAACCAGGAGGTCTAGTCCCAGGCCAAATGCCCAGCCCAAAGCCTTTCCCTTCCTATAGTTTCCATAGCAATTCTTAATTCCCCTAAACTCTTAGATTGGACCAGGTCCTGTCCTCCTCCACAAGAGGGCTCAGAGACAAATCAAATACTGTCTCAACCACAGACTTTGGCCCACAGTCATACAGTGTGCCAATTGCTTTATACCACAAGGGAGCTGCGAGGAAACCTGGCCACTCACACTTGTCTTGAGACTCTAAGAACATACCTAGTTCTCTATGCCATGGCATAATGACCTCTGTGACTGTCAGGTGAGCGTTTTCTGACCTATGTCAGACTAAACAGGGGCTGATGATAGGGCTCACTGGCTAAGCGCGCTTGGCATCAAGTGTGATGACCTGAGTTTGATTCCTGGGATTCTTGTGGTAGGAAGAGAGAACCAACTCCTAAAAAAACATGGCTCCTGGCTTTTCTGCTCTACTGTCTTCTTCACGAGGCAGCCTGAGGTGGACTTTAGCTTGGGCTACCTCTCTTCTTCAAGGGTGGAGGAGAGTAGAAGAAAAAAAAAAAAGCCTGGGCCCTACTTGAGGAAAACACAGCCCCCACCATGGCAGTTCCCATTTCTGAGATGGGAGGGACTCAGGATGACTGAGACTTCCTGGAGGAGCTTGGCTATGGGTTGAGGCTGAGAGAGTGGGTGGGGGAGGGGGGCTCTTGAGGGGGGCCTCTCTGGTTCCTAGGAAGCCATCCACTGGAATCTTTAGCCTAGAAAGTTGGATTAAAAAAAAAAGACAACTTTCAGTGAAGGTGAGACCACTAGAAGAAAGAGCTAAAGACAGAGGGGAGGAAACAGAACAGGAGGGAAGGGCAGATTTCCAGTCTAGTTAGACCTGCCCGCTTCCCGGCCTGATGTCACTGGACAGTCACTGTCACCCTCTAGACCCAGCTACCAATGTGCTGTCTTCAAGACACACACCTAACCAGCTGTTTTCAGGTTGGGGTCCCATGGGAATATCTAATGGATTTATTATTCTTGTGTTCTGCACACAAGCCTCGTTTATTAGTGTGATCCAATTATCCATTTTAAATTGTTTCATTTTGCTGCTGGATGTGTAATGTATTCATGTGTCTTTAAAAGGCATCCCATGGAAAGTCTTCTTGGAGCTAGCGAGATGCTCAGTGGGGAGGGTGCTTGCCAGGTATTTTGGTTGTATACACAAACCAATGCACTTATATATTATCCCCAAAGGAAAAAATCCTCCACAGTTAGGGTTGGTGGTGTACACCTTTAGTCTCAGCACACCAGATGCAAAAGCAGGTGGATCTTTGTGAGGCTAGCCTGATCTACACAGCAAGCTGTAAGACAGTTAGAGCCACATAGCAAGACCCTGTCTTAAAAAATGAAACAAACAAAACCTACAACAATTAAAGACACAAATGTTATGACTGTTCCACAATCCTTTTCTCAACAATGTATCTTAGAGCTCCTTTTAGACTAAGGCATGGACTTCTTTATTCTGCTTTACAGGACATACTCTTCTGTTCTGCCGTCATGTGTTTACCCTCCCATCTTCTCAATGCTGGGCATTTATAGTGTTTTCAGCCCTTTCAGTCAGTGCCACAGGAGACCTTGAACACACGTCACACCCATGTGCACGCACATAAGCAGGGAATAGAAGTGGATTTCCACTCATCTCTTGCTAGGAGCTCACACTCCTGTGTACTGGCTCTTTGGATAGCTACTTCCTTTTATTTCTCAGATGGACGCTTGACAATGTTCAGACTTTTTCCAAACTGCTTCAGAGTCGCTGAGATGACTAGCTAGAGATTTCTTTGGTCATAGTCCAAAGCCCAGTTTCCTATTTTACAAGCAAAAAAAAAAAAAAAAAAAAAAAAAAAAAAAAGGAGACCTTAGAGGTTGTTGTCTGAGAGTTATATGAGGAGTATAAGGCAATGGCCCGAGCCCTTCCTGCTTTACCTGGAGGTGAAGACATTCAGGAGTTGTCTAGTCTCTACTTCAGTGCTGGGGAGCTCACACCCACCAGTTAATTCCATCTGAGACCCAGCACAGAATCCCATTCTGGAGCAGTGAGCCCCCTCCCCAGTTCCTTCTTCATTTCCTCCTCCCTGCGCCCCAAATCCCCTCTCCGATTCCCCACCAGAATGACCCCTTCCACACAGTTGCTTCCCCTCCAGGAGAGACAGGGTCCACTGCCCTGGGAAATGTGGTATTAAGCTTCCAGTTCCCACTCCCACTGCCTATCTGCTGTGTGACTCTCAGTAAGTGCACTCACCTCTGTGCTTCCATTTCCCAGCATGAGAAACGAGCTTTGAAAACGCTGTAGTCCACAGGGAAATTCGGAACAGGATACGTTCTGTGAAAGATCGAAAGAGCAGGACCCATCAAAAATTGCTGAGGATGATGAACATTATCAACACAACTCACAGGCCCATAGGAAACGGTGCAAAGAATCTGTCTCTAAATGCACCCTGTCTCTAAATGTCTCTGGAATCCAGAGAGATCACTGCTTTGAAAAAAAATTCACTATGGGGTTTCCTCCCACAGAGAAATAAAGTTAAATGCTCTCTTCACCTCTGGGGGCGGGAACCATGTCACTTTGGGAGCACATGGAATTATTTTTTAGCACTCTCTTTTTCTTTAATAAGTGTATGTTACCTCACAGTAATAAACACATTAACAATTCCAAAAAAAAAAAAAAAAAGGAAAAGTCACTGTCCAGATTTAAGACCCCAGTCTTTCCTTACCAAGACAGGAGGGAGGATGAAAGGGAGGGAGAGAGGGGAAGAGAGAGAGAGAGAACCCAAACAACAACCACACACATACACACACACACACACACACACACACAAATCTAGCATGGTGCATGGTTCACAAAGGGTGGGTGTGGAGTGAATTAGCGGTCTCTTTGAAGATGGGTGGGGCAGAAAGCAGGTGGGTTTCCGCAGTAGTGAGCAGAGCAGGAGTTGAGGGTCCAGACATTAGGTTTTGAGAAGCTCAGAGCAGAGAGAGGGAGGACGGGCTGGCCTTTGAGAAGGCTTCTCTGAGGACGTTTCAGAGGGAAAGGCAGCCAAGATGAGCGAAGGGTGGAGTCCTAAGTTTCTGGACGGGTGCCAAAGAAGTGTGCCTGGGGTGGAAAAGATGGTGATTTGGACTCAACCAAATGTGCTGTTCCTGGCTTTTCGTGGATGCGACGGTCCTCTAGAGGTCGCTGTTCTCCAGGAATCCACCCATAGCTTCTGATCAGCTAGGCCCGGGCTCTGGCTGGTCCCTTATCCAGCTTCCTTTAGGTTTAGAGGCTCCGCATGTACCCCGCCAGCCTGGGAATTGTGCAGCCTTTCTCGGCCCATGGAGGACCGACTACTTCACCAATCATTCGGAAAAGTGAAATGTAACGACGCACGTACATAGGGGAACTGAGTCCCTAAGGCTAGGCACAGCTCCCTTCTGCCCTACTCCAATTTAGGACACTAGAAGAGCGGTCCATTCCCAGAGTGCAGCTCTTCTAGACTCGGTGTGAGATTGCTACGAAGGAGCACGCGGGCCGTGCCCACCAGGCCCCAATGGCAGCACTGTAGCCCACCTAATCCTGTCTCCAGGGTTCTCATCGCTCCCCCCTAGATCTGCACACAGACTTTCCCTCTGAGGCCAAGCGGCCATTCCCAGACCAGGTCTCCGTTCCCATAGGTTCTAGAGGAAAACTTTAAATGTGAACAGCAAGCATTCCAGGGAAGTCTCAGGTCACCCGGACCCAGCGAACACCAAGTGAGGTCGGTAGTGGAAATCTGTACACACTGAGCAAGTTCAGCGAGGGAAAAGATACATACTCAGACAGACAAACAGACCCCCGGACCCAGGGCCCACAGAATCCACCAGGGAAAGTACGGACTTGGAGCACCCGCTCCAGCACACCTGGAATTGTCCCCACTTAACTGGCTCTGCCAAACCTCAGCTCTCTGACACGCGTTTGTGAAGCCTGGTCTAATCCAGTCGCCATGAGCTCTTCGGATATGTTAAGCAGGCGCCTCCTCTCTGCGGTTTGGGGGTACTGCGGTTTTTACCCTCTCTTGAGCTTGCAACCCTCTTCCCACGAACGAGATCCGAGATTCGTAGCTTATTCTGGTCCCAACCCTCACCGCCCGCCGCCGATGCAGAGTGGATCACAGGTACTTAAGCAAGACGCCCCACTACTTTGAGGATGGAGATGTCCCTGGCCAAGAGCGATGGGTCCAGAGGTGTGGGATAGAACAGAGGCGGCTGGGTTTGGGCTGCTGAAATCATGATGCGCACACTGGAATCCCAGCCATCTGTCATCTCTGTGCCTAGGGTCCCGGCCATCTTAAGTCCACACCTTTGCAGCACAGAATCTTAACTTTCTATCTTCAAATCCAGCCAAGGAAAACTTAGATTCCAAAGCAGGTTTAGAGATGGAAGTTGCAGCAGCGGCAGCCATATTTAGATCTCAAATCGGGGCTGCGGCCTCTTGGAGAGGGGGGAGGGGGCTGGCATCGGCTCTGCAGCTTTCCCCAAGATTAGCCTGTAGGTAAACGAATTTGTAAAAGTGCATGGGCATGGTATGCTCTGTTTAGCTCCTGCCTCTTTTCACATCCTAGCAGTGCCTGGGGGCTTGAGCTCCAAGTTCTAAGACTCCAGGCTATGTCCCTCAAGTCTAGGGACAAACTTCTCCCTCGGTACTTTAGCAGTTTCACCACGGACTTAATTATATCCATACAGTCTCGGCAGAGCTTTTCTTTCCCAGATCTAAAAAAATGGCTTCTCCGTGGGGTTCTTAAGGGAAGCTGGAGAGGTAGATGGCCCAGAAGCCAGTGGAAACCACACGTACTTCCCCATAAGCATCCTCCTGGCCAGTTATAAAAACACTTCGGCATGAACGACCCTGCATAGACACACCATCTCCTCGGGAGCATCCTCTCAATTGTTCCGGGCTGCCCAAGCTGAGTGTGGCTAAGCAGTGAGGCAGATGGAGGTTGCTGGAACTTAACCAAAGCCCACCTTCCTCTAGGCAAGGGGGTGGGTCCTGGAAAGCAGTTATTTGGTTAAAGAGAAGAGTTCTAGAATGGGTGAGCTATAACGTAGAACACCCCAAACATCTAGCAAGCAATATCCTGCCTTGGCCCCTTCTTTCCGTTCCTGCTGGTTTTCAGTTTGGATGCTTCCTGAAGGAGGTGTCCTGAAGAATAGAAACTGGGGGTTCTTGACTGCCTTTCCCAGCCAGAGCTGCAGTCTCAGTGAACAGCTGCAGCGTGCAGAGGCTGGCAGCAAGAGCTGGTGGCGTCGTGCATGAAGCCTTAAAGGAAAGCTGAGAAACCAGTGCCTTAGGCAGCTCTGCCCTGAGGCTGACCATGTAGCTGGAGTCTGACATACCAGGAGGCCACCAGAAAAGCAGATTATTCATGGGCTCGCCAGTTTTGAAGTAGATGAGGCCAATGCTGTTTTCCTCCTCACTTCCTGGAATGCTAGCAGAGATGAGCCGGGTAGGAGTCAGGATGTGGGTGATGGTGTGAAGAATCTGCATGGAATCTCGCGGCAGAGAGGATGCTCCACTGAGCAAAGCAAACTTGAAGTATGCGTGTGGCTGCCAGAACCTTCCACTTCCAGGGCCACTAGTCTGTTGAATTTACTGTCCCTGTTTTGCGTGCTGGACCTATTCTATTCTCTTTTCCAGGGATGCTTGCTTGCTTTATGCAGACCCAGCACACTAAGCGGGTCCTCTTGATCAGAGGTCCCAGAAGGGGCTTGGCCAATCCCTGGCTTCATTGATGAAGGTTGCTGTTAGATAAAGGGGTTCACCCACCCTTACACGTATTTTGCTTACATTCAGCAAATTTTCTCTTCATAGCCTTACTCAGAGCTTACGCTTTCCCTCCTTCTCCCCTCTCTCGCTGCCTCCGTGTATCCCCTTCCCCCCTCTTGTGTGCACATACTTCAGCACACTATCTAGAGACGTTACTGTGGTACTACCAGATGGGAGAACACATTTTCCATGACTGCCTTCTCTCCCAGAGAATATGGCACCCAGAGTCTTCGTAATCAGCGGCCTATAATGGTTGCCTATAATGTGACATATTAGTAACAAGGTAAATTCATTATTTTTATTTATTTAACCTAATTTTGAGTCAGGGTCTCATCTGTAGCTCAGACTGGACTGGCACTTGAAGCAAACCTCCTGCCTCAGCATTCTGAATGCTGAAGTTACTTATGGAAGGGCTTACCATTATTTCAGGCTTGAAGTAGGTGTTTTAAATGTTATTTTTAGAGGAAGAGACAGGCAAAAAGGTTAAAATTAGCCAGGTGAGGCAGATGGTAACTGGTGAAACCAGAGTTGGGATCCCAGCCGTTTAAATCCTCTGGCTCCGCTCTGAATCGCGCGGTGCACACCAGGAAAGTAGGGCTCTGAAAGGAAGTTACCTAGTCACAGAGCTTTGGCACTATGGGGCACAGCAGGTACTGAGGCCTCCTGTGCTGGAGCCTTGGCCACTGTGCGGCGCTGCTGAGGCAACAGTCAGCCGTCGGTCGTTTTAGGCTCTCCCAATCCCTTCCAGCCCCAAGAGGTTGAAGAGGGCTCAGTATGAACTGGAGCGACTTGTTTCTGGATTCTAAAGGGAGAGTAGGGAAGAGGGACTAATAAGATGGGCAGGAATCCGGCTGGTAGAAAAAGCATACCGGACCAACTTTCTGTGGAGAGGGTCCTCAGATAAAAAGGCAACACTGGCCCAGGGCTGAGGTTAAATCTCTGTGGGAGTTCTGTCGTAAGAGCTCTCTAAATCCAGAAATTAAGACTTAGAAACAAACATCCAGGAAAACGCAGTTTCCGCAGGAAATGCAGGGGGGTCAAGAGAGACAATTACAGAGATTGAGATGCTGAGACAAAAAAAAAATATCGATCCTGAAAACTCAAGCTAAGGACCTATAGGCGTGCGGAAAATAGGAGCAGACGGTCTTCCTGAGGACGGTGGCAGGGCCGGGGCCTTGGAGGGGAAGGAGAGAACCACCGCAGACGTTTCTCACCTCTCTGAGTAGGATCTGCCGGCTCCAAATTTGTTCCTCAGGATCTCAGGATCTCTCTCCCCTCTAGCCGGCCGGAACTCGCTTGGCCTCCAGTAGGTCCTTGTCCACGGCGTCGGTCTGGGCGTCTCGGCTCATTCGCGATCCATCCGCGCTTCGGCCCGGGTGGCCCGGGCGCCGCCTTGGGGAAAGGAGGAGAGGAGGTTTGTAGCCACTGCCACCACCAGCTGCAGCTGCGCCCGCTTAAGCCTGGAGTCCCAGAGACAGAGCACACTGAAAGTGGTGGCTCCAGGGAGCCACGGGGTTGCGGGAGCTGCGAGAAGAAGGATGACCCGCCTCCAGTCAAGCGAGCCTAGCTCCCGCCACCGCGGCAGTTTGTTCCCGCCGGGCCCGGGAGCTGAGGACCTCTGCCCGCCCCCTTCCTTCCCCGCCCCACCCTGCCCAGGGAGCTCCGCCCCGGGCCCACAGTTCTTCCGCCTTAGGCTGCCACCCGGCGGGAGGGACTAATAGCCCGAAGCCTCACTTATGTCTCTGGGGGCCTAGAAGCACCAGATTCGGCCGAGTAACGGGCGACTTTCACTGCTCTCCTCCGGTGCCCGGTTTTCTAGTCCCGGGGCAGCACCGGTTGGGTGCGCCCTGCAGGGTGAAAGTCCAGGAGTCTCAACACCAGGGGGCGCTGAGGAGCTAGGGGACATCCCCTCCCTGTCCTCCGCCCCCTCCCCGCCCGCGCGCAAAACACTGGTCCGAGAGGCAGCACGGCGGAGCCGGAGCCGCGGGCCGAGCGGAGCCGGAGAGCGGCGGCGGCGGCGGCACCATGACCCTGGGCAGCTGCTGTTGCGAGATCATGTCCTCCGAGAGCTCCCCGGCCGCGTTGTCCGAGCCCGACGCAGACATAGACGTGGTGGGCGGCGGCAGCGGTGGGGGGGAGCTCACAGCCCGCTCCGGGCCCCGCGCCCCTCGGGACGTGCTCCCGCACGGCCACGAGCCTCCCCCGGAGGAAGCCGAGGCGGACGTGGCCGAGGACGAGGAAGAGTCGGGAGGTTGCTCGGACTGCGAGCCCCGCGCTCTAGCGCCCCGGGGGGCGGCGGCCGCAGCGGGAAGCCCGGGGCCCGGCGTGCAGGCTGCCCGAGGCGCAACGGGGCCGGGACCGGGACCCGGGCCGCCGTCGGGGGGCGCGGCGACACGGAGCCCTCTGGTAAAACCACCTTATTCGTACATCGCGCTCATCACCATGGCCATCCTGCAGAGCCCCAAGAAGCGCCTGACGCTGAGTGAGATCTGCGAGTTCATCAGCGGCCGCTTCCCCTACTACCGGGAGAAGTTCCCCGCCTGGCAGAACAGCATCCGCCACAACCTCTCCCTCAACGACTGCTTCGTTAAGATCCCCCGCGAGCCGGGCAACCCGGGCAAGGGCAACTACTGGACGCTCGACCCGGAGTCGGCCGACATGTTCGACAACGGCAGCTTCCTGCGGCGCCGCAAGCGCTTCAAGCGGCAGCCGCTGCCGCCGCCGCATCCACACCCGCATCCTCACCCGGAGCTGCTACTGCGTGGCGGGGCCGCGGCGGCCGGGGACCCTGGCGCCTTCCTCTCGGGCTTCGCCGCTTACGGCGCCTACGGCTACGGCTACGGGCTGGCGCTCCCGGCCTACGGCGCACCTCCACCGGGCCCGGCCCCTCACCCGCATCCACACCCTCATGCCTTCGCCTTTGCTGCCACCGCGCCTTGCCAGCTGTCAGTTCCCCCGGGCCGCGCCGCTGCGCCTCCACCCGGACCTCCGACGGCCTCGGTATTCGCCGGCGCGACCTCGGCGCCGGCCCCTGCGCCAGCCCCGGGATCTGGCCCAAGCCCCGCAGGGCTGCCTGCTTTCCTAGGCGCAGAGCTGGGTTGCGCCAAGGCTTTCTACCCCGCGTCCCTGAGTCCCCCCGCAGCTGGCACAGCGGCCAGCCTGTCCACTGCACTCCTGCGCCAGGGCCTCAAGACGGACGCCGGCGGTGGTGCGGGTGGCGGGGGCGCAGGGGCAGGCCAGAGGCCTTCCTTCTCTATAGACCACATCATGGGCCACGGTGGTGGCGGGGCCGCACCCCCGGGCAGCGGCGACGGTTCTCCGGGATCGCCATTCGCGGCAGCCGCAGGTCCTGGGGGTCAAGCCCAAGTCTTGGCCATGCTGACTGCCCCGGCGCTGACTCCGGTGGCTGGCCATATCCGCCTCTCGCACCCGGGGGACTCACTCCTGTCTTCAGGGCCCTCGTTTGCCAGCAAAGTCGCCAGCCTCAGTGGCTGCCACTTTTGACCGTACCGGGCTCCGGGCCAGTTAGGCCCTCACTCCTTAACCTCTCTGGGGAGCTCGGCCGGTCCCAGCGGAATTCAGGGAGTCTATTTATGAAGAGTCTCCAGACCTAGGCCGTCGCGCGTGATCAGGCACTTCAAGCTGCAAGCTCAGAATGTCACTGGCAGTTGGGACGAAGCGGGCTCCCTGGCTCTCCTGGCCTACACAATAGGTTTAAAACGGAGATCCCTTTTCTGTTTGAGCAACAAAAAGGAGAGTAGGAACCTTCTCTGTTTCTTGCCTCTGCGCCTCTCACAGTCGGAGAAGAATGCTTTGGCAGAGATACGCCTGTAGGTTGTTGGATCTCGCCAGAATCACCTATGGCTTGAAAAATCCACCACCCCATTCCTTCCTCAACTTTGAGACCCGCTTATCCCATAGTATAATTTAAAGACATCTGTTATCTGCTTTGTGCTTAAGAGAAAATTTCAAATTGTTTTTGGTTCTTTTTGCTCTTCTTAAAAGGAAGCTGGTTTCCTCCAAGCCTAAGCAAGGCAGGGTCCACACAGTCAGGAAGCTAAGAGAAGTGAAACGGGGGTCTTCACAATCCTTGAAGAAATCGCAGAGCCCCCCCCCACAGGAAAATGTTTTCTTTCTGGTGTTTGGCTGTTTTTTAAGGAGCCCTCTTTGGCTATTCCCGTGGTGCACAGGCCCAGCCATCCAGAGCCAGCGGTCCTCTTGGCCTTCTCCTCTGCCCCAGGCCCTGTGATATTTATTGTAGTTAAAAACCAATGAGATTGGGTGGGAGAAGAGGGTCTGGAGAAGTGGGAATTGGGTGGGCAAGGGCACAGAGCAGTGGCAGGGGGGTCCTATAGTTACGTGTAAATATCTGTACAGAGGGCTGCCCCCTCCCCCGAATTCTCTGTCCACTGGTGTGCATTAATTTAGTCTTCTCCACTTAGCGGAGACTCTGTGAAATTGTCTGATGGTCTGTGTGGAAGAAAAAAAAAAAACTGTCTCCCTCTTCCTCTTCATTGGTGTCTATTAAATAAATGTATGTGAACTTAGCAGCAGTCACCAGCTCAATCTGCTTGCCTGAACTCCCTTGTCCTTGTCGGGCTCTCCCAGAAGACCTCAAGCTCCCAGCAGAGGGAGAGGGAGAAAGAGCTAGACTATCGAAGGAGGCTTTGAGCTAATCAGATGGTGGAGGGAGGTTCTGTACACTGCTGTGGCCTTTTGCTTCGAACTGGGCCAGGTCTCTGGAAGCCTGTGACCACTTTCTGGTACAAGGAAGGGTAAAGCCTGGGGCTGGGCAGAGGGATTCTGTTTCAACTGCACCTCAGAAGTTTCACCATTATCTAGCATAGATTTTAGTGTGGCCTGGGCAGATTTTAGTGCTAAGTATTGGAACATTCTGCCTATGAAGGATTATATAAGTCTATGTCTCCTGAATCATATTTTGTATGTCCCTCTGTTTCTGTGTGTGCAGGGACCTGTCAATGGAGATTTTGGTGGTTTGTTTTTGTGGTGTCTTGGTCACCCTGGGTTTTTTGTTTGTTCATCTGTTTGTTTTGTGTGTATAAGAAGTGTATTTCAGGCATGTTTGAGCTTTTGTTTCTGTGTGTGTCCATGAATATGTGCTATGACTATCAGTCACTGTCTATCTTTAATAGGAGGGCATTTCTTTTTGCCCCTAGAGGACCTTTAGAATCCCCACTCCCACATACTTCTGACAGTGGAAAGGCTTGATTTAGGGACTCTCCAAACTGAATTACAAACCACACCCTTACCCAGTTTGAGTGGGCTAGAGGGTATGATCAACTAAACAGTGAGTGGGGGTTCACTCTGCTAGGGCAAAGGTCTTGGTTCCTGGAGCCATGTTCACAGCCAGAAACTTCTGCCTAAGAACTAATCTTCTGGTCGGAATCAGACTATCCACAGTGCCCTGGACCCTTGTGCTCTCTGCTTTGTTTTTGAGATTCCCAATAGCCAGGTCTGCAAACATCAGGGGGTGAGGGTAATACTTTGGGTGAAGCCAAGATGGCTATTCCTTTTTCTGCATATTCCACCGAGATTGTAGGAGCAGCAGTGGAGGGAGAAGCAACAATTCCTTCAGCCTTTACAGAAAACTGTCAGCCAGGGCAAAGGCTGATAAATGATAAATGACAGAGAAAGTAGAAGACAGTCAGAGACACACAGATGCAAAGAACTTGGGGGTGTGGACAAAAGAATTACCCAGAACTCGTTAGTGTTCCTTAGCTGGCAGAGAAAGACAGGGTAAGAAGAGGCTGCGCATCAGGATCCAGAGGGAAAATACTGGTGTTGGGGGAGGATGGCGGAGGTGTCAGAGTTCCTCCACACTAAAGGACTCCAGAGAGACAAGCTCAGGTGTGCATGGTGAATATAGTTCTTCTGTCAAGATGCCAAAAGTCACCCTCCCTCATCTCTGAAAGGCTAAGAGGTCAGAGAGATAGAATGCAGTGGGCTACCTCCCCACTCCGGCTTATCAAATAGACCAGAAGTTAGATTAGATTTAGAGGTCTGCAGTGAGGAATATTTGCCAGTACTGGGCTAATGCTCTCTGACCTGCCGCCTCACTGACTTGCAAGGCTTCAAATTCGATGAGTATGGTTTTGTTTTGTTTTTTTACTTGAGGAAGGGTGTATGTGACTGGCACAAATCAGCGGACGTGTTTGTGTGTGTGCGCGCATGCTGGGGAGGGAATCTGTTTACTCTGGAAAAAAAAAGACTGTTCAACCCCATAAACCTCTGCCATGAACATTAAATATGGGTTTTAGTTTGGAATATTAGATTCTACATATTAGCTTGGAGTTTTGAATAAAAGTCGAATTTCTCCCTGTCTCTAAGAAATACAGTCAGACAGAATTCATATTGGATGGTAGATAGGTAGGTGAGCTGGCTGTAACGGACTGCTATTACAAGGAAATCAGAAGATTCTTCTGGATGAATTGC
Organism: Micromys minutus; assembly: GCF_963924665.1. Classification (NCBI taxonomy): domain Eukaryota; kingdom Metazoa; phylum Chordata; class Mammalia; order Rodentia; family Muridae; genus Micromys; species Micromys minutus. Next base: position 32,126,476 of record NC_137978.1, on the reverse strand, counting down.
TATTTGTCGTGATGGGTGTGTGTGTGTTGCTTAGTGTTTGTTTGTGTGTATCAATGGTAGAAATACAGGTTGACAGAAAAGGACGAAATGTGTGAGAATTTTCTAGAGCTCTTAGGGCCCCCACTTAGACTCTAGCTTCCCAGTGAGTCAACAGGTCAAGCCTGGTCCAGAGAAACCACCCCCACTCAGCTGGAAGGTTCCAGATGCTAAAAGCAAGGAAAAAGGGGGAGGTAAAAGGAAATTTTGGACTCCTTTAGGTTGTGTTCAGAGCTAAGATGTTAGGAGCTGGGAACTAGAATTCAAGAAGGGAGTGGTTTCAGGGTTTGTCTGATAAACTCCTCCTGGCAGTCTGGAGGTACTCCCGTGACTCTTTCCCGATAGATCTGTGGATGCCTAGGACTGGTGTGGGTTCAGTTAGGGGCCCAACTTCCTGGGTGATGAAACAGGTCATCTGAACAGCTTCCCAAGCTCCCCTCCCTACTTTGATAGAGGCAGCTGAGGTCTGTCGTCTCATAGGTACAAACAATCGGTGACAATAAGAAAATATCCAGGGCACACCTTGATCTCTCCAAGGTGAGAAAAAAAATTGGTAAGAAATCAGCCTGAGGTTCTGAGAGTGCTGTCGAGAGCGGGCGGTTTAAAGGAGAAGAAAATTGGCGAATTTCACTGGTCAATTTCACTTCATTTCGTTCAATTTCGTTCAATTTCATTCCTTTTCATCCGGCGCCGGGAGGCCCGAGGCCATAAGGAGGGGGAGGGGGTTCTTTCCAGGCAGAATTTCTCCCTCTTGCAGATTTACTTTCTACAGCTGTGAAGAACACTCTTGATTCTCCAACTTTGACATGCGTGGTTCCCCCCCCCCCCCCCCCCCAGCATAGCTAAGGGCAGACATTTTATTTTATCGACCAGTATTTGGTCTGAATGATCGAGGCCCATCCGTGAGCCTGTTGCCCAGTCTCTGTTGCGACCCAATTAACGTGGTTAATTCTTTTCACCGCGTATTCCTCCCCACCTTTCTTTCTTTCTCTAGGGGCTCCCCCACCAGACCACCCAGGAGCCAGAGTTGGAGGGGGACACTTCCCCTCCCTATCCAATTTGTTCTCGCCACAGCAGGCGCGTCTTCGTGGTTACAAAGCACTTTTCCCTCCCTGATGACTTTTTTCCCCTTTTCAAAAACACTTCTACCTCTACCCTCCCCTTTAACTACCAACCCTCCGAGACGCACCCCCCCCCCCCGCCCGCCTCCTCCCTCTGCGCTCTGCGCTCGGGTTTATTTAAACTTCGCCTCATCCAGTGTCGCTGCTACGGTGCTCACTCAATGAAGTTGAAGGCTCCGAGAGCCGAGCCGAGGTGAAGAGGTTTTGGAATCTGTTGAAAGGGGCGTTTTGTGATACTGATTGGGGCGGGGGCGGGGGCAGTCCAGAAAGGACAATGACCGACCGGGCTGGTTTCCCTGCGCCCAGGGTCAGGCGAATAAAGGCGCCGACGCAGTTTAAACGAAGATCCTTGCAAGGGAAAGAGAGAAAAGATTTTGAGTGCGGAGCGTGCCTTCTAAGCTTGCGGCTTAGGAAACGGTGGGAGGAGGCAGTGTGCCCAGGTCTTCACGGACAGGATTCGGAGTTTCCTCCCAACCCTGCGCTTTCCACGGAAGAGAGGCGAGGAGAGTTTGGGTTTGTGTCTAAATTATTTCCATGCATAGTTCAAAAGGCTGTTTAGGCTGGGGCCTGGGAAGCGTCCGGGAGGGCTAATCAGGACGGTGAGACCCAGCCCACATTTGTCCCTAGGGCTGGCACTGTGAGGTTTCTGGAGAGACTTAAAGGTGGGCACGGGTGGGTGGGAAAATGAGGTCCCTTAAGCGTTCAAATATCAGTGTTTGAGAACAAACAAATGATTGGATTTGGGAGCTTGCGCTTCTGGCTTTTTAAAGGCTGGTATAGACGCGCACCAATAGAGAGCTCTATAGGAAAGACAGAGGTTCCGGGGCTCTGGTTTTGAGAACGAATTTTTCCGCGGGCTGGAGGGCGCGCCGCGGGGCGGAGCGGGCACCGCCTCCTTCTCGCCCGCCCGGCGCTGCGCTGCTGCACGGCCACAGCCTCGCTAGACCTGGGAGGCTTGGGTCAGCCCGAGGAGGAAGGCTTCTGCTGGGAGTTAGGCTGCTGGCAACACCCTCCGGGTTGTTTCCAACCGTCGTTGGGCTCAGCGCTCTGTGCAGGGGTTGGGGGGGGGCGGTCCCTGCCCAACGTGGTCTTTTCGCTCCACGCGGACTCGAGTAGAAATGGCGCGCAGTCGCTGCTCAGCGTTTCTCCGTCGGCTGGGTTTTCCTCCGGTGAACCTTTCTCAATGTTCGCTTTCCCTTCTCATTGTTGGTCTAAATTTCGTGGTCCAAGGGAAACACCATAGGTGGGAATCTTCACCACCTCCTATCTCCTCCGCCCAGTCTTTCGTAGACCCTAGAATCTCAGTAAACCTGCATCAGACTTGGCGTGTGTGTCACTGGGAAGGGTTTACTCAGTCTCGGATGTTAGAGTTTTGCGGGTCTTTGAGGGTCTCTCCTCAGTTTTCTCGGAAGCTGGAAATTGTCTCAGGGTTGGTTTACCCTGGATTACACTTGTCTATTGAGGCAGAAAAGTCTTTGGGATTGGGGTTTCATAAATCTTGCTTGGGACTGGAGAGAGCGAATTCTTCAGTGGGGCAACAAAATATTTAAACCCATTTCTAAAACTAAGTGCGGACCTGAGAAGTGTATTTCCTTCCGCTTACCGGTGTAGAAACTGCCAGTGTGTGTTTGGGAGTGGAATGGGTACGGTGTGTTCGGAGCCCTCAGGACACTGGAGTGGACTTCATTGTTCAAATTAATTAGCCTACCGTAACCGAAGACCCTTACTTTGAGGCCCCCTCCTCCAGCAGGTGTCGGTGCAGAGCGAGCTCCAGGGCTTCCCATTCAGATGTAGATGTGCTGGGCTCCTCTGGGAGTGGGGATCCCACCTCTATGCCCTCATTCTAGTCTGGTTTCCCGCCTGTCAGCCTCTTCTGTGCCCTTTGGGTTTGTGTCGCACCTGCCGGTTAGCTCTCATTCTTCAGTCTTTTGGGAATTAATCCTGCTTCTTTATGTTAAGTAAAGCCGCTGGAGGGGCGATAGCTTAAATTAGTCTCTTACCCAAACTGCCAGAACTAGAGGGTTCCGAGATCTCGGAGCTGAAAGAACCAGCCAAGTAGAGGTAACTGTGGACCTGGAAGAGAAACTGGAATGGATACCGGTGTCCGACTCTAGTGGGCCGGGTTTTTGTCGATTCATCGCCCTCCTGGCCTCCTCAACCAGTCCTGCTTTGCACCGGGTCTAGGATCATTGATAGGGTGCGTTTGCAAACCTGCCACTCCTCAACGTGGTAATGAAAAACAAAAACAAACAAACAAACAAACAAAGAAAAGAAAAACAAACAAATTAGGCTGCCTGGAGTGGTGTGCACGCCCTCATTTGCAGTGCTCCGACGGATTCCGAGTCAGAGGCGAGTCTGGTAAACCGTGATTTCCAGGCCAGCTAGGGTTCCACAGGGAGACTCTATCTTAAAGCAAAATAAACCAAACCAAAAACCAAACCAAGCCAAACCAATTCCAATCAACAAGCATATAGATTCGAAGCAAGTTCTAGTTGAGCTCTGATGTGCCAAGTGATCTCTCTTGTCTACACACACACACACACACACACACACACACACACACACACACACACTTGAGTCGGATTAAAGATGTAACAGATGTGTATGTAGCATTTGTTTGGGGGGGTATGTGATCATTTCTGTTGAAGGGGTTAGATATGCATTCTGCTCCTGCTTCTGTGCTTAGAAGTATTTGCTAATTTGCATGTGTTAATGAAGATATTTGTGACCCTTTTCAGTGTGAGTATGTGAGTGTAGAGAAAGTCCTTGGAGGACTTGGCAGAGACTGGAAGTATGTGGGTGGAGAGGGTTGGGGTGGAATGGTGGTTTGGCCCCTCTTTTCCCCCTAGACCTGTCTATCTTCTCTCACTTTTCTCCTCACAGGCAGACAAAGCTAGGGATCTGGAGCATGGAGCAAAACCTCTGAAGGCACTTCGATTTGGCCAGCCTAGGAGCAGGCTGACTTCCTCTTTAGGTTTGACCATTATGGGAAGTTACTGTATCTTTCCTGGGCTCTAAGTTCCAGCTGTTCCAGATTAGCTAACAGGTACCATTGTCCAGCCTCTGCCTGTCTCCCATGCAGGGCTGCCAGAGAGCCTTCTCTATTCCAGCCTGTATAGAAGAACGTGGCTAGCCGTCTGAGTTGTCTTGGGAGCCTCTGCTTTCATTCTTAGGAAACTGTCTTTCTGTGTCAGAGGTGCAAGTGGGGACAGCAGAGAGCTTACAAAGTAGCCAAGGCTGACTCTTGGCTGTGGAAACAGGTCTAGACAGTAAAGGGAGGACGGGGACCAGAGTTTGTCTACAGGTACCTGGCAACATCCTGGCTCTACAGGTGAGCCCTGCACTCTGTAAACCATCTTAGACAAAGTACTCATCTGGATATAATAAATTCAAGCCTCTTCAACTGCCCTTAAGTTCCTGGGAAATCCCAAGACACTGGGTTGTTGTTGCCTTTAAATTCTTTCTTCGCACAGCCAGGAACACAAGGAACAGCAGAACAGTCAGTGACTCTCCTTAGACCAAGATGAAGTGGGTGAGCCAGGTGCTGATGGCAGGAGAGAGGAGTGCGGGTGAGCAAAATGCTGCCTCACCTTAGAGTTGGGGAGGAACCAAATCCTCTACTTTCTTAGAGGGGAGAAGATGGGATCACAATTTGCTAGCCAGTCTCTCTCTTTCCTGCTGGCTGTTGGAGGCACTGGCTTGAAGGAGAAGCCCCCTCTATTTCTTCTAGTTAGATGAATCTTACTGACTCTAACTGTCTGTTGGACCACCTAGATGCTCCAAGTTTTGCCTTACACCATGTCCAACTTTTCAAAAGGTGGAATTAAAGATGGCTCTGACTGGTACTAGGAATTCTAACTTATGCTCAGCCTATGAGTGTCTGGTAGGCTTTAGTTTTCCTTCTCTCTCTTCCGGGGGCTTTATCCTAACATCTACTGTGATGGTGATTATCTATACTAGGGGTGGAGAGGGAGAAAAAAAAGATTCACAATTCTAGTTATGGTGCTGACTCTCTTTGACCTTAGACCAAGACTTTTTACAGGGCCTCAGTTTACTTGTTTGAACAGAGTTGGAGTAAGTCAGATCTGCTTCCTGCTCTGGGATCAGCGGCTTAGCTCTTATCTCCTGGTAGGTTTTCCCCAAACCCATTTTTCTTAATGCAGTGAGGGTGTTGGGTCTGACAGTGCCGATATCTGCAGAAAACCTTGGTAGCATCTGTGCCTGGAGGTACAGCAGTCCAGGAGCGAGTGATTCACTTCCTTGCTTGGTGGTGTGGTACTTTTCTGTGGGACCCTGGGTTTTCTTCTCCCTTGGCAGATCTCTTAAGAATTGATCAGGACTGAGTGGAAGCTGTGGTCCCTAGGGAGCCTGTCTCCATTGTGGAGGAGTGGCCACCTGCCAGACCTTGAACTCTACACCAACCATGAACTCTACAGCAGTGCCAAGCGTGAATGGGAGTCTCTGCCCACACTGGGTTTTCTATACACTTCTCGAGCATCTTCTTTCCCAAAGCCCAGCTAGGATGGGAATGAGAAGGGGTGCCAAGAGGCAGAGTTCCTCCCAGAAACACATGGGTTAAGATGAACATCAGAGAAGAGCCATTCCAAAGCCTGGAAAGAGAAGTGGGTATGACTCGCTTCTTCCACAGAGTCTTCACTGAAGCTAAACTTGAGAACTTAAGTGCCCTGTCCCCTTTAAGAGGCGGGGTGAGACTTTCAGAGGTGAGCTGGCAGAGTGGGTATCTGTGCCCAGGTGGGTGTGGTCTGGCCATATGATAGTACTCTACTTGTGGCTTGTCTCTTCTTTGCCTATGTCATAGATTGACTGTGGCAGATTCTGAGTCTCAGATGTACTCTAGGATCTAAACTGTTCTGTGAGCAGGGGTCCCAAAGATGTGTGCAAAAATCTTTGGTAGCAGTGCAGTTCCTGAAGCGTCCAGGTTCTGAGTGAGTTTTGTCCTTCCTCCAACTGTGAGAGACACAGAGGAGAATGGCTAAGGCTCCTGAAACTCTCCCTGGCAGGGATCCAAGTGCTGACTGGCCAAGCCCAGCCACCTGAGGGCGCCGCTGGCCCCAAAGTCCAGGAGTATACCCTGTCCAACCCAGGATTTCCTGAGCTAACATAGATGAGCCTCCTAATGGTGGTGACCCTGCTTCACCTCAGAATGACCTTCCTTGGAGGCTGATACTGTAAGCCAGGAGGACCTTGCCCCAAAGTCAATGACCTAGTGCTAAAAAGGGATGACCCTAAGCCAACAAAGGTGACCCTGCCACAAATGGGTCTGACCTTCTGCTTACAGAGATGACCCTAAAGTGACCCCGAGCAAATTCATGCTAACGGGAATGTGCTTGGGCTGTCTCTGTACCCTCCTTCTCAAAGTGTCCTGTTCATATTAGAGGCTTAGGCTGTCTTGGGGCTTCTATACTCTAGCAGGGCATCCCCTAAACTGTTAGCTGCTTCACTCCTCTTCTTCTGTCCTTTTAGCATTTTTGGGACATCTGGTTGAGAGAAGGTGGCATGGCTAGGTGCTCCCTACAGTTCTCAGGTAGTTTATACCCTCAAGAAGGTGGCTGGGGATGGGGTTTGGGGAGAAGAGAGTCCTCAAGGAGATTAATATTTTTAGAAAGAAGAGGCTCAGGGACCAGGACTATGTCTGCCTTTCTCTCTGGTGCTGGTCCTTGCTTGTCTTACCATACTCTCAACTCTATAGACACAACATCTTGAGTTTTATTTATTTTCTTTATCCTTCCTTCCTTCTTCCCTTCTCTGTCACACTCGGGGACCTCATGCATAAGCAGGTGCCCCGAAAACAAAGTAGAACAGTAGTTCATGTTTTGTTATTTCTCGGGCCCTCTCTTTGTAAGACAAAAGATACTCATGTAGAAGCTGCGTTCATCTGTGGAGTTTTGCTCCCATGCCCACACCTTGGACCTAAGACTTCAATCTTGATAGTTTTCAGGACCCACTTTGTGCCTGGTCTTCTGTCTTACATGAAAGATATGATGGTAAACAAACTGCATGTGGTTGCTGTCCTCAGGATGATGACAGTCGAATGCCACAGAGACCCACACAGATGCAGATCTAATTAAAGCTGAGATGTGTGCTCTGAGGACATTGGACCTTTAGGGAGAAGAGTTGAAGGGCACCATTCAGGGTGGGGTTCACGTCTAACACTGGAAGGCTGGGATGCTGGAGGAAGGACAGCACACAACTGTGTCCTGTTTGACTCTAACTTCCTCAGCAGTTCTGGTTTCTGGGCTGCTCAGCCACTACAGCCCCAGGGAATGAGGATCCTTCTCAGTTCTTCTGTCCCTCACAGCTCCCAACTGCACAGCCTTCCCGAAACACAGCAAGGAGGAGCCCAGCCTTCATCCTGACACACAGACTCTCCAGACACACTTCTTTCCCTAGTACCTCAAAGTTGAAAGGGGCAGCCTGGTCTTCATGGGTAGTCTTGGGCTAGGAGAGCCCTTCAATGGTGAAACCTTTTCTCCCCCATAGTATTTGTAAAAAATCAATAACCATTGATTAAAAGAACGATTCGAGAAGTCCAGAGGCATACCTTTCAATGAGTTCATCAGCCAATGACTCTATAGTTTATGGATCTAATTGTTTTTTTCTTTTCTTCCTGGCTCACCTCTGATTAGATGCGTCCATCTCCCCCAGCTCCCCCCTTCCTCCACATTCTCTATGATCAGATCCTATCCCCAATGCTGCTGTGATTTCTAGTGCTTTATTTTTGAACGGTGATAGTACCCGGGGCTTTGCAAATACCAGGCAGTGCTTTACCATTGAGCTACAACCTCAGCCCTTTTAGTGCTTAAACAAATATTTATTTTATGTATATGAGTGCTCCATCTGCATGTATACCTGCATGCCAAAAGAGGGCATCAGACCTCATTGTAGATGGTTGTGAGCTACCATGTGGTTGCTGAGAATTGAACTCAAGACCCGTGCTCTTATCCTCATAGCCTTCTTTCCACCCCCTCCTTTTAGTACTTTAATGAATCAACTTTGACGTATTACTTTCTGTTCACTATTCTTACCATGTTGGGAGCACCCAAGAGCAGTAGCCAAATCGGTTGCATCTCTCTGCTCCTAGTACATGGTGCAAAGCTTCCAAAAATGTGCTGCATTGTGAGTATTTATTTATTCATTTATTTATTGTCTAGAAATATGACCATTCACTGAGGAATAAGAACCTTTGGTCCTTGGCATGGTGGGGAGAGGAACAGCACTATGCAGCCAGAGTTACCAGACAACCTTTGTTCAATCTTAGCGCTTCTCCATCCTCTAGACAAAACCAGGTCGGGCTGGCACATGACATTCTAAAGGAGGCCAGGGAGCTGTGTCCCTGACACCTTCCATACCACCTGGAGCAACACTGTGATGCTCTGCTCTCCAGTTTTGTGTGTACATAGACAATGAGTATTCAAGTTCAAGGGCGGCCTGTGGGTGAGGTAGGGTAAGGTGGGAGGAGAAGGAAGCAATGGGCTAAGAGTGTGACTTTCAAGGGTGGGGTTGGGGAGAAAGAGGCGCCTCAGATTCCAATTCTGTAGGATGAAGGGTCACTCACAGGGGTTGGAGAGGACCTATTGTGTTTTTACTCCCTACCTGACTCCTAGTGTGGCTCCCAAAGCAACAGTAGTTTCCCCTTACTCATGAAGAGGTTACTTTCCAAGATCTGTTGCATTCCTCTGTTCCACAAACCAGTTGTATTGCCCAAAGTCTTGAGAGTTTGTGTTGTCCAGAAATGTGGATGCCTGAACCTTAGTACAAGGTCTATGTGGTTTTTAACCTATATATACACACACCTGTGATGTAGTTTAACATATATCAAGAAAAATAGGAGTCTCTAACAACAGTTGACAATAAAAATACTTATAAATATATTATAAAAGAGTGATGTATAATGTATGTGTTGTTTATTTCTGGAAATTTTCATCTAATGTTCTTTTGGACTGTGGTTGAGCATGGGTAATTGAATTTATGGAAAGGAAACTAAAGATAAGTTGAGATTCCCATTCAAAGACCTAAAGGCTAGTAAGCGTTGGTTGGAAATTCATCCTAGACAGGAATAACTTCAGAGAAGGGAAATCAAGTCCCTCCCCTGGACCATACATTTGTTCCATGGTCTTGGAATAGACTCAATGAAACAGAGCTTAGTCATACAGCTCCTTGACTACTCCCTACCTGCAATACAGCAAAGGGTTATTGACTTTGCCATGACTAGACATCCCAGAGACAGGCTTGCAGTAGAGGTATGGGCTGGGTCAGAGGAAACAAATTTATCTGACTTTCCTCAATAAGCTCTTAGTCTGATGTTGATAGTTTTGTGGTCCAGATCTGGGACAATAATTTCTATGAGAGGGGAGGAGGTCCAGGAGACTTCCCAGAGGACGTAGCATTTGAATTAGGCCTGGACGGCAGAAGGCTGGGTTTGGGAAAGCAGCACACAAGATGTCCTGTACTGATGACATTCAGGAAAGAGCCTGAGCCCAAGGCCCACCCACTTGTTCTCTGTGGTCTCTTGGGTTCACTTTGTATTGTAAGAGGTCCTCAAGTTCTCTGTCTTTGAACAAATAAAAGTTACTATTCTCTCATCTGTCCATAGTCCAATACTGAATTATTGATGATGGTGGTAATGGGCACAAAACCACCCACGCATCCATGGCTTCTCTATCAAGTTCTATATCCTTCCCTAGAGGGTTATTTTTAAAATATCATGGAGTCTCCTTGGGCAGACTAGTGAAGTCCACAGACTCCTAACAACAAAGGTTTTTAAATGCAAGTAACCAAATATACCGGCCTACAAAATAAAGAATCCTACTGGGATTCAAATATCCAAATATTAAAAAATTGTTTTATAATAAGACATATGGTAAGATAGTTTGTGATGTTAAAATAACAAAGCCGGGGATAATGCTACATGCCTAAAGTTGTACTTCGAAGACTGAGGTTTACACTCCCTATCTTTAGGCCAGCTTGTACAACACAACAAGACTGTCTTAAAAGAAAAACAGGAAACAAGTGTAGCACATTAATTATAACATAGTGGTGATATTATAGTACAATTTTAAAGTGGTTAGCAGGAGAATTTTGACATTTGTGTAGAAATTTGTTTAAATTTTCTATGGGTAGCACAGTTGTAGGTACAGAAAATACTGACAGAATTTGTTACACCCATTAATGAATTAAATGCTGTACTTCAGTTTAGAAGTTTCAAAACAAAGATAAATTTGTTTTTCCAGGCAGATTTACAGAGATGTGACCTATCAGATTTTATCCATGGGCTTTTTAGGGACGGTGGACTTCAACTCCAGGTTTTTGTCTTTGTCCATTGCTTCTTCTAAACTCAGGGAGGAGAGTGACAGAGGGAACAGAGGACACTGAAAGTCATACTTGTCACAGGGTCATCTGTGTAGTCTAGAGGTGGCAAATATCACCTGTGACCATAATTTTTTCAGCCAAAACCCAGTTCTATGCTCCACCTGCCTGTATGGAGTCTGATTGTGTGTACAGGTGAGGTTGGGAATGGGACTTGGTGATTTCATAACCTTGACTACCAAAAAGTCTCCTTGAGTCTTTTGTTCCATTCAATGTTTTAACATCCCTTTAAGAGGCTGTGTCTGGCTTGTGGGTAATTGTGCCATACCATGGAGAGTGTACAGAGGGAAATAGACATGTCTGTATGCTGTGTATGGTGAGTCCAGGGGGAGACACAGAGCTGTCTGAGCTCACCTGTGCTGGGTGGCTTCTGGATACAGGTGCTCCTCATCCTATTCTCCATGGCCCATTCTAAGCAGACAGGTCACTCAGGATAGCCCTGACTCCTGGCTGCCCGGAGAGCACTACATGGAGTTCTGTTCAATGGTTGATTCATCTCCTATCTACAATTCTTTATCTTTGCTAGTTTCTAGGGGGAGTGCTGTTCTTTGGAATGGGGGCCATAGAGTGGGGAAAGAGGCTTCATGCTCATGTGTAGAAGGCAGAGGAATAAACTCAGATTGACAGATACCTATTCAGGGTAAAGTAACCTGTGTTTGTTTACCAAAGCCATGGCTTACGCCAATAGAATGAAGCAGATAGTAGGTTTTCATGGAATAAGTGTTCTAATGAAAGTCTTCGTGAATGGCTTTCTTGCCCTGGGGTCTCTTGCCCTTATATTTGCCTTTGTCCTCACTCTCTCAGAACCCACACACAGGCTAGCAATCCTGACATGTCAGCCAACAACAGATCCTGTGTGGGAAGAGGTAGGACAGAGCACACCCGAAGAATGACAACTGAGTCATTTCCCCCGATGTGTAGTGATGGTTTCCTCCTGGCTGTCTTGGTCAGTGTGGAGGGCGCATCTACATTGCCAGAGAGCATTTTCCAATTCCCACCTCACATTGCACTCAAAGTACTGTGAGATGGGTCTTAGTGAAAATTCCCCTGGCTGTTGTATGGTTGCCCCATCAACAGAAGCAGGGTTGTATTTAAACAAAGATTTACACTACGGTCCCTCTGGTAACAGGTATGGTGCTCTCTCCCCAGGTATATCTGTTTGTTCTGTCCCAACAGTTTCTAGTTTCCCTAAGGCCACTACTAAGGCTCCTTTGGTGGGGTCTGGTGGTTTGGTATGCCCACACCCACTCTGCTCTGCCTGTCCAGGCTCTAGGAGACTTTTCTAGAGGACTTGCATCCATTAGAAAGCTGGGCTTAAACCAACCGACCAACCAACCAACCAACCAACTAACCAAACAACTAACTAACAAACTAACCAACCAACCAACCAACCAACCAACTAACCAACCAACCAACCAAGCAACCAAATAACCAATCAATCAATGAATCAACCAACCAACCAACCAACCAACCCACCAACCAACCAACCCACCAACCAACCAACCAACCAACCAACCAACCAACCAACTAACCAACTAACTAATCAATCAACCAAATAACCAATCAATCAACCAAATAACGAATCAATCAACTAACCAACCAACCAACCCACCAACCAACCAATTCACCAACCAACCAATCTACCAACCAAGCTCTCACTTGTAGCTCAGGTTGGCCTTCCATTCTTTTGGCTAGCTCCCATTTTTTCATCTCTGTTTGGGTCCTGGGTTTTCTGGAGACTTGGTGTTCTCACCCATCAAACTAAAAACTTCTCTCTTCCCTCCCTTATGACCCAGTTTTCCTTTCTGTAGTGGCTATTCCTGGTTGTCAACTTGACTATATCCGGAATGAACCACAATCCAGAATTTAAAGGTTCACCTGTGATCCCTGACCTTAAGGCTGGGAGATACAAGTTTCTGACCTGGATCATGGCATGGAAATCTTGAGCCATAGTGGCTATAAATCCAAGGACACTAAGATAAGGAGATCTCTGAGTTCAAGGTCATCTGGGACAAACCCAGTCCCAGACCCAGGCACGGTGGCATACACCTTTAATCTGGGACACACCTTCTGATAGAGATCTACATAAGGACACTAGAAGAAGGAAGGGTGTCTTTGCCTGCTTACCTTGTGGGTCTGAGCATCTGCTAGATTCTTGGACTTCCATTCACAGCTGCTGCTTACCATTGTTGGGCTACAGATTGTAAATCACCAACAAATTCCCTTCCTATAGAGAAACTACCCATAAGTTCTGTGACTCTAGAGAACCCTGACTAATACACTTTACATCCTAACTTTAGGCCTAGTAGGAAACTCCTTGAGTGCTATAGACTGTCCAAGCCTCCAAAAGAAGGTGGTTTATAGAGTGGGGTTCCATCTCAGCTTGGGATCACTCTGTTATTTAACCCCACATCACCTCCTGAATGCCCCCTTACCCTTCCAAAAGGGTCTGAGGCTGATCCTGGCTTTCATGGGAAAGGGAAGCTTCATTCTCTTCTGACCCTTAATGGATTAGCCTTGATGCTCTGAGCTGCTTTCATGTTGGTGAAGTATCCTTTGAATTCATTGTCTTCTGGGTGCATGGATTGCAGTTTTTCCCCCCTGGCCTGGGCCCAGTTCATCCCTTTCACTTATCCTCTGCCCCTTCTCATCTTCCCATTGCTCCTTTAGTGATGATGGCATTGGGGCTGGGTTTCTGGGATGTGAAGATGTATTTGCTCTGAGGTTGTTATGTGGAAGGAAGCTTTATCCTACAAACTCCCTGAGTAGATGGCCCACAACAGAGCTAATGTGCAGGGTTGCTGCTGCTGTGTTCAGCTACATAAAGGTGGATGTATACACATGGTTTCTGTTGTTCAGGGGTTTAGGTAGACCCACCAACTTGGAAGCAAACAAATACAAGTACATGTGAGTGATCGTTGTAATTTAACACAAGTCCGCAAAAAAACATGTCGAATATTTATATGCTTTCCCTAATAAAGAGTAATTTTCTGGGGGCTGGAGAGATGGCTTCTCAGTTAAGAGCACTTTCAGAGGCCCTGAGTTCAATTCCCAGCAACCACATGGTGGCTCATAACCATCTGTGATGGGATCCCATGCCCTCTTCTGGTGTGTCTGAAGACAGCTACAGTATATTCATATATAATAAATAAATAAATCTTAAAAAAGACTAATTTTCTGATGAGTTATTATGTAGAAAAGCTATTTCCTGTGATTCTATCTGGGTTGGCATTACTAGCCATCATCACTTTCAATACTACGTCACAGATTACCCCAGTCATTCCTTCTGTGGTATTGTGTGTATGTGTTTGTGATACAAGCTGTGTAAATGGAGTGAGGTCAGTAATTTGTGGTACACATGACATATATTAGTGGGTATGTCCTTAAGAGGCTGTGATGGTTTTATAATGGACTAGTGTGTGTGTGTGTGTGTGTGTGTGTGTGTGTGTGTGTGTGTGGTGTGAAAATGCATGTGCATCCACATGCTTCTGTAAATGATAATACATTTGTCAAGTGAACACATGTGTATACATGCAAGGCCAGCAGGAGAGGTGTGCAGGCATGGGGAGCAGTGGAGAGGCAGACAGCCTGGCTCTTGGGGGAGACACTCATGTATGGAGAGCTGCTGCTGGGAAGCCACTGCTTAACAACTTGAGCATCAAATTATAGCCCACGTGAACAGAGGTGTCAGCGGTTGCTGGTTGCTGTAAATACTTGAGTGCAATTGACAACAGCTTGTGGAGGGCTAAGTGAGATGGGGAGGGGGCAGAAGGAGGGCCAGTGTCTCCCATAGGGACCTTCTGCCTAGCAGTCCTAGCTCTGATGAATGCACGGCTGGTGCGGAGAGACCGTGGACACAGGAAGAGCAGTGGAATGTAACAGGGTGTGCTTCACAGAGAGACCTGTTCAAAATAACTCATCATTTCATTTACAGATGGGCAATTTTGGGTACATGATTTGCCTACTCGCTGCCTCTGTTTCCCCATCAGAAAAACAACAAGGATAATAGCCTGTGAGATTCTTTGCTTTGTGAGGAGTTATGGGGGGGGGAACTTTTTTCATCTACAAGCACAGGCTGCAATTCTACAGAAGAGATATTAGTCTCTTTCACCCTGAGCGGGATAATGCGTGGGAATTAGCAAGGTGCCGCTAACATAGGAAAGCCTCAATAAATGTTAGCTAATGTCCTCAGCCTATTGCCATTGTCCTCATAATCTTGGACCCATAGCTGGAAACACCACAAGCCTTCCAAATATGCATGGAAAAAAGACTTCCCAGAGGGCGAGCAGTTGGGTCTTTGTGGGTTTTTCAGAGAAGATGTTTTTAGACTCCAGCATTTCAGAGAATCCTGCTGGACAGGATCTGAGGCTGAGAGAGTGTGCCCCAGGAGCTCCATCTGCTTGCCTTCATTAGAGCAGTGGCTGTGTTTTTAAAAAGTCATGTGTAAATGGATTTCTGTAAACAATTCCATTTAAAACACACTCACAAGGCTGAAGGCTTAAAGGGACCCCATGGTGAATTCTTTTATAATGAAAGGAATGTCCTGGGCCTATCTGTTTTGAAAAGAACAGATATTTATAAAATACACCAGATTTCTTGAGCACCTACTATGTGCTAAGTACTCACTATTTAAGGGTAGCTCACAATAAGCCTGTCATGGCAACCTTCAAATTCTAGAAGACATAGATGCAAAGAGAGTGACACACACCTCAGCATCACAGCTGCCCAGCTCTTATGCAAGCTCAGACTCCTCTTGCTGGGCCTGCTCTGCCTCACCTTGCAGCCCCATTGCCTTCTCCACACACTGTGCTCAGTGCTTTCTGCTCAGATTTGAAGAAGAGAGGCACTAGAATGTTTAAAGAGATGTTTTCTGTAACCCTATTCCCCAGGCTCAGGTCAACTGCTGGTCACCAGAGTATGTATTTCCTTTGGTAGGAGACAGTGAATTTCTATGTTTCTTCTCTTCAGGACAAAAATGGTGAATATAACAACAATGACATTTGTGATCCTCTGTGTCTTTTCATCTTCCACAAGGTCTTCTTTCTCAGTGTTCCCAGAAGGGGTCCTGCTGCTTTACAATGGTTAGTTTTTGGGTTTTGAGTTTACCCAAGTAAAGTTTTCCCTAGAGCCATTGCATCTTATAGGTGCTTGGCTGGGAGCTACTGAAGTCCCTCCATTCCAGAAAAGCCCCAGTGTTGCCTCAGCTCCGTGGGATGAGTCTCTGAGCCTTCCCTGCTTATAAGTAATGGGGGAAGCCATTCCAAGCACAGAGGTTGGTGACTCCTTGTGCTGAGATGCCTGCCCTTCTGATATGGGGCCAGGTAAAGCTCTGTACCCACCAGTATGTGGCATTGGAAGTATATGAAAGTGGGCAAGGACCCACCACTCAGCCGCTTTCCTGAGGTCTTCCTGTGGGAAGTTCATAGAAGAGTCTTGGGGAGCGAGCCATGTCATACTCCATCTTGTGAATGATGCTACCACTCTACCATAGCAAAGTCTTTCCCCTGCGCAAATCATCCTTTTGGAAACAAGCAGAGAACTAACCCGTGTTAAAGAGCTCACACTCTAAGAACTCAAATTATTAGTTCAAGAATCTGTGTCAGATTAAATCTCACCCTTGATCATAATCTCACCTTTGCATTACGCTGTCCCCTTTCTCTAATGCTTGTCAGAGCTGGAAAACTTTAGCTTTTTGCTTCCTAAATGTTCCCCATAAACCACACTGCCTTCTACTGACTTGGGCCTTTCTCCCACTAAGTTTTTTTGTCATTTCATATTATTATTATTATTATTATTATTATTATTATTATCATTATCATTATTATTATTGTGTGTGTGCTGTATGGGTTGGATGGATGTCTATGTGTTTCCTGTATACCTGTATATGTGCACATGGAGACCAAGAATACATGCCTGGTGTCTTCTTATTCTATTGGTCTTCACTGCGTTATTGTTTTTTGAGACAAGGTCTTCATTGGTCTGAAGCTCACCAGTCTAGCTAAATTGACTGAGCAGTAGTCCCAGGATCCTCCGATCTCCAGGGTTCTCCTATCCCCATCTTCACAGTGTCTGGCTTTTTACATGAATGCTGAACCTTATGACTGAGCCACCTCCCCAAATTACCACCGCTGCTGCTACTGTTATTTTCATGTGTGTGCTCCCCTGTAGAGGCCTGAGGAGGATGCTGGGTGCTCTGTCTTAGTTCCTTGAAACAGCCTTTCATTGGAATTTGCCATTTTTTCCCTGCCAACATGATCCAGTGATCCTTCTGTCTCTGTCTACTAGGTAGGTGACCGTGGCCACGCCAGCTTTCTTTTTATTTTTTAGATGTATTTATTTTATGTATGTGAGTACACTGTTGCTATTTTCAGACACACCAGAAGAGGACATCGGATCCCATTACGGATGGCTGTGAGCCACCATATGATTGATGGGAATTGAACTCAGGACCTCTGGAAGAGCAGTCAGTGCTCTTAACCACTGAGCCATCCCTCCAGCCCCATGTCCAGTTTTTAATGTAGGTTCTGGGGATCCAAATTCAGGTTCTCGTGTTTTCTCAGCAGGGGTTCTTGCCTACTGAATCATATTCTCGGCTTTCAGATAATTTTAAATCTAGAGTCATTAGTGAGACTTATTCATCTTCTCACCTCCTGGACAGAAAATGGAGAGATGGTTGTAATCGGTTAAGTAACTTTTTGGGGGGAGTGGGCTGCTGGGGATGGCACCCAGGGCCCTGCCCTCGCTAAGCTGTCCCAGTGAGATGCATGCCAGCCCAAGTGAGGAGTTTTGCTGGTTGAAGCTGCATCTGCCTGCTGTATTGTCTCTCTGTCACACAGGCTACACTTGAAGTACTAAAGACATTCGAAAGCTACCCAAGAGAATAATTCGGAGCCAAGCAGAAAAATCAAAAACCATCTTTCTCTGACCATAGGAATGGCATTGCTCAGCACAATGTGGAGACGCGTGCAGTGAGCGCTGGGGTTTTTCTGGCTCTACTGGGGCAAGCCGCAGGTTCCACTGCCCGTATACTCCCTCCGTACTTCCGCAGCGTGTTGTGTCCCACTGGGGCAGGAGGAAGGGAGTTGAAGGGCAAAGACCCCCCAGGCTGAGAGGCCATTAGAATAAGTCAGTCAGGTTTTGACAAAAGGGCTGCCGAGGGAGTCATCAACCTAGTGAGGCTATATTTAGAAGACTATGGTTCTGGAAGCTTCCTTGGAGGAGGAGGTAGGCATAGCTGAAGGCTTTGAAGAACAGTATGTTCTCTATGTAAGGACGGTAGCAGAATGAGGGATGCGGATTGCTGAAGATTGCTTTGAGCAAGCCTTAGTACTGGTGACTGTGGTGGTGCGCCAGGCGGGAGAGGGTGCGGAAGGAGGGGGAAGGGGGGCACATCTGGGCAGAAGTGTATGGCAGTTTATAATCACGTTTATGTTTTTGGAGCTGGGCCCTCACTAGCTTCCTGGTTACTGTGTCCCAGCACCTCAGGCAGGTGCTTGTGTCCAGCAAGGTCTTTGCAGGGTTTGGATCCAGGGAGAGGAGTGGGAGGGTACGCCTGGAAGACACGCGCGGGCTGAGGCACAGAGGTAGGAAAGCATGAAGCGTGTGTTGAGATCAACGAGGAGCCTGGTTTGTCTGGAAAAAGGGGCTTCTGCCAGGGCACTGTGGGCAATGAGGCTGGAAGGTGGGCAAGAATGCTTCATTTCCCAGGTCGGCCTGGAGGCCACAACCACCATTCCTTGCAGAAGGGAAGGGGAAGGGATTGGGCTGCAGAAAAAAACCCTGCTGTGTGGCCTGTGGTGGGATGGGGGTGGGTGGGCAGGAGGCTGTGACCACCTCCTGTGTTCTGCCGAGCTCCTTGTCTTTTCCAGCGTTATACAACTGGGAGTTGGGGGAAAAGCCAAGTATGTCATTTTATCCCTATGGCCAGGAACACACACACACACTACACACACACACACACACACACACACACACACACACACACACACACACACCCCTCCTAAAAAATGATATCTTTTCCTCTTGTCAAGAGGAAAGAAAAAGGAGAAAGAAAGAAAAAGAGAAAAAATAGTTCAGCTAAAAGTACAACGTTCAGAACTGGCAGGGCTGGGACCTTCAGTTCTGTAAGTGGTGGTGGCCACAGTCAGAAGCTGGGAACAAAGAAAGCAGGTCTCAGAGGTACTGTCCATGGCCTGGGGCAGGCCCCAGCTTTGGAGCAGTGTGTTCTGACTCTGGAGCTGGGGAGGGATCCAGATGAGGGTGAGAATTTCTGGAAATGTCTGATTCTATTGCCAGAGCCAGGCTGCCTGGGTTCAGATTCTCCCTCCAGGGTCTGCCTGCTCTGTAACTTTGGGTGCGGCATTCAACCTCTAGGTGGGTGTCTTCCTCCTCTTTGTGGAGCAAAAAGAATGGCAATATGCACCTGCCAGGAGTTTGGGGGAGGGATGTGAGCTCAAGCTTGTTTGGAAGGATACATGTGGCAATGTACAGTTAGTGAGGCATTTTGTTGTCCTTATTGAGGTAATGAAGACAGGAAAAAGAAGTGATGTGCTGAGATACATCCACTTAGGTTGGGCTGGGTGGAGAGCTGGCTGTCCACTAAATGCTTAGACTACTTTCTGTGTGTCTTGAGTAAGAGGCTAGGGAAATAATCTTATGCAGAAAGTAATTTATATTTAATTATGCATTTGTACTTTCTGTGTGTGTGTGTGTGTGTGTGTGTGTGTGTGTGTATGTGTGTGTTTGAATATGTGCACATGAATGCAGGTGTCTTCAGAAGCCAGAGCACTGGACACACCCTGCCCTTCTTGGGCCCTCCCTGAGCTGGAATTGCAGGCAATTGTGAGCTGTCCAACATGAGTGGTAGGAGATGAACTAAGGTCCTCTACAAGAGCAGTCTGTGCTTTTAACCACTGAGCCATTCCCCCACCCCCTAAGAGTTTCATATTTATATTTACTTATTTATTTAAAATTTTAATTTTATGTGTGTGAGTGTTTGGCTTGCATTCATGTTTGTGTTGGTGTCTGGAGCCCATAGAGGTCTGAAGAGGATACTAAATCCCCTGGAACTGGACTTGTGGATGGTTTATGAGTAGTTTTGTGGGCGCTGAGAGTCAAACCCAGGTCTGATGCAAGAACCACAAATACTCTTATTATGGAGTCATATCTCCAGTCCCAGTTTCATAGTTTTATAGACAACATTGCTGTGGGTCAGACAAGAAGCTTTTTGCTTTCTTGAGGAGGAAAGGACAGATAGTTGAGTGCTCAGGCACTGGCTTGTGTTTGACAGATGGTTCCTAAACAGGATCAGTCCCAATGTGTCCTTCCGTTCACGGCAGTCTCCAAGCTTGGGCTTCTGAAAGAAAGCATTAAGCAAAGGTTCTAGGCATCTGCAGTTTCATTGTGTTTATATTGAGATGTGGTCGCAATGAACATACTTGAGAATTAAACATTGAGAGGAGGCTAGGGATGCAGGGTTCTCTAGAGTCACAGAACTTCTGAGTAGTCTCTCTATAGCAAGGGAATTTGGTGACTTACAGTCTGTAGTTCAACTCTCTAACAATGGTCAGCAGCAGCTGCGAATGGAAGTTCAAGGACCTAGCAGTTGCTCAGTCCCACAAGGCAAGCAGGCAAAGAGAGAGCATGCCTTCCTTCTTCCAATGTCCTTATGTAAGTCTTCAACAGAAGGTGTGTCCCTGATTAAAGGTGTGTACCACCACACCTGAATCTGGGACTTGCTTTGTCTCAGATGATCTTGAGCTCAGAGATCTTGCCTTAATGTCCTAAGGTATTCATAGCCATTGTGTCTCAAGATCAGGATCACAGGTGAGCCTCCATTTCTGGATTTTGGTTCATTCCAGATATAGTCAAGGTGACAACCAGGAATAGCCATCTATCTATCTACCTACCTACCTACCTACCTACCTATCTATCTATCTATCTATCTATCTATCTATCTATCTATCTATCTATCTATCTATCTATCTATCTATTCATCCATAGAGAGTCTCACGTGTAGTTCTAGCTGGCCTAGAATTTGTTGTGTAGACCAGGCTGGCTTTGTACTTACATGATTCTGCCTCTGCCTTTGGTGTACTGGCATAGCATTATGTTTTGTGTTTGCTGTAATGTTGTAGGTTGACCTCAGGCTCTTCACATGCTAAGCAAACAATTTACCATTAAGCTTTACCTGAAGTACCTAATTTTTAAAAACATGTAATATTCAAAACTTTTTTTTTAAAGTCAGGGTCATATTTTGTTGTCTTCATTACATAACACTCCTAAGTTCAGGCAAACCTATTGCTTTTGCCTCCTGACTAGTTGGGGCTGTAAGCATAGATAATTACGTCTCGATAAAAAGTTTTTTTTTTCCCCTGAAAATAAATTTTTTGAGACATGGTTTCATTATGTAGCTCTGTCTGGCCTGAAACTTGCTATGTAGATTAAACTGAACTTGAACTTAGAGAAATCCACCTAACTCCGCCCCCTAAGTGCTGAGGTTAAAGGCATGCACCGCCACATCTGGCTTTTAGGGATATTTTGTCATGAGCAAAAGTAATAAATTAAAAATTTGCTCAGTGTGATTGTATGTACCTTTAACAGATGCAAAGTCAGGTGATAGCTTCCATTTCATTTCATACTCAGTAAAAGCTTTGGGTTAATTAGATTTATTTTACAAGCACCTGAGGGGAGACCCTTCACTTGAATAGGGACTCACAGCCAAGCTCATGGATTTGGGATGAGATAGGAATCCTTTACCATTAGGTCTGGAGAGCTGGAGTGTAGGAAAGTCAGGAAGGTGGACAAAGCTGGTTCAAGGTGGACGAGAGATGCCTAAGTTTTCAGGCACCACATGGGTCAAGGTTTGCCCATCCATGCTGCAGACTCTGGGTATCCTGGTGATGTCAGCCTTAGAGATTTCAAAGGAGAAGACATAGATAGAAAAATAGAAGGGAAGGAGTATAACTTCTCAATGCCTTTTCTTCCCAGCAGTGCCATCTCCTCCACCCACAGCCACTCCTCCTCTAGGCTCCCTAGTACCTCCTCTGCCAGCTCTGCTCATGCCAGGCTCACCACGACAGGCACCTGGGTGTGGGGATGCATTTTGCCCATTTGCCTCTTCTGACATTTCAGGTGTTCCATTCTCTGCAGCTCCCTTCTAATCTAGTAGAGGCCTAGGGGTTTGATCTCTGGTGTCCCTCGCCATTGGTGTGGGACTGGAGATAGACTGAGAGTCACTCTTTCCTATAAAGAGGAAATAAAAGAGATGTGATAAATTTAGTTAGGAAAATCTGTACAGCTTCTTGCTGAGTTGATTATGTGGCTTCTAAGTCGAGCTTCACACATTTGCAAGTTTTGTTTTGTTTTGTTTTTAATAAAGTAAAAGAAGTATGCGGCCATTATTTGGAAGTGCAAGAGTCACCTTCAAATGCCAATTTTCCTATCATTACTGCTATTGTTAATGACATTTCTCGGCCAGACATGGTGGCACATACCTGTAATCCTAGCCCTTCCGAGGCTGAGGAGGAAGATCTCAAGTTCAAGACCGGCCTGAGTGATTCCAGCATGATCCTGATCAGCCCGGAGTATCTGGTGAGACCTTGCTTCACAGATCAAATAAAGAAAATAAAATTAAAATAATAAGAAGGGCATCTCTTTACCTCTCTGCTGAGAAACTGTCTTCTCCATCGAGCTTTTCTGGTTTCTGGATGTCCTAACATTTGTAGGCTCCTCTCTGGCCCCAGCCTCAGCCGTGTTCACTCTCCTGTTGTCCAGACAGTCTCCCTCCTTCCTTCCTTCATATATGCTGATCTCTCTCTCAGCAACCACCCATTCAGTAGTTCAGTAGGTCAAATTGCTATGAAGATGATGTCAGATGAATTCAGTTTTTCATTCATCTATCCAAACACCCACCATCCATCTCTGTATCCATTACACATCCACCCCCTCATCCATCCATCCATGCAGCCATCTTTGTCCACCTACCCTATCCACCTACCGCCCATCCACCTCCCAACCACCCACCTGTCATCCCAATATCCGTCTATTGATGCCTCCGTAATCCACCCTTTAATCTACCATCAGTTCTCACACACATACACCTACCCATTCACCCACCAAGGATCTGTCCACACTTTACCTTTTCCTTTCTGGGTCATGCTTTTGTGGCTTTTCCAATCTCCCAGTCTGTAATCTGGCATTGTTTTGTTGAAATCTGGATCATTCCCTTCACTTCCTGTTGTTTTTCCATTTCTCAGGGTATCATGTACCAAGGCTGGCCTCAGACTGGTTGTGAGGCAGATACAGGTTTTTCATCCCTGATACTCTTGCCGCCCCCCCCCCCCAGTGCTTAAATTTTAGGTGTTTTCTTTTCTTTTCTTTTTTTTTTTCCATCACCTTTGGCTGAGAACTGGTGCATTTGTACTTTGTGCAGAGCACTTGCACCCTTTAAGGTGTGCAGGGGTGGGGTCAGTTGTGTGTGGCTTTACAGATTCCGCATTTGTTCAGTTGCTAGGATCCTGACATGCTGGCGGCTTCCTTCTTATTGTCATTTGCTAGGACCTCCCTAAACCTGACCCTTTTGTATTTCACCTGTGCCTGCATGCACTGTTTTAGGCCATTTCCTCTGCCTGAATACTTTCCCCCACAACCTGAGCTATTGGTGACCTTCTTTTTAAATCTTTAGAACCCTCAGCTCAAATGGCAGTCTTGCGACGCTGTCTGTACCATGTTTTTTCCTATTCTATTCCCAGCTGAATTAACAGTCCCCATCTCTGTACTCCAACAACAATTTGCACAACTCTCTAGCGTAGCTCTCTCCACACTGAATTTTAATTAATTGCTTGCTTGTCTGTCTCACAGGCTGGAGGGAGCATGCTTAACCCATCACGGTTTCTTTGGCAGGTGGCACAAAGTCAGACATTCATCTATATGTGTACTGTCTGTTTCTCACCTGTCATTCATCTATCTAACCCAGCATTTACTATGTAGCCACTGTTTATAATAATTTATTAACAATTCATTAATTATCTGTTATTATTATTATATAATATTTACATATTATATAATAATTATATATATAATATATATAATAATATATATATAATAATTATAATTATATAATAATTAATTATTAATCACCTTGTATCTACCAATTATTTATCATCTATTGATTCAGCATGAGTCTATCTCTTGCCCGTCACTTGTCATCTATAATCTATCCCCTAATTTGTAGAATAAATAATCATATGCTATGGCCGCATGGTCTCTGCACCTTACCACTGAGGCCCCCAGTTGCCTATTCCTCTTCCCTTTGGAAATCTAGGTCAGGAACTCACGTTCTAAAATCCTACTTGATTTTTAAACCCCTGTTGGAATGTCTCATTTTTTGTTGTTATTGTTCAATGGCTTCTTTGAAAGGGAGATGGTGAAAAAAAGTGGGAATAAGTAGAGATTGACAGGTACCTCTCTTCCACACCTACCTCTCCCTGAGCTCTGTCATACCTGCGTGTGCTCATGCAGGACTCTGATCAGCCTATGCCTTAGGGGACCTAGCCAGGTTAAAGGGAGGGGTCTCCAGAGGGTACTAGACAGGCTTTTACTTGCTAGGATACGAGAGACACGGTGTTCACCTAGAGAAATACCCAGGAGGATGGGCTAGAGGACTTATGCAAATAAGAAGCAAATTGAGCACAAACATTATGCAAATATACAAGTGGTTTTCCTGATTGCTCTTCCAGTGGGAGGTGGGGCTGGTCAGCCTCTTGCTGAGGTCCTTGGTAGCACGGTGAGCAGGGTCATCCTCCACCCATCCCAAACCCCCACCTTCCCCAGGTTCATCTTGACTGCAGCTACAGCTGCTGTTTCTGCTGTGACTGTGTGTTACAGGGAACCTTACAACTTCTGCTTAGCGATGTGTGGGCTCCCTGTGCAAGCAGAACCAGCAAAACCAAGGAAAAACCTCCAGACTCTGTGAACCTGCACTCAGGGAGAGATGACAGCAGTTTTTCTCCATGCTGTCTCAGAAGGTTCCATTTGAAGTTAAGAAAGGGCAAAGAACCCAAGTAGTGAGGAGTAGGCAAAAGGCTAGGCAGTGAGAGATGGACTTGCCCTTAAAAATAATAAGACACCGTAGGCATCCAAGGGCAGGAGAGACTCTAGTAATGTAGAAAGAACCTCTTTAGAGCTGGCAGAATAAGGTCAGGTACAGTCACATAGGACAAAGGGAGGGAGAGTTTGCAGTCATGATTTCTTTTTCTTCTCGTTTTCCTTCTCCTTGATGCAGGGTTTCTCTAACAGCTCTGGCTGTCCTGGAATAAACTTTGTAGATTGGGCTGGCCTTTGTCTCCTGAGTGCTAGGATTAAAGGTGTGCACCACCGTGCACAGATCCTCCTGACTTCTTAATAAAGGCTAAAGACTTTAAATGGTTAGTGACTTGCAGTATGAAAGCAGCTGGAGTTGCCTCTACTCCATTCAGCCACTTCACCTATCCATCCATCCATCCATCCATCCATCCATCCATCCATCCATCGATCTATCTATCTATCTATCTATCTATCTATCTATCTATCTATCTATCTATCTATCTATCTATCCACTCATCCATCCACACATCCATCCATAGGTTCCTCTATATACACATCCACCTATCTATCACATGTTCAGACCTGGCTTATACACTGTATGGTCTGTATAGGGCAGTGGCAGCTCTCACCCAGCATGTTGCTATTCTGTTGCTACTGTATCATATTACGAGAGCAACTGCTACACACTGACTACAGTAGGGCACCCAATAATCTCAGGACCGTTCTGCATCGAATGTAAAAATTCACCAACTATTTCATCTTTACTCTATTCAGAAAATGTTCAGCTCAGTTTAACCAACCTTTCCTCCACTTCCCTTTTTCCTCCACTTCCCTTTTTCCTCTTCCCTTCCCACATAAGGTCTCATGTTGCACATGTTAGCCTTGAGTTCAGGTCATGTGCCCCTAAGCTGGGCTTAACTAAGCTTTTCTGAGCACCAACTATGTTCTCAGGCTGTTGTTGAGCATGAGGGGTAAGAACTTGCACACTGACAATGTCACCCTGGGCTCCACAGGTATAAGAAGAGAGGTTCTGTTACCACCTGGATACTGGGATGCCCTTCAGAAATAAGCAAAGCAAAAACTAGGGCCACTCCTGGCTGAGGGAAGAGTTTGCAGAAGCAACATGGAATGAGGTGAGGCTGGAGAAGCTGCAAAGTGGATCCACCAGTTATGGCATCCTGTGTGCAACTTGGATTTTAGGCCTGATCCTGTACCTGCTCTGTGAACTTCAGTGCCCCAGGAGAAACAAAGGGTTCCTCACATCCTCAAAAACAAACTGAAGGTAGAAGATGTTTTGGATATCTCTGGAATTTAAAAGGATACCTGTGATGGCACATGAGAGGGTTGAGGTTCTTAGCCTGGGTGGATGGAGATCTGGAATTGGCAGGACATATGGGACTGAGTTGAAAGAGACGGAGGCAGGGGGTGGCTGAGGAGGTGGGTCTTGAGAAGAGGTTAGTGTCTGTCTATCTTTTTATTTTTTAAATGAGAGCTGATGTTTTTAGTTAAGATCACCAACTGGAGCAGGTTTATTTTTCTTTTTCTAAAAAGGCTTATTTATTTATTTATATTTATATGGTACATAGTAGCTGTTTTCAGACACACCAAAAGGAAGTATCAGTTCCCATTATAGATAGTGTGTGCCACCATGTGGTTGCTGGGATTTGAACTCAGGACCTCTGGAAGAGCAGTCAGTGCTCTTAACCACTGAGCCATCTCTCCAGCCCATATCTGTCCATCTCAACTCATCATTTCCTGGAGCATCTCAATAGTCTCTGGTCATCTGACTATAATCACTGTCCCCTGGCCTGTGCCCATAGAGGAGAGAAACTCAAGGACAATGGGAGGAAGGAGCCTTTGGACTTTGTGATTGGGAGCCTGCAGCAGAATCCCCAACTTGGCTAAACTGTTGTGTGTACTCAAAATAATTTTTAAAAAAGTTATTATTATTTTTACAACTTTTTTTCTCAAGAGGGGGAAAGACTCCAGCCACTTCTATTAAAAGATCTACTTCCTCCTCTGAGCCAGGAAGCAAGTCCAAGTGTTCCTGAGTCAGTTCCCACTGGCTCTCTCTAGAATCTTGTGTATGTATTTGATTAAGGGGATAGTTGCTTGTCTTGAGGGGTGACAGCTTCTAGCCAGGAGATCTGCCTCCCCCTGGCAAATCTAAAACCCTCTGGGAACCTTCCCCAAGCCTGTTCCAGAGTTCACCTCTTGTTTTTTTCTTACCTAAAGGGACAGAATGAAGGCCTGCTAGAATGGGGTAGACTGGAGAGGGACTGGAGCTTCTATGGTGACCATTGCTCTTCTTCGTGACAGCTTCTCTTAGAGGCTGGAGACAGGATCATGGTCATTTTGTTGCAGGGGCCTTGAGTTCTGAGTTCTAGGTGGCCGCAGGGCCAAGCCTTCATTTGGAGTAGCCAGCTCACAGGGGAGGACAGGCTTGGGACTCAGAGACTGAATTCTGACCCTGGCATTGAGTTCAGTGTCTTGGCCTACTTTTCTAGAAGTCTGAGGAGCAAGTAGAGGAAGAAAAGGCAGTTGTGCCTCTGGGAAGCTCTCAGGAGTTGTGTTCACACTTGACAATAGTTTTGTCTCCTCCTCCCCAGCGTCTATGTGGCCTGTTAGTGCAGACAGCGCCTTCATCTACCCCAGTTCCACTACTGGTTCTGCTGGGTACTCCAGATGAATGGGAAACTGAGCTTTAGTAGTAACTGGGATGTTCATCTTTAGGACCTGCCAGTTTCCTAGGAGGGTTAGGAGTATCTCCTTCAGGCCATTCCTAGAAACCTGGTACCTTACAGAGACTCTTGGGATGTATAAACATGCAGGACATGGGGGAAGGTTGGGAGCCTTCTTGGAGTGAATGCCCGAGGGTGGGAGGGTGGGTTCCGTAGGAGACCTCTTGTTTACTTCCCAGCAAGTCAGCCGGGGCCACAGAGGCCCTTCTAAAAGGTAACAGATGGATCATGGGGAGGGCACAGGAAAACAGCAGCAAACTCTCCTATCAGGAGCAGGATCTGAGGCCCACATTATGGAAATAGCAGCAAACCCTGATAGGGAGACTGCCCCTGGGCTGCCCACCTCCTGTGTGCTGGCCACCTCCTTCTACAGCAGCAATCTGACTCCCTGGAAACTCCATACTGCCTCACTCCGGGCATCCTCACCCAGGGGCATCCTGGATGTAGTAAAATAGGTGGGGTTGGTCACTCAGATACAGTGGCCTGGATCATTGAGAACACCTGGGTGGTGTGTGTGTGTGTGTGTGTGTGTGTGTGTGTGTGTGTGTGTGTGTGTGTGTGGCATAGGGGAGACGTTCACATCTCCGAGAATCTCCTCAGCATCTCTGGTATTGTGGAAAAGGATATGAGGCCTGGTTCAAATCCTGGCTCAGCCATATGCTTACTAGTTGCATGATCTTAGGCAATGAGTCTATCTCTAGGTGTCTTAGTTTCTCCATGTGTGCTGTGTGGTAACTAATGTTACAGGGCAGTTAAGAAGACTGGCCACTAGCATGAATTGAAGAAGGCTGACTCTCGCCTATGTTAGTATGCACAGGACACTTCCTATTAGTGGGGGCAGGGTTTCCACCTTCCTTGTGGGAAGACTTATGCATCTCAGGGTTCTGCAGCCGGGGAAGCCTGGGCTTACAAGTAATCATGACTTTGCTTTTAGTAACTTTACATCTCCACACATCAACTTTCCTGTCTGTAAAATGGGAATGACAATTCTTTTTTGATAGGAAATGGTAAGAACTGAACGAGAATACATCAGCTTGGGCTCACCATGCCAGACTGGCGATTCCTAAGGCCTGATAAACAAGGAGGACAGGTTGCCTCCTTTGTGCTGTGGTGGACCCAGCAATCGCAGAGGCAGAGAAAACAAGTCATTACAGGGAGAGGGTGTCTGTACACCAGTGCTCAGTGCAACAGTCTGAGCGCCTGAGCTATGGAAACAGCCCTAGAGTCTGTCTGCTGATGAATGAATCATACATATCACATACACACACAAACACACACACACACACACATGTATGTATGTACTCGCACGCGTGCGCACACACGTGCGCACACACACACACATGCATGCACGCATGCATACACAAGAACACTAGTCATCCTTGCAAAAGAAGGGAAGCATGTCATTTGTGACAATGTAGGTAAACCTGGAGGACATAATGCGAAATGGAACACACTGGACACAAAAAGTTCTTCATGATCTAATTACGAGGTGAATTCAGAAAAGTTGACTCAGTGGCTGGAGGCAGGCATGAGGCAAAGTGAACAGGCGTGTAACACAAATAGATTCTGGATTGCTAAAATCTGCATGGTGACCATAGCTAATTACATCACATGACATATGGTTGAAGTTTGCTAAGAGAGCAAATCTTACATGTTCTCCACAAATGGTAGCTTTGAGACATGAATGTTAATTTATGCTTTTTTCAATATATATATATATGTATATATTTTTACAAGTTATTTATTTTATGTGTACGAGTACACTGTAGCTGTCATCAGACATACTAGAAGAGGGATCAGATCTCATTACAGATGATTGTGAGTCACCATGTGGTTGCTGGGATTTGAACTCAGAACCTCTGGAAGAGCAGCCAGTGCTCTTAACCGCTGAGCCATCTCTCTAGCCAACAATATATATATTTCTAAACATCACCTGTATACTGTGAATAAATACAATTTTATTTTTCAACAAATACTGTTCTCTTAGATGGAAAGTGGGCTGACAGAACTGGAAATGTTGGGTAGCTTCTCTTTGGGGTGCCGGTTGGAGGGTAATCATAATACTTAGGTTTTTTACTCATTCAACATTTGTCTGTGTATCACCATGGGGTGATGCTTACACCATTCCCACCGTTAACAGGAACCTAAGGCATCTAGTAAGGTCAAGTAGGTTCCCAGAAAGCTTGTGGGCAGATTTTTTTGCAACCTTTTTCCAGCCATGAAGAGGCAGAGGCACAGGCTCCTGAGTGTGGGGGGCCTCAGAGCTTATGCAAATGGGCGAGTGTTAATCGCTCCACTAATGGGAAACACACGGGGGAGATAGCATCAGAAGCAAAGCGGAAAGAACTTCCAGAAAATCCGAGCTGGGAGAAACCCCAGAGAAATCCGGGAAGCTGATAAGTGCTCCAAAGCTCAGGGTGCACTGTGTGCTGGTGGGCACGGAGCATCAGCTTCGAGGGGGCAGGGTGGGGGAGGTGTTGCTGAAGCATCAGTGATCGGTCACCCAAGTCCAATTGACCTCGTGCTCAGAGCCGCTTAGAGAGCAGTATTTCTCTCTCTGAGCCAGGCAATGCCAGGCAGCCCGGATACATGCCTCCTCTTTGCTCCCCCCCCTTCCACGATCCCCCCTCCTGTGCAGGGCTCCAGTGTCATGCAAACGTGTCTCAACCGGGATTTCTGAGAGAACGCTTCTGCCAGGGTGAGCACACAGACTCTGGAGCCAGACTGTCTGTTCGAATCACTTTTCTGACACTTTCTAGCTCAGTGACCTTGGACAAGGTACTCAACCTCTCCGAGTTGCAGCTTCGTCATTTGTTAAACCGAGATGGCGTAAGATGATAACAATGTTGCGGTGAGGATCAAATGCAGAGCAGTTGGAAGAATGGCTGTTAGTTGGTAACTATTGGCTACTAGATAGGTATTATTTCAGATAGAAAAAGTTTAATCAAGGCCTTCTGCCGCTTAAATCCTTTAGGGTGTCTCATTGCCCTGTGATGTGAGGGCAGTCTCAGCCCCGAGGGCTCCTTCTGGTCCTTGCTCATCTTCCATTTTGTCTTTGTCTGATCCACTACCCTTCTGCCATTCCAACTGACCTCTGTATTTTGAGCATGCTCTCTTTTCACCTCTGGGCATCTGTCTGTGCTGCCTGCTTTCTTGAAATTCCCTCTCTCAAAGATCTTGCCTGCCCACTTCCATGCGGTGGGCTGTTACAAAGGGAGCTTTATTTCCGATGCTCATCAGATTAAACGCGCACACCTGGGTCTCTCGGGGCTCCCCGTGTCCCACTGTTATACGGTGCGTTTTCAAGGTCTGTTTCTACACTGGGCTGAGCCATCTTTCTGTTCTGGACTTTGAGAAGGCTTGGCAAGTATTTGTTGAATGAATCTAGAAAAACCACAGATAAGTCTCTCAGACTGCCGTTCCAGTCATGAGATTCCCTCTGGCTCTTTCAGATGAGTCTGGTGAGCTGTGTGACTTTAGGTAAACTGTTCCACTTGTCTGGTCTTCAATTTATCTCCTAGAAACTATCAATGGACACTTGTACGTGAGATAAAAGAATGATGTATTGTGCCTGAAATATTGTAGGGCTGTTGGCCATGCACTTGAGCATCTCCATGACCTGGAGCTGTTGACCACCCGTGTTCCTCCACCTCTGGCCAGAGGAAGCAGGCATGTGTGAGATTCACACGACAGACCTTAGCCTTCATCACGTCAGCAAAGCAAAGCCACCAGGAAATCTTTAATGTAGACAAGAGGGACATCCATCCGTCTTCCCTACAAGTCCCACATGGTTTCAAGTCCCTCTTCTAGCATTTACACTCTTGCCCTAGGCTTGGTGGCGTGTAGACTTTTTTTATTCTGTCTCGGGGATTTGAGTGTACTGAATTGTATGACTAAAGCTTTGCTGGGTGGACAAATATCAGCCTCCATTCACTCTCTCACTCATGGATACCAAGATAACTTCCTGCCTGCCTGCCCTCAGGTCCTTCTTAGCTTGGAGGGATAAGCAGACATGGAAACAAGCAAAGGGGGATCATGGGAATCACGAAGGGGTCAGGGCTGTGATAGCTCTCAATCCCTTTCTCTACAGGAGGCTAAGCATTCTCTAAGTGTCGTGCCCTTAGTTCTTCCCTGAGTCCCAGAGGCATGAAGGTGATGTTCAATCCAGTTCTTTCTGTTATAGCTTGAACGAGTTAGCTCAAGCTTCCTCCACTAGATCAGGGGTTGTTAAATATTTTTTCACTGGCCCTCTTTCACCTAAAAGACTTTTACTTAACCCCAGGTATATATGCACATAAATTACATATACAACTCAACATTTATGATAGGAAATCCATTTAAACTATTAAGAATAGTTCCTTAGAATACATACAGTATTATCATTTAAGGGAGAAAAAGGAATTTGAATTCTAACGAGATGAATATTTATTTATTTATTATTATTGTTCTTTTTAGCTTGGCTAAATAAGGATGGAAATGGGGGAAGGGGTCAAGAAAAGAGAGAGGTAGGGGTGGGTTATCCAAAACTAAAGAAGTTTGAAAACTCATTGTTTTGTAATTAATTAAAATGTAATTTAAAACAAAGAAAGAGCTTGAATGAAGGTAGAAAATGCTTCCCACAAAAGATATGAATTATCAGAGAACAACTCAGTGTCAGGTGTGAAATATTTTCCTAAAAGTTACTGGTCACAGAGGACCCTCCCAAGCAACACCCTATAGCTTTGACGGTATGACTCTAGTGCTGAAGACAAACCGTACTTTTGTTGCAGGACTTGAGAAATCAAGCTGGTACTGACCTTGGAGACTTCTCTTCTGTCCAGTTTTCACAGTGTAGGAAAGTGCTATGCAGGCCACAGAGGAGGAAAAGACAGAGGTGGTTTTGCCCAGTGCTGAGCTTTGCGTAGCCTAACACCGACCGGTCAGGCAAGTAAGTCCCTACAGGAGCAATGGTGACATGGTTGTGATCGGGTTAGCCAGCTGCTTTCTGCTTGGATTTGAGGTGTGCTCCAAAAGAGGGAATTTATGCCTGATGCTCGTCATGAGCTCTCGAAATGAATATGCTATTGTCATTTCCCTAAATGTCTAACTGCCTTCTAAATACTTATGGCTTTATACACATGGATTAGTGTTGTTTTCAACCTTGGCCACAGAAACTTCTTTCTTCAGTGGGCAGTCAATGCAGAGACTCATATCTGGTCAACAACATGCTGGGAATACGTGACTGTTGAGTACCCAGCCCTCAATGGGACGCTTCCATTACCCATCCCCCACAGGGCTCTGGAAATCTGATGGGAGAAGTGGGTAGAAATGCTGTCTTCTGGACACAACAACATGGGTGCGTCTATGAACAATCAGCAGCTATGGTACCGGCACATGGTCAAGCCAGGCAACCTCCCAGCATGGATGGGAGAAGGGCTCATGAAACTCCACCTCTAGCTCAGGAGCTATTGGTGTTAATGGCTGTTGGGAGAAGGGAACTCATTTTTCTTTGGGAGTGTGGCTGCTGGTAGTTTGCCTGTGCTCCAATGGATGACCCATATCCATGAGTATGCAGACAGCAGTAGTCAAATTCAGTGAGCTACAAAAATAATGATATAAAGGTGGGAGGAGAAAATGTTGGAAGTAGGGTTGGGGGATTTAGAGGGAGGGCAAGTGTGATGGTTTGTATATGTTCGGCCTAGGGAGTGGGACCATTAGGAGTGTGGCCCTGTTGGAGTAGGTGTGTCACTGTGGGTGTGAGCTTTAAGACCCTCATCCTAGCTGCCTGAAAGTCAGTCTCCTGCTGCAGCCTTCAGATGAAGATGTAGAACTTCCAGGTCTGCACCTTGCCTGCCTGGATGCTGCCATGCTCCTACCTTGATGATAATGGACACAATCTCTGAACCTGTAAGCCAGCTTTAATTAAATGTTGTCCTTATGAGAGTTGCTGTGGTCATGGTGTGTGTTCACAGTAAAACTCATGGACAGTAAGATTTGAAATATTTAGAACATAATTATGCCTTGGGCTTGGAGATCGCTAAGTCAGTAAAGTGCTTGCCCTAGGAGTCTAAAGGCATAAGTTTAATCCCAGTATCTTTGTAAAAAGCATGCTTATAGTCCGAAAACATGGGTGGAAGGGACAGGCAGCCCAGCTAGCCTAGCCTAATTGGTGAGGCCCAGGTCTCAGATCGAGAACCTGTCTCAAAAATCAGGATGAATAGCACTTGATTCTTCCCAAAGTTGTCTTGTGGCATCCACCTGTACAGACACACATGTGCACGTATGTTCACACATACCCACACACACATTAAAAATAAAAGCATTACAAAAAAGAAAGAAAAAAAGAATTAAATCTTAGCTGAATATTTTATCTTGTGGGCCAGAGAACATCTCTAGTGCTTCTCAGAGTTGGCCAATATCTTAATTTCATAATTGTCAGTGCCGAGGATGTTGTTTTGCATAAACACATAATATAAAATGCCAGAAGTATGTATTGGGTTGTTTCAGAAGTTGTTAGAAATTACGTCCTAATACGGAGCCAGATTTATCTAACAATCTTAAAAAATAAAATTCAAGACAGTGATGGAAACAATTACATTAAAAAAAATTTGTGTTTACTCTTTAATGTAAATCTGGAGTTGTTTCTCTTCCCTTCTGCCATGTGCATCTTAGGAATCAAACTCAGCTTCTCAGGCTTCCCAGCAAAATACCCTCTGAGCCACTCCCCTACCCGAAAATAGCATCTTTTAAAACCCGAGTATTATAAACACAAGCTGATCCAAAGACTAGTTTGATATGTGCATGTTAAAGAATGACGATAGGAAAATGTTAAGAGTCTTTGCTTTTCATTTATAACCACCATGTATATAAAAGCAAAGAGAAATATGCATATACAACACAAACTCTGCAGTTCACCCCTTTCAGACTCTGCTCTGAGCTGAGGTTTTCCGACAGCATCTACTGGTGTCAGGGAGTATGCGATGTGGTGAGAACCAAGACTGTAGTGAAGCGACGTCATACACCATGGACGAGCCTTCCTGAAAACATCTCATTCACCACTTGCTTGATTTAAAATTAGTTGCTGTGTGTGCTTTGAGAAACCTTTAATGTTGCAAAAAATGTCACAACCACACATTGAGTTTCAAAACCCCGTATCAGGTTGTGACCCACGGTTTAGGAGCCAGAGTCTGGATTGGTAGAAGTTTTCCTCCTTAACAGTTTTGGGGGCAGAGTCTAGAACACACCTGATCAGATCTGGGTCAAGTTTGAAAGGCTACTAGAGGGGAGAATCCACCCTCTTGCCTTTTTAAGCTTTTGGCGACCAGTTGTGTTCCTCTTCTCATGGGTCCCACATACTCCAGTCTTTCTTCAAGATCCCAGTGGCCACACCCAGGCTTTAGAAGGAAGGCATAGACATCCTGTGGGGGGTTATGCAGCCTGCCACAGTAGCTTATGGTTGAATATGCCAGGATTCAGGAGGATGGAGTCATCGATGTTTAAGTCTCCAACAAGAAACTGGTGTATCCAGCCCTCGTTGAGGGCAACCTCTAAGCTCTAATCCCAAAGCCAGAAGGCTGGGTATGTGTGTTTTGGGGTGAAAGATGCTTGCAGGTGAACCTTGAACCTGGACTTGAGGGTGTGTCTTGAGGGCCGGTTCGAGCAAAATCATGAGAGCGGCTTAGCACCTGCCATGGAGAGGTATAGGGGAGGAGCTAAGTTGCTAAGATTGGCAGGTGTATGAAGCAAGGCGAGATGGGACAGCCAGGTGGGATTTGGATTCAGGAGCATGGATAGCAGTCAGCACAACCTGCAACTCAACTAAGAAGTAGAAAGATGCTGGGCCATCGGACCTGTGGGTCTTGTTTCAAACCTTTTCCTTATTTTCAGGCGTGTGGAATGGTAGGTCAGCTCTTCTGCCAGCCTCTGGCCACCTGGCCCCGGCCCCATCCATTTCCCAGCAGGGACAGAGT
This sequence comes from Micromys minutus, assembly GCF_963924665.1. NCBI lineage: Eukaryota > Metazoa > Chordata > Mammalia > Rodentia > Muridae > Micromys > Micromys minutus. Next base: position 32,091,157 of record NC_137978.1, on the reverse strand, counting down.
TGGATGGCCAACCCCTCCCCCACCCAGAGGACAGCGACGGTTTCCAAATATCTGTCTGTTGAAATAATGTTCTCTGGGCGCTGGCCTCCCTCCCCCTCCTTCACATTCCTGGGCGAACCCGCCTGTTTGGCTTGCTCGGACAAATATTGACTTTCTCTGTCCTTCTCGCTCTGGGTCTGTTTAAAAGGCATCAATCTTTGCTGGGGTGTGCACTCCCTCTCTGTAACCTGTGGCCTCCGCGGGCCCATCTGGGCAGGGAGTGGTTGGGGGAGGGGCCACGGGCTCTGGGGAGACCTGCAAGGCTGAAGATTTCATCTGTAGCTTTCTATGTGGTCCTGTAAGGGTTCCAGACGCCTCTTGCCTTGGCACACACCGAGACCTTTCATGAAGATTTCCTTAGACTTCACACAACCCAGACGGGACAGTCACGTGCTTCTGTGGGAAATCCTGCCCGTTCGGATTCTGCCTTCAAAAATGTCTTCACCGGTCAAGTATCGTGACGCTGCAGTAGGAGAGGTGGAGGCTGGATCTCTTGAGCCTCGGAGTTTGAGCTCAGCCTTGACAACACACTGAGACTGTTTCAAAGGGAAATGATTATCCAGCCATTTCTCGGCCTTCGCTGCTGCCATCTGAGACCAGCTGTTTCATCTCATGCCGGGATTCAGGCAAATCCCACCTGAGTTCTTGGTCATCTGTCGTCAGCTTTGGAGCAGGGTCATTTTGGAAAGGTTGCCCACACATGCTGTCCTCCCCTCCTCTGTCATCTTTGGTTTGCGAGGTTTTGTTCTTTGGGACATTCTAGCCTTGTCTTACCATGTTAGTTTCCCTCTGTCCTGCGGTGGCCTCAGCCTGGGACATTACTCTAGGAAGAAAAGACCCCCTCGCCTTTGTGTGTGTGTGTTTGCCTAGTAGCCTCCTTTCCAGAGAAACATTCCTTGAACAGTGGAGTTTAGAGGGAACCCTGCCTGGGTTCTCTCTACTAGAACTCTCTGCCCTCATGGTATGCTTCATACCAATACACTCATACAACCCCCCCATACACATAAATACCACACACACACACCATATACACACATACTACATACACACACCATCTATGCATATACACACACAAACATCACATACACACACCATTTACACATACACCACATGTGCACTAATACATGCACACAACACAACACACACACCACATACATACACCACATGCACACACATATACCCTACACATGCACACACATCACATATACATAATGCGTACACACATCCTACATACACATATATGCCCCCCAGACTCTCTCTGCCGTTTTTAGAGGTTGGGGATGAAAATCAGAAGAAGTATAAGAAACAGGATCTGCACTTCCCTGCCATTTATCTAAAGTTACTAATTCTTAATACAGCTTGTCTCTTTCCTTTCTTCCCTCATCTCTCCTCAGTGTGCATGCTCCTGCTTTCTCCTTTTCTCCTCTGTCCTACCGCCCAACCTTGGCACATGATTCTCCAGTGTCACAACACGATGATTGCCATAAAACTGTAACTCTGACATTATGCTATCATCTAATATACATCATTCAAAAATTTCAGTGTATTAAGTAATATCTTCTAGAACATTCCATCCTAGTTACCTTGTTTCTTAGGTCCCCTGTAAGCTCCAAAAGTCTCCCAGCCCCTTTGTTTGTGTTTTCTGTGTCTTTTTTGAAGAGCCTAGTTTGGTTATTTGGCAAAATGCTTCTGGATATGAACTTGCATGCTTCCTAGACTGGCTGAGATTCACCCTAGGATAGGGCTACCCTTCTCTTTGACTTTGGCCTCTGTCCCTCTAGATAATTCATCCCAGTTTCCTCTGCATTTCACTAGAGGCTGGGGAGTCCTACTCTGGCATCAGGACAGCAGCTTGTCCACTAGGATGGATGCTCAGCTAACCCCGAATCCACACCTGCTGAGGTTCTCTATGCCATGGTGCACCTCAGATGGTCAGAGCCACAGCACATCTGTTGAGAAGTGTCATATGTGACAAAGCAATGGAAACTCTGGCATCACTGAAGGGTGTTTTGTGCGTGTATGTGTGTGTGTGTGTGTGTGTGTGTCTGTCTGTCCATGTGTGACATATGTACATGTTCACATGTATATTTCTTTTTGGGCTTAAGCTCTGACATCTGTCTGTCAGATTCTCTCTCTGTTCCCGACTGTCCCAGGAAAGCTCCTAGGACCAACTCACAGCAGAACTCACAGACACGCGTGAGGCCGACTGTGTGTGTTAGTTCTAGAAGAAGAGGGATGGAGAATGTGCGTGGCAGCATAGCATGTGGCTTTGCAAGCAGGTGGGTTTTTTTACAACTTTTTATTGTTTCTTTGTGAATTTCACACCATGAAATTCAATCTCAGCCATCTTCCTCTCTCCTTGTACCAATTCTGCACCCTTGCAACCCCCCCCAACACAGAGAAAAACAATCCTTCATGTGGAAGCTGTAGTGTGTCCCACAGTACACCCTTTTGTCCACACTTCTTTGCTTTCAAATGCTCACTGTAATGACTTGTTGGCTTGGTGTGAGGCCTCTGGCTTCTGTTACTCTGTGGATACTGGAACCTCACTGGGACTCCTCTCAGATGTCCCACTGATACCCCGTGTCACAGGGATCCTGCAACTTTGGATCTGAAGGACCAGCTCCCTCATGCACTCCAGAAGTTAATCAGTGGGGTGGATGTTGGGACGGGTCAATTCAAAGCCTTGGATCTGGGTCTGAGAGATATTTGAGCTGGTCAGCCTGCTGGTCTCCAACCCTCATACTCTCAGACCAGCTCACCAGGAAACCCCCCCCCCCCATCCCCTGTCCCCACCAGGGCCAGCTCTACCAGCTCAGGCAAGGTGCAAGGCTTGCTCTCCCGAGTGTTTCAGCCAGCAAGGGACATAGCCAGTCTTCTCACTTTCATGACCCCAGGGCCAGCTTTCCTGCCTGTCATAGATGGTGAGGGACAATGGACGGGAGGAGGGTGTCTCTCCCTCATCTGCACCACCCAGTAGACAGGAGGCAAGGCCAGGTCTCCTACACTGATGCCTTCAAGATGGGCTCATTCACAACCATCGCATTCAGTGCCAGCTCTACTGTGCTGCGCAGGTGAGGGGCAGGGCCCGCTGTCCTGCTTGCCCTTGGTGATGACGGATGAGAGGGGAGTTCCCTCTCCCTCACAGGCAGGGGGCTCTTCCCCTGCTTCATCCCGATGTGTCATTCTAGGTACGTAGTTTCCTCTTTGAGACCTAGTTTCTTAGTTTGCAGAGTGGGGCAGTACTGTGTACTTTCATGTGTGCCTGTGATGGTAGGATGCCCTTAAAGACTGGCACACGCTGGATGGATGTCTATTAGTGCATGAGAGGACAAGACAGTGTCTATGGACTGAGAAGCTGTCTGTCTGTCTACTGCCATACAAGGCTCAGGAGTGATTGCCAGACAGTTGCTTTTGAGGCACATAAAGCTTCTTTCTCTTCATCCTGAGCCCGTGTCTCTCTCTGCCCTGGATAATCAAGACAGATTTTGGTAGCAGATGTAGTGGATTAAGACTGGGAAGAGTTTCTAAGCCTGGTCCTTGGCAGCCACTTTGGAGAGGAGAGACGTTCAGGGTGGAGAGGGGGGTCAGGGAGGTGGGGAACAACCTAATTCACACCAGCGGCCTCTCTGTTAGTACTACCTCACTCTATGCTTGAAGACCACAGCAGCTTGTCTGGACACGGCAGAAGAGAGGGTTCTATAGTTTAGCAGTTGGGGGTGGAAGTGGGTCTGAGTTCTTGTCCTGACCTAACCACTGGCACGGAGTGTGAGGAGTGGCCCCCCCACCTCTCTGTGCGCTGCGCATGTGTGTATTGGCTGCATTTATAGACTCACCGATACAGAGCACTTCCTGTGTCCAAGGGGCTGCCATTTGAAGGAGAGCAGGCAACAACCCTTGCAGAGCTTCTGTTGTGATAGAAGAGATGCAGTGTCTTATGAGGGCTGTTATCTCCGTGGCATGGAGGGCCATAGTGTGCTGAGGTTCACTAGGTGTCAGAGAGTGAGGAAGGCGCTCCTGAGAGAGACTTGCATGTAGGAACTGGTTATATGATGTGTGTATAAAGGCAGAGGAGCTGACGCTCCGCAGAGAGCTGTGTGTGCCAGAGTCCTGAGGCGGGCAGAGCACAAGTGTCTGACAAGGTTCCACCACTCAAGAGCCCTTTGCCCTCCTCATCTCATCAGATTTGTGGAAATGTCTCTACTGTGAGCAGGAAGCTCCCACCCTGCATTCTCCTTGTTCATGTGGAGTGGAAGGGGCAGGGAGGTAGCTGGCAGGAAATTTTTTTCTTGTTGTCTTGCAGGACCATCAAGAATTTTCTTGAATCGTGGGATCTACTGTTTTCTTTTCTCAAAAGGACACAACCAAGGATTTCGTCATTGTCATCATCATCATCACCATCATCACCACCACCACTACCACCACCATCATCACCATCATCACCACCATCATCACCACCATCATCATCACCATCACCACCATCATCATCATCGTCATCATCATCATCATCATCATCGTCAATCTAGTTTCCCTTCTTCTGGCCCAGGTTCCTTTTATATATCAATCTTGGGAGGAGAAAAAGAGTTGTTTTTCTTTTAATTTCAAAAGGACAGCTTCTTCTTTTTATAATTTGTCAGACTGCTCCATCTCAGCCTAGGTGAATACAGCTTTGAGAGACATAAGAACAAAATATGGTGTGTGTGTGTGTGTGTGTGTGTGTGTGTGTGTGTGTGTGTGTGTGTTACATGAAATTTAGAACCCCCCAGGGAAATCCTTCCCAGTTCTGAGTGATAATGGGGGCACCTGGTCAGACCTATGTGGATGACAGGCAGCGACAAGGAGGTGGAGTTAATCACAGTTGGGAGAGATGGCCTTTAGCTCTCCTCTGGCCTCGGTGTGAAAGGCAGGAGGAACGGGGTTGGACAGCCCCTCCTCTCCGGGAAGTCCCTCTCATCTACGAGTGACCATGGCCATAGCTTTGTAGAAATACGATATAATCTTCAGCTCACTGCTGCTGCTGGTATCCTGGGGTCAGACATGAGGGTAGATGGCCCCGACAGGTTCCAGTGGTGCTCACCTAAGGGCTCTTCACTGAGGAGGCTGAGGAGGCTGTAGCTAGTTGCTAAATACACCACCGTCAGGATACTCCTCCGGGAAACTGGAGGAAGCAAAGGTGATGTATTTGACCGCTCATTACCGGCTACAAATGCACAAGGTGGTGAAATTGGATGTCCCAAGTGGGAACAGTCAGAGACTTGGGTTTGGAAACCCCAACAGATTCATCTGAAATAAATGTCCTGGAAAGTGACGAGTTGTCTTAAGGCTGGAGAGCCAGAAGGTGTTGACTGCCCCAGCCTAGTGGCAAGGTAGGTGTCCAAGGGCCACAGCAGGTGACAGGACATAGTGCTGCTTGAACCTGTTCTCTGCTGCTGATTGTGTTTCCTCAGGTCCTGCAGGTATGGGCAACACATATCCAGCCGACTAACCCAGCACAGAGCTACTCGGCTCGGAGGGCAGCTTGGACCGTTCTGCTCCTGGTCCCTCTAATCTCAGTCCACTGATCTCTGGTCTAGGGAAAGGGGCATGACCTGAGCCATCACAGACATTCAGCACTGTTTCTCCCCAGTGTAGCTTAGTGAAGCCCTGCTACATTTCTCCTTCCTTTGGATATCCATCCTAATAGTCACCTCAGTCCCTCTGACCTATCCCATAGCCCCTCAGTCAGTGAAGAGCAAAGCACTTTCAGAGCACACGTGGTGCCTTCAGCTTGATTCCATTGTATCTCCAGTTCAACCTGACTCCAGTCAGTACTGTCCAAATGTGTGCAGGCGGTGTGAGTCCACTGAAGTGTGCTCCATGTGGCTTCGCTTGTCTAGACTGGCTGTGCTGAGTGGGTGGAGCCTAGTCCTGTGCCTCTGAGCCACAGCCATGCCTAACAATTGACTACAAGTTAACCCAGCGAAGCTCACCTAAAGTTTCCTCATTTTGATTTCTCTTAACTCTTTAATAACTTTCCTTGGAATATAGACTCTGGGACCTAGAGAGATGGCTCAAGGGTTAAGATCGTGCCCTGTTCTTGCAGAGGACCAGAATTTGGTTCCCAGCATCTAGGTTGGGAGGTTCACAACTGCCTATAACACCAGTTCTAAGGAATTGCATGACTTTGTCTGGACTCTTCATGCACATGTGATTAATATATGCACATACCCATCCTGCCCACACATATACACACACAATTAAAGTCACACAGATCTTTAAAAACCGATTTAAGAGAATGTGAGCTCTTCAAGGGCAGCTTCATCTATTCACGTTATTCTGAACCCACGTCCATACACACCTACGCACACCACAGTAGGTGCTCAGTGTGTGACTGTGAACCGCACGTGGAACAGAGCCTCCCTGCTTCCCATTGGTCCAGTTCAGTGAAGCTCTGCTTCTTTCTCCCCTCCTTAGGATATTTATCCTAACCCACTAGCCTCAGTCCCTCTGACCTATTCTAGATCCACTCTACCCAGCTCTAACTCGGTTTGATCGGATTTTAAAGTTTATTACTGTCAGCCATGCAGCATGCACAAATCTGTTCCTAGTGCTGAGAGTGTTACAGTATTGGGCTGACAGTTTGACCTTGTTATAATGTATACTTCATAGGCCCTTAATATTAATAATAATATTAGACAGTAATATGTATACTGTGGCCAAATCTGTCAGTGTAAAGGGCGTTGCCATTAAAACCTATGATGGCCACAGAAAGCCTCCTAGCGATGATGTTTGAGCACAGATCTGAACAAATGAGGGAGAGAGCTCTCTGGTTTCCTGCGGCAAATGTTTTCCCAGAAAAGCAAACAGGTACAAGGCCTTGGGGCAGCAATGAGGCTGGTGTGTTCAAGAACCCAGAGACAAGTGTGTCTCCAACAGTGTGAGGTCCAAGAGAATTATGCCAGGCTGGGCCTCCTTTGCTGTTCTGTTAGCCTTGGGCGGTCAGGACTGTCTCTCTCACAGCTGCATCCCTCATTTGGCACAGACTGATCCACAGTAGACACTAAAAATGCTCTTTTCAATGAATGAGTGGATTCAACTGAACACCATGCAAATTAACTTAAACCGAGTTAGCATAATTTCACTTGACATATTTGAATTCTGCTCACGGGTAGGACGAGTTTGGGTCTCATAGTTGTGGAAAGACTGGATTTCCGCCCCCAGCATGTTAGTCTCTTTGATTCTCTAAGACTCAGCCACCTCCTCTACATGAAAGCAACTTTGGCCTCACTTCTCCCACAGGTGTGGTGGTTGGGTCCACTCACATCCTGGGTGTGAAAGAACTTTGTAGGAAATGAAGTCTGAGCTGTAAGGCCATGGCCACATCTGTTCATGGCATCCCATGTATCTGTGGGTCTCTGGGAATGCTGAGAACCAAATCTGTGCATGCCTCCTCACAGTGGCACAGGGACTCTTACTGGTCTCGGTCTCACTCTCTGTCACACCTCGTACCCTTGCTTCATCCTCCTGCCCCTGAGAACTGACTGCAGACCGCTCTGTTGCCTTAGCGACCTCTCACATCTCTTGATTTTTGCCTTTACTCAGGTTGTTTCTGTGTTTTCTCCTTTCAGACGATCTTGGGTAGGTACAACACATGTATCCCGTCCCCTCCTCTGCGTGGCACCACAGTATCTTCCTCTTTCCTGACAGGCTCTGCTTCGGTTCCCTGTATCCTCTGTCCCCCTCCCCACAACTCCCAGACCCTCTCCCCACCCCTCTGTCCCCTATTGGATTGTGCTGGTGCACATCATTGGAAATGCACATTGTCTTCAGAAAAAAATATAGGGTGTTGTTTTCTTTACGTATGCTTTTAATTTACGTAGCTGGTCTTTTCCTTCACTGCACCTCCTGTTTCTGATTTTTTTCTCATTTGACACATTTTTAAGGTCTGTCCATATCACAGTATAACCCTCTCTAGCTTAGTCAATCACTTCCCAGCCATATGTGCCGTAGCCACGCAATGCCTCGTCTTTGCCAAACAGCGCTTCAGTAAACGCTTCCGCACCTCTCTTCCCGGCATGCTCTTTGTTAGACATGCGCACCCAAGTGGAAGAGCTCTGAGGATTCTAGAGGTACCTGGGTTTCACTCCCCTGAGCTTTGCCTGATTGGGCCTGGACAGTCTTCTAGGGGTCAGGTGTTCAATTTTGGACTGCATATGCAAAATTAAAGATGCGGGGAGGGGACTGACCTCACCCTGGTCACTGAGCATCTCCGAACTAGCAAACTTGAGTTTCTAGAGGCTCAAATGTCTGTGACTCCCTCTTATCCATGAAGCTGCTGGTAATCCAGATCTCAGCACAGATGGGCCTTCCCCCAGAGATCCCTTCCTAAGTCCTGTTGTGACTGTGTTCTTTGCTACCTTGATCTCCCCCAAGGAAGAACTTACTCAATGTTCCCTTTGCTCTGGACTGTAGACTTCTCCAGATCTAATTCCTTTCCCCATCTCTGGGGCTCACACAGACTCGGCTCAGTGGAAATGTCAGGGAATGTTGGAAGAGTGACTGACTGAGATCAAGTGAGATGCTCAGCGCAGCCTTGGGTTTACAGTTTGGGTGTCATCCGGCTGACAGCTTCTGTGTGAGCTAGGTAGGTGGGAAGTCTGTGCCTGGGAAGGATGAGAGAGATGGGGAAGCTGAGTGATGGTTGTTAGTTGAAATATCCTCGAAATCCACAGAGCATTCCCAATGGAGAGCCTGCTTTGAGTGGCCAGCATATGCTGGCCGAAGAGGCTGGGTGGCCTTGAATACTGGGTATTGGCTGTCTTTCTTCCATGTACTGGTTATCAATTGCTACCATATTCAATCTTCTTACTCTCTTCCTCCCTGAATTTATGTCTAAGATGGTCTCTCCGTGATGCACTCTTTGCCTTTATCTTGGGGATAAGAGTGGATGGGCCCAGTGTGGTCAGGGCATCAAAAGCCCAATGTGCCTCACAGCTGCGCATGTGGTTCTCCCCTGAAAGGCTGTTGGCAGTGGCCCGGGGCCCGGCCTGTGGCTGAGGTAATCCCCACCAGCGTCTGCTCCCTTCTCTTCTGCTCTCTTCTTTTCCTTCCACATGGTTTGGCAAAGGCTGAAAGGCAGAAGATTACAGGCATGCAGTACAACCCCGCAAACCAGCGTGAAACCCATGCTTGTCTTTTTCCACTCTCTGCCTCTACTTAGTTTTTCCTTTCTCTAAGGAACTAGTTCCCAACATCTCCTGCTTCCTCAGGATCAATCAGTTGGCAGGGTGTTGTGGGAAAAAAATTTGCATTCAATCAGGACCATGGTGATCACCACAAGCAAGGCCCGTGTTCTTGTCCCCAAGCCCAGGCCCCAATCTGTTTTGAAGGTTTGGGGTTTACAAAATTCAGTGGACTAGAACATAACCCTTAATGGCACATTTGAACAGAGTTTAATGAGGTTTCAGAAACAAAACTATAAAGTGGTCGTTTGGTGAGGACTATTATTAATCATAAGAATAGTCATAGCAATTTCTCTCATCTGCCCAGTATATTCCAGGATCCAAAAATCTTTTCTCATTAGTCACCCATTTGACACTCTTCACCCTCTTGGGAGGTCGGTGAGTCTGGCAGTGTCTCCTTCAGCGCTGGGTACTGTATTTCCTCAGCGCCCAAGGGCCTGCCCAGCACCTGGGGATCTTGCTGATCTGCACATTCAGCTTCAGTCTGTCTGGAACTGGCCTGAGGTTTTTCTGTGGATCCATGGACCACACTGGAAGGATGGGCTGAGTGGTTTGAAGCACTAGATCTCAGAAGGGTAAGTGACAGATCTAAATGTACAGAGAGGAACGTTCCCTTTATTTCTTCCCTTTCTCCTCTTTTCCTTGCTTTTTCTCCTACGAGCATTAATTAAGCATCAGTCCCTACTGTAGGCTAACTTCCTAGGTGTAGAGATGACAGCCAATAAATAGGTGAGGCGGATAATGGTGTGCATGGAGGTACCGTGCTTCCGGGCTGCGTGGAAGCTTGTCTGCAGGCCCCAGGGAAGAGTGAGGGCGGCCAGGCAGATAGGGATGGAGTGAGGAGGCCTATTTATCCTCTATATTCTGTACTGGCTGCAGAACAGTGACAGAAACAGACATGGACCAGAGAGGCCAAAAGAGGATGGTGGGAGCTGGTGATCTCAGGAGAGCATGGCAGCGAATTCAGAAGACTTCATCATGATATATCCCCAGGGATCAGCCTACACTTAAAGGGTGCTCTATAAAAACTCACCCCTGGCATGGTTACATGGCTCAACAGGTAAAAGGTCTTGCTGGGCAAGCCTGCCATCCTGCGTTCCATCCTTAGAACCAAATAAGGGTAAAAAGAACCAACTCTACAAAGTTATCCTCTGAACTCCACATAGTTCCCACAGCTCCTGTGACCACACACACACACACACACACACACACCACCACCACCACCACCACCACCACCACCACCACCACTACCACCACCACCACTACCACCAGCACTACAAGCACCACCAAACACAACCAGTGACAGCAACAGCAGCATCAGCAGCAACAACAACAACTCTTTACACTCTGTTGTCCAAGAGTGAAGGTACGGGGGGTTCAAATGAGGAAGTGTTTGGGTCTCCTTATGGTGAACCAAGTCGCATGGAGTCATCAATAAAGGCTTCCCAGATGAGGCCAGAGTTGGCTTTAAAGGTCAGGGCATTTGTCAGGCCGAGAGTGTGGTAGTGGGGAGGTCTCACAAAGCTCTAGCTTGTCTCATTCGTCACTCAGTGTGGGGAGTGGCCACTCCTTCATGTGTTCCAAACTTTCCTATCTGTAGCATCTGGGGACATCTGAATGTGTTCTCTAAGTTCTCTCGGCTTCTTGGGGAATTTTCTTACAGAAGATGAGGGGCTGGAGGATAACCTCAGAAGCTAGAGACAGCGGGCTTCCAGAAAGCTTGGACCTGGGAAGGAAGCACCTCATGGTAGAAGCTGAGGACTCAGAATGAGTCAGTGGGTCCTTTAGCAACTTGTATCCACACACTTCCAGACTTAGTCTCATGGGACGATGAGTATCCTAGGTGACAATGCCAACTTTTCATAAGGCCCCACCTTCATGCTGTTCCCATGTCACTGATGCCGACTCTTACTGCCTTGCCTATCTGCCTCACCCATTCCACTCCCCATCCTTTGTGATGGCTTTCAAACCTGAGCAGCCATTGTAATCCTTGTCCTATGGATGAGGAAACTAAGGATGTGGAGGGAACTAGAACACAAAGTCTGGACTCTGACTTTGGGTCAAGCCACACCTCCTCAATCAGTCACCAATCAATCAATCCACCAATCACTTAATAGACAAGAACTTGGGTGTCTATTATGCTAGAGTCGGTTCTAGCCTTTGGAGATTACAGCAGACGCAGGGTTTCTGCTTTCATGGGGCTTTAGTTAGGGATAGGAGACATGAGCAGTCACAAATGGGAACTGAAATGCAGTGTGGGAAATGGGGACTACATTACAGAAGGAATAAAGATGGCCAGGAGAAATAAAGCCAGCACAGAGGAGCGTGTGCCTGCCATTTCAAGAGGATTAGCAGAGTCTGTCTTCCTGAGAGCATGACTTTCTGATAAAAACCTGAGAGGGGTGATGATGGAGAAGCCTCGCTAATGATGAGAGGGAGAAAACTTGCAGCAGGAGGAACAAATTCAAAGGACCCGAGCGAGGCAGGAGCAGAAGCTGTTGCACTTCTTAAGAGCCACGATGTGATTTGGTCCATAAGCCTCACAGGGTCTCCCCCCTGGGGCTCCAGTGAGTGCACCAGGAGTCCCTGCAGAAGTGTGTGGTGACAAGCTAGTGAGGTCATTTGGGGAGAGTCTCTAGTGCTGAGGTGCCAGCCGTCTATAGCGTGTGGACCAGCCTGTTGTCTGAGATCCTGGGATGTCTCGAGAGCAGCAATGGAAGTATTGAAAAGTTGATCTCTCTATTAGAAGGGATTTGTCAGCACGGGCTAGGGCTTAGCTGCCTAAGCCTGGGTCTGAAGGTTCAGACAGGTTCAGGGCCCGGAGGAGCTGACTCAGGCCTGCCTCCCCCGGGAATCAAGGCAGGGCCAGCAACCGAGGCCACTGGGGTCAGGAGGATGAATTACTCCATATCTCCAGGGCACAGCCGAAGCGACTGTTACCTTTCCTATTTTTTCCAAGCCCCAGTTCTCTCATCAGACATAGAAAGCCACCAAAAGGGCAACACTCACTTGCACCTGTGTGGTTCCCATTTGCACTCTGTCCTTGGGGCATCTCCTTCCTTCCCACTGCCTTTGGGGTATCATGTGCACTCCAGTAGCTCCAGTTTCTTCTTGACTGATATTTCAAGGGTCAGAACCCCAGGGAGAGTTTCACCAGGTGACCCACAGCTTCTGCCATTGAAGGCATCCAGGGTGTCCCCTGTCCTGCCTCCATTTACCCAGACAACAGCACAGCGAATAGGGAGTTTACTCACTCAAAATGTTTAGCAGCCTTTTGGCTGCCTCCCAGATGACAAAACTGGGGGAGGGGGTGTGTTCTATCACACAACAATTGTGCTAACTCAATGGATTTAAGTTCAGCTGGGAACACCTTATATCCACCCCTCCTCTCTTTGCCTCATCCCCTGCCCAGGCCACTATCACTCACTAACTGCTCTTTAGAATTTTACCCAGCAGGTCTCTCCTACACTGTTTTCTCAAGCCTTTTCTCTCCAGAGAACCCTGAGTAATCTTTAAGAAAATACAGCTTGCTTTTGATTCCAGCACTTGAAAAGCAGAGGCAGGCAGGTCTCTGTGAGCTCGAGGCCAACCCAGAGTGCATAATGAGACCGTCTTGAAAAAAAAAAAAAAAAAAAAAAACACAGAACTATGTCCCTTCTCATTGTTTTGAATGGCTTTTAGGCTAAATCCAAACTCTTCAAAGTGTTGTTGGGACCAAACAAAATGAAATCACAACCAGGGAATTGCTGACCCCATGGCTTTCCTAATGGATCACAGCCCAGCATCAGGACGATCTTTCACAGGGGCTGCCTGAGACCATCATAAAACACAGATATCTACCTTATGATCCACAACACTAGCAAAATTACAGTTATGATGTAGCAACAAAAATAATTTTATGGCTGGGGCATCACCGTAACACAGCTGTATGTATTAAAGGGTGGCTTTATGGTCACGGCCACCCCAACTTCTTAGTCTTTACACTCACTGCTCTCAGAACCCCGTTTCTGCTCTGCACGTAGGCATGACTACTTGTCTCAAAGCTCCCTCTACTCTGTGCTTCACTCCAGCAGGGTCTTCTTCCTGCACATGAACAGGCTGAGGGACTGTTGTTCTCACCACCCTCTGGAAGCCCTCATTGGATGCAGTGCAGGTGGTATTCTTAGGGTGACTATGGCACGGTCTGAAACCAAACCTCCCTCCATAGTGGTGACCGCAGGGTGGGGGTCCAACGAGAGACCCCTTGCACAAAAGTCTGTGGTCTCTATTCCTTCTGATTTCTCAGGTTCCTCTAGAAGGCACATACCTTCTCACCTCACCCCTGACGCTAGGCCATTTGTATGCTGCTTTGTACCCACTAATGTCCATGAACAGTGAGAAAGCAGCAAATGCACCAGAATCCTATCATACTATGTTTCACCAAACCATAAGGATGTTTTTCTACACACCTAGCTGTTATAAAGCAAACTTGGATGTGGTTTACCTTAGTCATGCAATAAGCAGTTGTTTGGTTCTCTTTCTGTCTGACTCTGTCTGCCTGTCTCTATGTGTCTGACTGTTTTAGTCTCTGTTTCTTTGTCTCTGACTCTGTCTGTCTTTGTCTGTATGTCTCTCTGATTATAGCTAGAACCCTATGCACACCAGGAAAGCACTCTGTCACTGTCTTATATATCCAGCTCCAATTTTTAATTTTTAATTTGAGACCGGCTCGCACTAACTTATCAGTCTGACTTTGAACTTAGTCTACTGCCCAGAAAGTCCTTGAACTTGCCATCCTCCCATCAGTGTCCTGAATAATAGATTACAGGCTTTGGCCAGCCATCCAGGCTTAGATTTTCTTTGAGCTTCATTTCCTCATCGGTTGCATGACAGGACACTCAACTGAAGAGCTGTGGAGAGAAGGAGAGGAAGGAATTGGGTTGTGTTGTGGGTTGTGTTGTGTGGGTAGAAGTTTGAGTTCTGGAGACAACAGCTGGAGTTCTGGAGTTGTTGAATAGCTCACAGATTGGGGAGCACCCCAGGAAGATGGCTTGAGCAATCTGTGGGGACATTTTTAGTAAAAACCATTGCTTGCTCGCTCCATTTCTATAGCATTTGAACTGGATGCCAGAGCCCCCATCACTGCTGCACTTGAAAATGGGGTGCTTCTGCCACAGACCCAGACCCAACATCCAATTCCACCCACCCCAACCCCACTGCTCCTCCTTCTGAGCCCAGGTTTTTAGTAGCTATGCTGATTGACAGCATCTGAGCCAGTTGTCTTAACCTGACCCCCAAAGGATTCTGAGGACCAAGGAGTGTCTTCTACCTGCTGTATGTTGGACTAAAGGAGGAAGACGGTTAATCACAGAGGACCGTTTTTCCAGACATCTTCTGGAGTACAAAGTAAGCTGTGTGATCAGAGGTTAGAAACTAACCCTGGATTTTTTTTCTCATCTACAGAATAGAATAATAGCAGTGTATCAATGATTGTGAAAAGTAACACACTGATTGGTAAAAAAATGAAACAAACTTTGGAAGGGGGAACCTAGCCTAGGAGAGATTGTCAGAAGATAGTAGCTATACTTGTGCTATGTTATTCTCAGTGGGTTTGAGACTTCTGGGTACAAACCTTAGTATGGAGATGTCATTTAAATGCAGGTCTTGGGCTGAGTTACTGTGCTCAGAATTCCTCTTGCAGCTGAGAGCACCTCAGATAGCTGGACCCAGTGGCACCCTGGGATCGACCTGAACAGCCAATGAGTATTCATCCCATTTTTTTTCTGGAATCTTGTGAATTGGTTAATAGCATCTTGGCAACTTGAAATCCGCAATTGTGGGAGAATTTACACCAGAGGAGTTAGCTGATGCTCCACACAGGCCTCCCCTCTCATCGTGGTTGCTATGGGGTAGGTGGCAGACATAAGATATCCAGCCTTGTGCCATCTCTCTTGGTCCTTCTTCATGTGATCTTTTCCCACATCACTGAATCTTTACTATCACCTTTCTTTTCAGATGTCAGCATTTATAGACAAATCTCTGAGTTCACAGCACCTTAGTGGTCGCCTCATGTTTGTGGGTCTTGTATGTTGGGACACATGTGTGAGCACAAAAGTGTCTCTCTGCGTCTGTGCACGTGGATGACAGAGGATGACTCTAGGTGTTGTTCTGTTCCTTAGGCACCACCCACCTAGAGGCAATGACTCTCACTTGGTCTGGAACTTGCAAGCTAAGCTTAACTGACTGGCCACTGAGCCCCAGGGATCCTCTTATGTCTGTTTCTCCAGCACTGAGATTACAGGCTCACCACCAAGCCTGGCCTTTTAAAACATGTATTCTGATGACTAAATTCAGGTCCTCGGGTGAATGTAGAAAGCCATGGGTACTTCTTTTGTGTTCATAATCACCTACCAGACAGGAAGTGGATCAAGGAACCCCCATAGAAGCTCGAAGCTAAGGAGACAGCACAAGGGGACGGCTGCATGGACAAGCACCTTGAATCTGGCAGCTTCTCCCCTCCCTCCATGGCTTGTAGCACTTGCCCTTCTGTCCCTTTCCTGGTGCCTCTTAGGAAGACATTGCTGCTTCTTCTTTCCTGGTGCCTTCTGCCATGTGGCTCATGTAAGATGGAGTGCGGCCTAGACTGGGGAGTGGGAGGGGCTGCTCAAACATTGATGAAGCTCACCAGGGAATTGGAGGCTGTCTCCTGCTTTGGACACATTCCTCTGAGCACTCCATATAGCTCAGCAGGCTGCCTTGTTTCCTGAGGAGGAAAAGGAGGGAGAGACAAACACCCTTCATTTTAATTAAAGCCAACTTTACATTGTTGTTCCATTTGCCTGTGTTATTGCATGCGCTTACAATAAAGTTATATGGTGCCCCCAGGGCGACTTGAGCTTCGTGATAGAATGTGTCCAAGTTCAGCACTCTAGGACTGTACGCAGCTTCTCTACAAAGTGAGTCAGAGCCAGCCCTCGTCCTCTCGGGGCTCCAAGCCATAGCTAGGCTGAGACCTGTTAGCAGTTCCATTATTTATATTTCATTTGTTTGAAAAAACATTTATTGAATATTTTCTATGTGTCTAGAAATGGGCTGGGTGCCCAGTCTGCCCTTGGCACATTGCTGTGGGCCCCAAGGAATACACATTTCCTAGTCTCCAAGGATCTGGCCTCCAACCAGTCTCTCCAGTGAAGAGCCCGAGTGATCGTTTCCAGCTCTCTCCCACGTGCTTATTTTGATCTCTGAGGAAGCACTAGAGTTTCAGCTAAATAGTCTCTCAGCAATTCCTGAGTTCCTTCGCATCTGACATTTCTGATTATCACATTCCTTTCCAAATCTTATCTACTCTTGGAGGCTCCGTGTAAACGCTAGGTCTTTCTTATAGCATTTCCTGTTGACCCCTGTCCATAGGCTCTGGAGCATACTATAACCACCTTTTCATGGGTCTCATTGTAAGTTCTAAAGCCTACATTCCACCACATTCTGTGCTATACATCTAAATGTGGTTTGATGAGTTTTGACAAATGCACATGTTAATGTGTGAGCTACCTTGCATGTCTGTGTGATGAAACACCCCATGGTTTACAGTTTGGAGAGCACAGTCCTCCTGGTAGGGATGCATGACTAGGGTAGTGACTGAGATGGCTTGGTGTGTGCGTGAGCTTGCGGAGCATCTTGTTCGCATATTGTAAGTGGGAAGCAGAGAAAATGGAGTGGAAGCTGTGAGGGCTACAAACTTTCAAGGGCCTACCTCCAGTGGCCTGCATTTTCCAGCTGTGCTCCTGTCCCAAAGACTCTATGGCCTCCTCAAACAGTGCCACTACCCGGGGACCAAGTGCTCAAGCATTTGAGCAGGGGTGGGATGGGGTCCATTTCAAATGTCAAAGCATATCATACCCCAATCAAGCGAAAACGTTTCTATGTCCCCCGGAGAACTCCCTCATGACTCTTCTTAATCAGTTCCACCCTGCATAGCCATTGTTCTAACTCCCAACACTAGAAATTAGTGTTTGCGTACGCGATTGAACTTCATGCAGATGGAATTAAATTCTTTTGCTTTTGCTTAGACCATTTGTGAGCTTCGTCTGTGTTGTTGGTGGGTTGCTTTTCATGAAGTCTGGGTTGTACTCCATGAATGGATCTATCCTATTTTGTTTATACTTTATTTGGGTTGTTTATACCTTGGGGGAACATTATGAATAAAGCTCTTGTAAACATTTCTTGTATGAAAGAAGGGGATATATGTTTTTTGTTTCTCTAAGAGTAGAACTACTGAGACACAGGGTTGATGTGTTTTTTAAATTGTGTGAAAATGACAAAGGGTTTTCCCAATTGGTGGCACTATTTTGTCCTCCTGCCAGAGATTATGAATATTTGGATCCCTCCACATCTGTGCAACAGTTGCCACTGCTAGTCTTTCTAGGTTCATATTTTTCTCCAGCTGTTTGTAACTTTGTAGCTCCAGCTTGAACTTACAAATGATTAATGATGTTGACTAGCATTCAGCTTTTAGACCAACTGATCTGGAACTCACAATCCTCCTGCCTCAACCTCCCAAGTGCTAGGGTTACAGCCATGTGCCACCACATTGATGTTCTGAGTTCTCTTTTATGCACTTATCTATTATTTGAATATCTTGTGAAATGACCAAGGGCCTTCCCATTTTGTGTTGGATCCTTTATAAGACCAAGATTTTTTTCATATGTAACTTAGGTACATACACTGTGGCACACACATTGTACTCAGTTATATCATTAGAATATATGATGCCATGCATGATTAAGCCATTATTAATTTCTACCTTTGATAACCAGCTCCCTCTACTAAGATACTCGATAACAGGAATGATTTTGTTTGACAATACATCCCAGAACTTTAAGAGATCCTTGAAAATATTTGTTGAATACAAAAATAAAAATGTATTTACTCCCAGAGCAAACTTGAGGCTACGTTGAGGGGCAGCTTTAATTCTCCAGTTTGGCCCATTTGTTCGTGTGTGTCTTGGCCTCGCATCTGTTTGGCCGGTGGCTATAGTCTGTCTGTTTCCCCACTGACCACCCATCCAAGCACTATGGCATCCTTCACCAGTGCCTGGCACAGGATTTTAACACTACACACAAAAGGACATATCAAACATGGACACATGCCAAAGCTGATGTCAAGACAGCAGTGAGCAGGAATTATCTGCTAGCTCAGAGGTCTCCTTGGGAGTGTGGAGGATTCAAACTGGAGATTTTTAACTGTGATTTAAAGCTTTAAGTTTGGGTGATTTTGTTTGACTGTGATCTGTGCCTGAAACACATCAGTACCATGCTTTCTGGTTTAGAAAGCTCTTTCCCATGTATCGTTACACAGAACCATAGTGACATCTCTAAGCACAAGGCATTTTTAATCCTAATTTTCCAGGCAAAGAAACACAGATTTAGAAAGTTAACTGTAGCCATGAAATGGGGGAACTTGAGGCTGGATACAAGGTTTTTGATACCTCTAATCTATTTATAGTATTATGAGAAGAATCATGTGTGTGCCTCCCGGGCAGGATGGGCTCCAAGTCCTCATGGACGGATACAGTGGTAGGCAGTTTGTACTTGGAGGGATTCGACAGGTATGAGAGTAAAGCAGGCTCAAGTAAATGATGGGTTTGGGCTTCATTGCTCTCTCATTCATATATACAGTCTTGTATAGAAAAAGGAGCTCTTGAATTTTAAAGCCTGCTTCCAACTGTTATGAATTAAGACCTTGGAACAAAGGATCTGTCTGAGCCTTGTTATTCACATCTGTACAGTGGGGCTTTGAACCTTACTCCTAGAGCTGTTGTGAGAACTTGAGGAAGTGCATCTTGCAGGGACTCCTGCCGAACAGTCCCACTTTGGGCGGTTTTCACCGTTTCTTTGCTTAAACGCACTCGGTCAAGACTTTTCTCCCAGGTGCTTCCTCTCTCACTGATACTGGGTAAGAGGGCATGGGAATCTGCTGGAGAGCCGGCTCAGTAGTTAAGCATGCTTCTTTCTCTTGCAGAGGACCTGGGTTTGGTTCTCTACATCCACAAGGTAGTTTATAACCATCCATAGCTTTAGTTCCAGAGTTCTGATACCCTCTCCCTACCTCCATGGGCACCAGGCATGCATATGGTACACAGACATACATCTAGGCAAAGCACACATACACATAAATAAAGTTAAGAAATGGCTCTGGTCCTATGGGGGACCGTCTGGGGATCAGGGGGAGGGAAAGGTCAGCTGTTGTAGAGCCCCAGCAAGTATTGAGCACCTGATAGGAAGAACAACCCAGGTATCATTTATTGACTACTATTTATTGTTTATTCTGAAGGCATTAAATTGCCTTTGATTACTGTGATGCAACGCTCGATACAAACAAGATAGGAAGTATTTATTTTGGCTCACAGTTGCGGAGAGTCCAGTCCATAGTCATTGGCTCTGTTGGTTCTAAGTTGTGGTGAAGTAAAATATCACTGCTATAGGAGTGTGTGGAGGAGGGGAAGGAGGAGAAAGGAGATGAGGAGGGGAGGGGGAGGAGAAAGAGGTCGTTCACTCTTGGTGGGCAGGAAGCAGAGAGTTAAGAGAGGACTGGAGAGGTCAGGAACAAATCTACTTGGCTTAAAAAGGTCTCCTCTCCTAAAGTCCCAAGAGTGCCACCATCTGGGAATCAACCATCCAACACATGAGCCGGTTGGGGACATTTATATATTAATAATAGCACATGAGTATAATAGATCTGAACCCACAGTCCTTCAGTGGATCTTTAACATTCCTCCTGAACCACGAAAATTTTACTTCCCCTAATCTTTTTGTGCAGTTGGAGTTTGCTCTCCATACCCAGTGTCTGGCTGTAATTTTTCTTTAGCTAAGACCCTTGGGCCTTCTCCTCTAACACAGCAGCAGCAGCAGCAGCAGCGACCGGATGTAGAAGGATGTGGTTCTAGCTGCTTCATTCTGCACATCTGTCCTCTGCAGTGTTTCCTTAAATCACCCTCAGCACCAAGCTGCCTCTGCAGCTCTGTCTATGCTGTTCTCTTCTCTTCCACAGAGTTCCAACCACATTTGATCACAGCAGGAGGGTTCGTCCAAGACCACTTTCCCTGCCAAACCTGACCTGTTTTACACTTAGAAGGACCATGGGGCTATGGTCCTGTAAACTCACTGCGTACAATGTAGGAATGCCAACTTTACAATGTAAAAAACCCAAGACACCCAACTAGATTGGAATTTTAGACAGATAAGGTATACTTTTTAATATGTCTTTATGATGCTTGGGGTATACGTATCATACTCAACCCTATTTTTTTTTTATCTGATTTGTAATTGGAAGCCTGTATTTTATGTGGCTACCTTGGTCCATGGGTTCGGAAGTCTATAGTAGCTTAGCATCCTTTTGGCAAGGGCAATGTAGTTTTGTGGATTAGACTGGAAAAGGGCTTAGGAGCCTGCGAATGAAGATGGACTGGGGCCTGCTTACTCTAGAGCACTCATTTAGAGCAGAGATTCAGAGGCCTCACCCCAGTTCACACTGTGGGTGGGTGGCAGAGGGCAGGCTGTTACTCCAGGCCTGATGGGCACTTCCAGCACTGCTCCCGCCTGAGCCAGCAGCCCTGCTCTGGGCTGACTGAGAGCTCAGGTTCCCATTCCCCTGCCCCTGACCTGCCCTTGGCTGGCTTCAGAGGGGGGTCTGATGACGAAATGTGATCCTGTCATAAAATCTGTACCAAACCAACTCTTCTCACAGCCCACCCGTCTGCCTCAAAGCGGGTCACCTAATCCGCATTTATGGGGGCTAGCAGCTGGGGCGGGTCTGAGTCTTTGAACGTGAGCTTGGGGTACCCTGGATCAGTTGGTCCTGGCCCAAGGAACCTGAGAGTGAGGGCATGTAGCCAAGCCAGTGAGGGGCCAGCTACTCATGGGTTACCACCCCAAAGAACACCAGGCTGAACAAGGGCAGTCAGAGGTGCTGGAGATGGACAACCCCATGGAAGCATGTTTCTGAGAACGTAGCAGCTGAACGAAACGCTCGTCCAGACTGCAGAGCTGGCGGGAGGGAGCGAGGACAGATGACTTCAGGGCATGACATCAGAGCTCTTAAAAGCCTCTGGAAATGGTTCAGGCAGTTTGATTCCAGCTTTGCCTCAGGGCCAAAGTGAAGGTCTGATGAGGATGTGAGGTGTCTGGATGTTGAGATTGGTGGGATCAGGGATAAGCCCACACAGAGACAGGAGACACCAAGGAAGCGGTCATGCCAATCTGGAGGACCATTGGAAGGCTTGCAGAAACATGACTGGGTGAGGAGAGAGACAGGATGGAGATTCTGAGGTGGTGTCTTCATCTGGATCCAACCGCCCTGTTACCAAGTCTAGAAAAGAGGGTCTAGAAGCCAGAATTGAGGAGCACTCACACTGAGAGCAGGGCAGGAGCAGAAAAACCTCCAAGGAGAGGGAGAGGGTGGTCACAGAGACAGAAAAGCAGGGGAAGGTGGGAAGTGGGAATCAGGGAAACACCTAGGTGCTGCTGCTGAGTCTCCAGGCCCCTGGTGTGACAGGAGGGAAGCAAGTGTGGGTGCTGAGTGCAGACACCTCTGAGGACACTGGAGGGGGTAGCATCTGGAGGAAATGCCAGGCTTCCTGAGCAATAGCTCCTGAGAGTCCCAAGTCTAGATTGAAGGCCAGTGGGTGGAAGAGGAAGAGAGCACAGCTCTACACTCAAGATCACTATTCCATTATCTTTCCTTTCAGCTCCGGGTCACCAGCACTCCCTGACACACCCAATTCAAATGTGTTACCACACACACTGATCTTCATCGTGTGTGGCAGTTTGATCCTGTTTCATTTATTTTTGTTTGAAAACTGTTGGTTTACAATGGTCAGTTTGAGAGGTCTGGGTACGCTGGACAGAGGGAGGACTAGGGGGTACTCTTCAGGGGACAGTCGGAGGGAAGGGATGGCTTCCTGTAGGGAGAGGGCTCACATTAACCATTTAAATGGGAAAGACAGAGGCTGAGGTTTGGGGTTCTGGGCGTGGCATGCTGGTGGTAGTTGTCTGGCCTTGATGAGAGCTAAATTGGAATCCAGTCAGGTGTTCCAGCCGCACTGGCCACGGAAGTATGGGAGTGAGAATTCCACGTTTTCTCTTAAAGTGTGCAGGAACACAAGTTTATATACACAGATACACACAAACAATACAGATGCTTGTGCAAAAGCAATGCACGCATCTTTAATCCAGTCATCTGCTATTGCAGCTGCATACATAGGTACACATACATACACACCAAGGTACATACACACAGGTACACACACAGGTACACACACCCAGGTACATACACCCAGGTACACACACTCAGGTGCACACACTCAGGTACACACATACAGGCACATACACAGGTACATACACACAGGTACATACACAGGTACACACCCAGGTACACACACCCAGGTACATACACACCAAGGTACATACACACAGGTACACACACAGGTACACACACCCAGGTACATACACCCAGGTACACACACTCAGGTGCACACACTCAGGTACACACATACAGGCACATACACAGGTACATACACACAGGTACATACACAGGTACACACCCAGGTACACACACCCAGGTACACACACCCAGGTACATACACACCAAGGTACATACACACAGGTACACACACAGGTACACACACCCAGGTACATACACCCAGGTACACACACTCAGGTACACACATACAGGCACATACACAGGTACATACACATAGGTACACACACAGGTACATACACACATAGGTACACACACAGGTACACACACCCAGGTATATACATCCAGGTACACACACACAGGTACATACACACAGGTACATACACACAGGTACACACACTCAGGTACACACATACAGGCACATACACAGGTACATACACATAGGTACATACACAGGTACACACACAGGTACATACACACATAGGTACACACACAGGTACACACACCCAGGTACATACACCCAGGTACACACACACAGGTACACACACACAGGTACACACATACAGGTACATACATACATAGGTACACATACAGGTACACACACAGGTACATACACACATAGGTACACACACAGGTACATACATATAGGTACACACACCCAGGTACATAACCCAGGTACATACACACACACAGGTACATACACACAGGTACACACACACAGGTACACACACAGGTACATACACACAGGTACGCACATAGGTACACACACACAGGTACATACACACAGGTACATACACACAGGTACATACATACAGGTACACACACAGGTACATACACACAGGTACATACACACAGGTACATACACACAGGTACACACACAGGTACACACACAGGTACATACACACAGGCACACACACACAGGTACACACACAGGTACATACACACAGGTACACACACAGGTACATACACACTCAGATTCCTACATGAATTCGAATCTGGACAAAATGCAAACATCTAAATAGTCAAATACATTTTAAACATACAGGCCCGTGGGTGTACATCTTAGGGCACAGTTGAATATACACACTTCCATACATACAAATGCACATACTTATCATGCAGGAAGATCCAGAATGAGGCTTACCCATTGTACTCCAGATGTGCCGACCAACGTGATTTCCACAAACACCAGAGGCTCGACTGTGTAATTTGTTGCAGGCTTTGTTCCCAGTTTCCCCTGTAAAACAAAAGAAAAATAAGTAATCACATGGGTACATGTGAGCACACATAAACACCAAGGACCGGGACTTAAACATGTTCCTGGAGAGTTACACAGCTTGTAAATGCTCACACTTCCCTCCGTCAGCCCAGCCTCTGTGTCATCCCTCACAGCTCCTTCCTTATCCGGCTGCATTCAAGCCCTCTCTTTCAGCCAGGGCTGCCTCTCCCTTCCCCAAGGCCTAGTCTGCAGCACCCAGCAACACTCCCCAGTTCCTGCTTTCCCTGGATTACCAGCTGTTCCTTTCATGGCTCTGTGAAGAGGGCCTTCACAGTCTGATGAAAGAGTAACTACTGTGTGGAGTAGTTCTGAGTCCCGGGAGCCGGGGGAGGTGGGCGGTGCCATTCTCTTTCCATTATTCTCTCCGTTCTCTTTAGATTTACTTTACAATTCATTTTATTTCATGTTTATGGTTGCTTTGCTTGCATGTCTGTGCACCACGCGCGTGTATATCTGTGTGCCATATGCATGCCCGATGCCTGGAGAGACCAGAAGAGGGCGTCAGATGCTGTGGTAATCGTTACAGATGGTTGTAAGCTGCCAAGTCGGTGCTGGAAATTGGACCCAGGACCCCTGGAAGAGGATCCAGTGTTTTTAACCACTGAGCAATCCTTCCAGCCCCACTATTTTAAATTTTAGTGTGTGTGCGTGTGTGCGTGTGTGTGTATGAATCTCTCTATTTATGGATGACCACAGAAGCCAGAAGAGGATGTCAGACCATTTGGAGCTGGAGCTGTAGTCATGTGTGACTAGTCTTAATTAAGTTCTGGGGGATGAACTAGGGTCCTCTGGAAGGAGCTGCAAGTGCTGAGCCATGTCTTCAGCCTTCACTGCCTCTACCTTTTCTAAAGGAGCAATGCAAGCATCCTGTGTCAGAGCTGGGTCTGAACTCCATTGCCAACTAACCGCTGTTTCCCTCTTGCCCTGGAATCTGGTCTTCCTGCAACAGTGTACGATCCCTCTTTACGGCACCCTTTACTCTGTTTCCCAGGCAATTTTATTTCTGGCAAGGGCCGAATATTCTGCTGTAGATCAGCATGATAAAAAGGAGCTGGAGTTCCAAGGAACAAGCACGTTGGTCAGGTGTGTTTGGGTCTGCAGCTGTCTTGCAGACTCTGCAAGAAACCCTGACGTTAAGATGGAGAATGCTCTCTTAGAGCTGGGTGCGAGTCACCAGCGGAGGCCTAAGGGTCGCCAAAGCTCTCACCTATTGGGCCGGGGCCCGGTGGGCTCGCAGTGCCGCTGGGTGGCCTGGCTCAGGCCGGACAGCATGCAGTGCTCGGGGACCCTCGGGGACCCGCTGGGGAGTGGCGCAGAGGCGGTGGCCTGGCGGGGCGGGGTGGGGCGGCGAAATGGCTTTTCCAGCTCCAGAGCCCAGGCCGCGCTGTTGACACAGTCGCCGATTTTAATGAGAAATCTGGAGCGTGCGTGGGAGACCCGGCGCGGGGCACACAGATGCGGAGCTGGCGGCGCGGCCCGAGGGAGAGCGCTAGGACGCGCTCACCTTTGAACTCCCAGGGACGCTGTTTACCTTGGCAGTCGGAGTGGCAGTTTTACAGATATTAAATACCGACCCGAGGGGAAGCAGGGCTCGGGGGCTGTCTGAACCAAGGGATCCCGTGCCCTCCCTGCAGCTGGCGGTCAGATTCGGTGCTGGGGGGACTCCCGGCCCTCGCATCTCATCTAGTCCCAGCCGAGCTGTCTCCTAATTCGATTTTCCGTGTCGGGAGGAGGAGGCCAAGGGCGGTCTGGGCCTTGCTCACACGCCTCTTGGCACGTCTGTGTCTGGGGATTGCAGATCTCCAGTGCAGGCACCTCCTCGGCGGCGCTCCGGGTTGCCTGATTCTTCTTGTCTAGGGGCAGAGGAGATCTCCCTCTCTTCCCCGAGACTCTTGCGGGACAGAGGAGGGCTCTGCCCGCGCCCCAGGCTTCAGCCGGCAGTCAGAAGGCTCCCTGCAGAGGCACAAGCCATGTTGATTTTACAGAGAAGGCTGCTATGCACATTTCACTGCTGATTTATTGGTTTTTAACTAGATCCTTATGCTGGGCTAAAAAAGCCATCTTGCACTTTGTAAGGCTCTGCTGACTGCTGCTGAAAATGACACAGGGGCTCCTCCTCCCCTCCTCCACCCCGTCCCACCGAAAGGGTGGTGGTGGAGGTTTAAGCCTAGGATGTGAATCTAGGGCCCCTCTTCTGAGCAAGGAGCCCCCTGCTGCAGCCTCCCAGCCACTGAGTACCTGCGGTGTGTACTGGGGTGAGTGTGTTGGTGTGTGGAAGACTTTCTGGGACTGAAGGGAGGGTCTGGGAGAGGCAGGGACATAGTGCTCACGCGCTATCAGATACCATAGAGCTCTGGCTGTATATATTCATGAACTTGGGGGTGGGTGTCAGCAAATGTAGAGGGTTCCTCTGGTTCCTGACTGTGTGACTTAGGAAGGCAACATAAACTCTCTGGTTTCTCCATGAGTTGTCATTTCTGCAATGGGTGTAGTTCTGATCTGTGATGTGGGAATCAGACAGAATCTTGTTTTAAGCCCTTCTAGCTCCGGGGGTCTAGCACACAGATGGGATAGGGGCTTAGGTTAGAGTCCCCTCAGTCTTCCTCCCTATTCTGGCTCGTAACTCTGGACACAGAGGTTGGTTAATTCGCACCACCTCCCGGGCCCACGTATAGTGTTTCATAATTCAAATGGAAGATTAAACAATATAAACCGCACATTTATAAATGTTAAAGTGCCTTCCATCATCAGTGTGCCAAATCCTCAGGTAAGTTCTGTGAGGGTAGAGTCAGGCTGTGCCATTAACCACAGGAGCTTTCTCACCCCTGTGACTTGAAGCTAGGACGGGCAGCTTTCAGCCTGGCGCTTATTTCTCGATGGATGCTTCTCCTGTTATTTAACAGCACCCCTCCTTTTCCAGGACAGCATCATGGGGTGATTGTTGGTACACGTACAGTGTGGAGACCACATAGATACCCACTTTAAAGAAAGGCCCCTTTGACCGGTCCTGGAAAAGCCACCAGAGAATAGGGTGGGCCTGGTGAAGACAGGTCTGATTGAGACCCCCACAACCCAGGGAGCTGAAGGAGGATGCTTGCGCATCTGTAGAACCCATCAGCGGCTTGATGGGTCGCTGTTAAACAAAGATGGGATAAAGTTACACGTGTTTTCCGTGGGAGTCGGCTCCAATTTCAGCCTGATGATTTAGTCAGGTGTAAGCATGAAGTTTCCAATTTAGAGGAATAAATCTCCAGTGATTTTATTATCCCCTGTTTTACCCTGACACCCAACTTCACCCCGGCCCCCTGTCAAAGCCCTCCTGATGTGTTTATATAGGGCGCACTGTAATTGATTGGCGTGCAATAGAACATGACACAGAAAATGTGGCCTTCCCCACCAGGCTAACTCTGGAAGCTTCCATATTTCATCATCCTCCAGGCTCAATCAGTGGCTCCACTCACTGTGGTCACAAATTCCTGGGATTCTGGATTGTCTGTGAATAGAAGTATAGGGCCAAGGAGTTCATTTGGGACCCCCCAGGTGGTCCCAGAGGGTGTCTTGGCCTGGAACTGTGGGATGAAGAGAGAGGCTTCTGTCCTGGGCTGTTGGACCTCAGAAATTCTTCCTGATGAGAGAGTAGCTGGATTGAATTTTCCATGCCTCTAAGATATGGTAATTCTAATGTCACAAGCTTCTAAAGAGGTCAGCTTTGAGTAATATGTTTCAAGCATCTATGAATCCATGGTATTAGAGTACTACATCTACAACAACACTATACTGTAGTAATCCCATGAATAAATGTATCATTAATATGAACGCAAACATAGCCATGGATCTTCGTATTAACA